>NC_090446.1:1123363940-1123666970 GCF_031143425.1 Pleurodeles waltl | reverse complement strand
TGGATCCAACTACCTATAGACTATGATAGGTTATTGACACAGGGGTGTGATGCAGGAGGCCCCCCAAACCTTCAGAGGACACCCAACTCTTCAAGGTCCTCACCTAGCTCAATGCCAATGAATATCTAAGAGATAGGGGAGCCACAGAGGCCCTTCATCACATTCTGTTGCGTTATGCCACAATATTAACACATCATAATGGCAATCGTATGTGGAATGATAGTAACAAATACCAGCCCACCACATCTCCCCAACATCTCTCCCACCAACCAATGCCTGCTCAGAGCCATACACTAAAAAATAAAAATCTCAGAATGGGCAACTGAGGGCGGTAACCGACTTAGTGGACTATGATCATAAATTCTATAAGGCGAAATGTAGAGTTGTTAAACCCTGCCAGCATACTGAAAACCATAAACTGCACACCTGTCTCTCACACTTGTTCACTCATCAAACTGCCTAGCACTGCATCCCATAACATGATAACTGCACAACATGGAAATACTCCCCACATACGGTCAAAAGAAAGAGAACACCTTCCAACCAGACACTTTACATTGTGTAACATTCTACTCATGTGGACAAGCACTTTAGCCCCTAAAAAGTAGTAAGCACTATATAAATGTCACAATATAATGCAGAAAGTGCCTAAAAAACAGGCCATTCAAGTGTTGAATACAATGAAGGATAAAATGCAAAGAATGAACTCACTGATGAACTATCAGTACTTAGTTTGTGCTGCTGGTGCAAGTGGTGGGCAGAGGCACTTATTTTTAGCACTATGAGTGAGTTTTCATCATGAGACTTTGACCCACAGAAAGAAAGCAGCATGGGTGAAACAGAATCTTCAAGAATGAGCTAAAGAAACGGGGAGAGTAGTGTTATAGAGGAAAGAGGCATGCAGAGGAATCAAAACTATACAGCCTTGGCGTTTGGCAACTGGCTTTCAGCAGGGCTGCAGTGGGCCCCAAAGAAAAAACTCTGGGCCGCTGCAAACTTAAAAGTTAAGTACTGGACTGAATTTATTTGATAGAGTACTCGGAAGAGAGCCTGTTTATGACAGTGGTGTGTGTGCCCCCCTCTCCCCAGCACCCACATATACATCAAGCGAGACCCTAGCCCAACAGAAAACACAAACCTACTTCTGTGTACTCTCAGAAAAGTTGGACGGTGCTGTGTCTGTGGTTTGCATTTGAAAACAAGTAATCCTATTCAATGTGCCTCTCCCAACCTGTATCCGGAACTAGACTACCATTTATTTCCCCGGACATTTAAATGAGTGTCTGCGGACATTGCGTGGCCACTGCTGAATCTGAGGTAGTGGTGTTTGCAGGTGGGGTCACAAGCACTCATTTTGGGGCCCAGCTCTTATATGCCCTCATTAGTCATTGACCCAGAACAAGAGAGAAAACGAAAAATAGAAAAGGGGGAAAGACAGTGGAAGAGAAAGATGGAAAAACACTGACGGAGAAACAAAGCAGGGCTGGAAAATAACCTTCAAAAGTGAGATAAAGTGTCAGCGGGTTCCTGGTGGTAGATGAAAGGAATGAGGTGGAATCAAGAGTATACCGCAATGGTATTCTGCATCCTTGACATTAGATTTGCTTGTGCGGAAAATTTTGGACACCAGTGCTTACTCTCTTACAAATTAAGCAGTGAGGAGGCCATTTTTGAGGGCCTAGGGCTGTTGTTGGTGTCTCTGCCACTTTCTTTCAGCTCCCTGAGGTTAACTGCAAGAGGCAGAGCTTGGGTATCAGGACAGACTGGGAAAGGTGAAAGAGAGAGCAAGAGGAGGGAGAAGAGAGAGACGAGAGAAGAAACACTAGGATGATGTTCACACAATTTAACGTTTTGCATCAGACATATCTCTCCCCTGGAAAGTGGGAGAAATATATGGTATATGGAAATGAGCCTAGGCCTTGCCCACGTTGCACGTCTCTCATCGTAAATGTTTTGTCACAAGGTCCAGAGTTGCTCAGTAGTGCCGATATGGAGAAGCTGCAGCCAGAGATGGAAAGCAGTCCAGAGGTATGCTTGTTGGAAGGATTCTATCATCCCAAACCCCAAAAAGTGGGTAATAAATTCCTACACTTGGCACTAGCATTGCCCAAACGTTTAGTAGCAATGACATGGAAGAAGGGTAGTGGGCCCTCATAAGGTAGGTGGAAAAAGATGTTTAAGAATGAAAAAGGGCACAGGAGGAGGTTCCGTGACATGAAGAGTTGCGTCACTGCATAGCCTCCCTATGTCAGATTTGTGGAGTGAAGTGATATTGAGCTTTGCTGAATACACAAGTGACACGGATCCCAATAAACTGTTTCAACAAACATATGTAGCTGGAGATAACAGAACACACCTGCATACGCTGCACCCTTAGTGCCTGTCGTGTACAGTACTTTTAATGGTCTGGCTTGACAGAGCAGCTGTCACTTGACTTTATGTAAGCATTACTAGAGAGGGGCTTTGGCTTCACCCACATGTTGGGAGTCAGGGGTACATCTTTTCATTGAGCAGGGGTTGTGTGCTTCCACAAAAAAAGTGCTAATCCTCCACACAGCTGTGATCATATTGTTTATTTGTCCAGCAGCCTAGCTTGGACTTTCAGGGACACACACACATGGCATTGTAATGCTGTTAAAGCGTCTATGATAACGAGATCATTTCTGTTGTTTTTCTCTGGCAGCAGCATAGATGGGAAGAGGACAATCATTAGCATACAATGAGTTTTAGGTCTGGCTCGACAGTGCAACTTTCACCTGACCTTTTAACCTATACCAATATTAATTTAGAGTTATTTGCCTCTACACAAATACACATTCATTCCCATGCTATTTACTAGTAATGTTTCACATTACCGTACACCATCTTTTAAAGGCCAGATCTATTGGCATTGCCAATTCTTGTTTATTTGGGGGCTCCAGATCTGAACAATTAAAGTATGCTGAGTACCTCACAGCTACTTAATGCACAGATGTTAAGTTTTGTGTTGAGCCTGTTAAATTTATTGTTTTGCTATTATTAATTCACACTGTTAATATGCATTTTAGCTTAAAAACGAATACAATATATGGTTGAAAAGTTACAATAAAAAATAAAAAACAGGTTGAGAGAGAGAGAGGAGAGCAAGGTAAAGAGTGACTGGATGGATAGAGAGAGAAAGGTGACTAGTTTCCACATTTTCCCAGGCCTGCTTTTGGTTCCCAGTCCTGCTTCTATCACCTTGAAATAACACATCTGCTTTACTTGGAATGAGACAGGCTGCTGACATGTTTACACAGCGGTTGCACTTGGAGCTGGATGAGATAAACAAAATAATATGCAGAACCTTTAAATTTGGCAGCCATACACAGCCAAGGGGTGTTGTAATTGTTTTTTCTGCATGGTATTATGAAATTTGTAAGGGAACATGCGAAATTTGTAAGGGAACAAGAGTATCAGCGTCTCAGATAGAAACAGCATACCAACATGTTAAGAGTAGTTGTTATATTTATTATCACCTTCATCAGCATTAGTAATACGATATTTTTTAGCACAACATACATACCAAGGAGTCTCTGGGCACTAACAGAAAGACCTACTGATGCCGGGGAACATGAGCATTAAGCAGAGATGTACGAAAACTAGTTATTAAAAATCCAAGTTTTCGCACCTTCCTGAAATTCAGCAAAGTGGTTGCGGAGTGCAGTTTGAGGGTAAGCTGTGCTAGGCTTGCACGCCCTGGGTTCGAAAAGTTTGGACGCCCCATTTTTAGGGTCGAAAGCGTGCAAGGACTCTGGACCACGTTGCAACCTCTATGTGGGCTTCTAACCATGCCCATGTCACGTCTGTCACTTTCATTAGTTTGTGGGCTTACCTTCCGAAAATCGATTGATTCCATTTGAGAAAAGCATGCAACCGTAATGCCTTTTCCGGTGTTTAGCCCTCCTCGAGCGCACCAGTAAACTACTGAAAACATATGAGGCTCTGTGTTTTCAGATTGTTTCTGGACTACTTTATCTTGTCATTTCCTGAGCAGTGCGATCTCGCTGGACAGAAGTCGAGCGCTTTGCATGACATCAACCCTGTTACATGGATAATTGCACTTTTGCTGGTTACACGGATAATTGCACTTTTGCTGGTAACATGCATAATTGTACTTATGCCGATAAATTTCACTGCAATCAAACTTCTGTTTCCTTTTTTGTGTCTCCTTCACACGGATGGCTACCATCGGCTCGCATATGTGAAACTGTTTTACTTTTCATTATTAGTTTAAGTGGCAAGAAAAGTCTGGTTGGGAGTTAACAACGCTAATAGCTCTAACATGAGCAAACGCGAGACCTGTTGCATTGTAAATTCTTGTTTTATTATCTTTATAGTGGGAAATCTTACAAAGCACCTCGGAGCTGAATCTCAGACTTCGAGATGGACCAAATTCAGGACATTTTTCCCTTAGAAAACTGGAACCAGTATTATACAATATTTTGTTCATCATGCACGCTGTTTTAAAGAACAATCTTCTGCAGTGAGAGGCAATGACTTTAGTATTTATGATTGGTCACGTGACTACTTCAAATATTACACTGTTGGTAAAAGGTAAAGGGATGCCCTCTGACATCCCAGCTACAACTGCCCTTTAATGACGAAACGTGTCTAGCAGGGATCTTAGATCTATGCAAGAGCCACCTGTTGAGCTCTGATCAAGGGCCGTCAACCAGGACTTTGTCAACATCAGTTTGTATCACAGAGAGTAAAATATCGAATGCTTCTCTGTAAAAGCAACATTGCATTTTTACAGTTACAAGTCATAGAAACCCCTCAAAATGAAATAATAAATCCTCTGGCGAGGAAGCGCTACCCACAGCATAGCTTGAGACACATACCTGCCAGAAGAGAATGGCAAATCTACTATTAGAAGAAGCTGAACAGGAGGTGCAGCCAAGCATCATGGCAGAAGTCTCATAAGTCTCTCCCAAGCATAGCCCCATCTGATCGTTGGAACTGTTGCAGGGGGCTGCCCCATGCTGAAGGTGACGTTCGTGAGGTCTCAGTGGGGATGTACCACAGGGAAATGCAGATTGTGTTGCTGAGCCCGGACCATGCCCTACTACCCAGAGGGTAGCTGGGGGCCTCTCGTGGAGCTAGCTGTGTAAGAGACCATGCTGGCTGACCAGATGTGGGGTATTGACAGGTCTGGTTGGAATCTTACTAGGGATTTTTGATTTTATGGGGTCTTTAATGTTAAAGAGTCCAGCCATCAATGGTCGAGACAGGGTTCCTGGCTTCAGTGGCGCCGTGGGCACCCTGTGGGCTCTTAGTGGAGAGATATTTGGACAACCCTCCTGGAGCCACAGTCAGACAAACGCCTTGGACTAGGGCAGCTGGTCTTAACGTTGCACTTTTCTTGTCCTTCAGTGCCCGGGGATTGGAGGGAGTTAATGAACAGCCCTGAAGCGGCCGACCTTTCTGGCCTGCCCTGAGATTGTGAAATACTTTGGGGAGAAGTGGCAGGCAGATGGTGGACAGTGGTGAGCAGCAGAGGGCTCCCCTCTTTCTCTCCTTACAGGCAGTCGAGAGGGCAACGTTTACTACTATGTGCTTATGCTACAACAGAGGAGTTCTTACATGGACCCAACATGGTATCCAATATGTGACAGAGATGGCCAGGGTGGCCCATATGGGAGGTATGTGGCGATCAATGGCAGGTTACACCAGGCATAGTTGGCCATTGTGAGTATTTATGCACCCAATACCTCGCAAACTGAGTTTTGGGACAGTCTGCAGGAATATGCCCTAATGGCAATGCACAGACTGGCCTAGTGGGGTTGAGACTTCAACGGCTTGCACCCTACTAACATCCCCAAGACCTCCTCTAACCCTCATACTCAAAACCTGCACGTGGGAATTGTAAATGAAGAGAAAAGGTTAGGATGCAGGTAATGAAGGTGGAGACAGAGAGAGGAGAGAGGGTAAGGGAAAATGCAGGAATAGAAAAGGAAGGAAGAGTACAGATAGAGAACAGGAAACAAAAGAAAGGAGTTTAAGGAATAAAGTGAGAGGAGATCTAAGAAAGGGACACTGAAGAGAGGAGAGCACGAGGAAGAGAGACGTGAGAGGAAAAGAAAAGGAGACAAGAAAAGAAGAAGGTGAAGAGGAGGGAGAGGTAAAAGTAGAGAGGAGGAAGATATAGATGAAAAGGAGAGGAAGTGACCAAAGGAAAGAGAAAAGGGAGGAAGGTAAACGGAACAAGAAGAGAAGACAGGAAGAGAAAAATAAGGAAAGCAAAGAGGAGGAAGAGAAGAGAGGCAGATAATGTGTGATAAGACAGGAAGAGGAGAGTAAAGGCAGAAGAAGAGGGGGGACAGAGGAAGAGGAGGGAGGGAGCAGGAGGAGGAGGGAGAGGGGAAGAGGTTTTGGAGAAAAAAAGAGAATATGAGAGCAAGAGGTGCGAAAGGAAGAGAACTCGGGGAAGAAAAGAGAGAATTAAGTTGTACAGAGGAGATAGCAAGAGGAGAGAAAGAAGGTAGAGTAGGAGGAAGGAGAGAGGAGTAGAGGAGCAAGAAGGCACGCTAAATGGGGAGGGAAGATGAGAGAAAGAAGGGAGAGCAGGAGGCTGGAGAAAGGAGAAAGGAGTAGAGGAGCAAGAAAGCAAAGATGAGGGGAGAGGAGGGAGGTGTTGTTTGAAGAAGAGAGGAGAGTTTTTTGGAGAGGAGAGTTGCTTGGAGAGGAGTGCTGTTTGGAGAGAAGAGAAATGTTGTGAGTAGAGGAGAGGAGACTAGAGGACTGTTGTTAGGAGAGGAGAGGAGAAACGAGAACAGGAGAGGAGAGGCCAGAAGAGGAGAGTTAATATGAGGAACAGAATTATAAGAGAAGTGCTGTAGTAAAAAAGAAAGTCTCTCCAGCCTGCTTTCTTACCCCCCGCGTGCAGCACTGCTGTCACAATGGATGGGAACCACGATGTCTCACTGTTGCTGGCCTGGAAGGAGGTTTGGATGTCCGTGTAGAAGACGCCAATACATGATGGGAAGCCAAGGGTCATTCCCTGGGACAGCACGACTGCCAGCAGCACCACCCAGGCCCAGCCCTGGTCCGGGACCTCTTGGGCCCGGCCAGTGGCCATGCCGCCAAGATCCACCAACAGCTGATTCTGCAGAGGAAAGAGAGACAGTGTAAGGGGAATCAACAAAGTGAGAGAACTAGGTGAAAGAAGCACTGGCAAAGCCAGTAGGTTTCATTTTTGAGACCCATTGGCTTTGTCAATGTTTTTTAGTCATTCAGTACGGTATACCCCAATGTGTGCAGCATAGATGGGGAGCTTCAACAGAGACGACGTGGGTAGGGCAGCATATAGACCATGGTTGGGGAAGCAATGTGGGGGTGGGGAAGAGAAGCATAAGGAGTGTATGGGTGGTAGGAAGCAATATGGAGGGCAGGGAGATTGAAGCAACATGGAGGACAGGGGTGGGATGAAGAAGCAATGGACAACAGGGATGAAGGCTGTGAGTGGGCTGAAGCAACACAGAGGGAGGAGGGAGGAGAGAAACAACATGCAGGGTGGGGTGAAAAGGAGAAGCAATGGGTGACAGAATAAAATGAAGTGGGTGGAGGAGAAGCATACAGGCCTGAAAGCAACAGCGGATGACAAAAGAGCAAATGCACCATAGAGGTGATGGGTTGAAGCACATGGGTGACCGACAATCACACAAAGCGCAGGGGAGGAGAAGTATGTGAGGGAGAAAGCTGAAAAACATTTTAACTTCCATGAAGTGCACAGCCCAAAAAAATAAGTAGTGCTTGGAAAGCAAGCAGTGGAAGCAGGGCAGCCAACCAATGAAAAGAGATGGTAAACAGGCTGTGCTCCATGGGAGGGTCAAACACGTGATTGACAACCTGGGATGCAAATATGAAGCAGGCAATAAGAGTGATAGGAAAGCCAAACAATGGTAAGCAGTATGCAGGCTCCATTTCCCGTATACTATTGGTACAACATACAGCACATGCACTGTCTAGTATACTTGACCTAAAAAATAACAAGGGCAACAGAAAGAAAGTGTGAGTTGAACACAGAGGAGGGCACGGGAAATAAGAGCAGTGTGAGGGAGGAAATAAAGGAAAACTAGAACATGGGGCAGCAGTGCTTAACGTGTAAAAACAAAATACAGACATAATAATATTAAGGTCAGAGTTTTTCTTCCAGGCCGGATGTCTATGCAGCTGAATGCCAGGTTAGCCAAAGGCTACTAAGGGCCTGATTACGACCTTGGCGGAGGGGATTACTCCGTCCTAAATGTGACAGATATCCCGTCCGCCGTATTACAAGTTCCATTATATTCTATGGAACTTGTAACACGGAGGACTGAATATCCGTCACATTTGGGACAGAGTAATACCCTCCGTCGAGGTCGTAATCAGGCCCTTAGTCTTGATTGCACATGATTTCTTTTACTTCCACCCTATACTTCCTGTCTTTTTAACTAAGTGTACCAAGTTCTTTTTTCACACTGGATTTCTCTCTTTGTCACCATATTTATATCTTTATTTTTTTCAGTTCCTCCTTCCTTCTCACTTTTCTGTCTTTCTCTCCCCAGTCAAAGTCTGATAAAAATGTATGTAAGAAAAGGTAGGAAGAGCGGGAGAGAAGATATTGTGAGAGAAAGTGAAGGCAGTGTGAAGGGTGGAGATAGCGAGGCAAAGAGACAACAGTGTGAGTCGTAGAGAAGCCAGGTGTGGAAGAAAGAGGAAAGTTTGAAGGAATGAGGTAGATGAAGAGAAGATGAGAGGAAAAGAGAACTTGGCGAGGGGAAGAAATAAAGTGTGGGACAAACAAGGAAATGTGAGACCAGGACATGGCAGGACAAGAGAATAGAATAGAAAATAGGACAGGGACGAGACATCGGGCAGGGAAAGAAAGGCAGAATCAACAGAAGAAAGGCGAGGCTGAAAGGTGGAGACACCAGTGAGGGAAGAAAGAGTGAGGAAAAGAGAGGGCAGGGCGGGAGGAAGAGTGAACAGGGTGAGGGGAATGGATGAGAGAATGAGGGGAAGAGAGGGATGGGTGAGCTGAAGACAGGACAGAATAAAGGGAAGAGACAACAGTGTGGGGAGGAGTCTAAAGACAGAGGTAAGGCAGTCTAGGATGAGAGAAAGAGTTGATTGGTGGGTAAGAAAGGACAGGATCTAGGGAGGACAAAGTACAGAGGGGAAGAGCGGTTGATGTATGTGGAAAAGAGGACAAGACGAGAACAAAGGAAAGGTTGAGGACAGTGGTATCAGAAGATCCTGTCAGGGTGAAAGTTGAGAATAAAGGCAAGGAGGTGGAAGTGTGGACAGGGCGAGGGTGGTCTAGAGTTGAAATAGGAGTAAATTCTGGAAACTAAAAAACTATTCTTTATGCTAATCCAATAATGAATTACTCAGATATGAATATTGACATCATGTAATCTGAGTTGGGAAAGAAAACGGGGGAATCCCTAGTTGATCGTTTTAGGACACATGCATTTAACTCAGAGAATGTCACACATGTGCTGGAGTCAACCAAGTTTAGAATAATTCAGGAAGTCACCTTTCTCCTCCCCACTCAATCCAATTATTTTATTTGCTTTGATTTTAACATATCCACAAAACCAATATAATTAAATACATTGTTATCAACAATCCCTCTACATATGACAATTGCCTAAAAAAATATTTCATAACATTCATAGGGGAAACTGACTAAGATTCATGCAGCACAATGGTTTGCAAAATTCAACTGTGCTTCAGCTGCATTACATTGACGAACATTGGGCATCATTGTATTCACATCAGGTTGTGTGTCCCTAGGCTGCCGAAAACACAAGCATAAAAAATGTTGTGCTTGTGTGATGCTATATCTTAAGTAGCATGGCCCCTTGGTGTAAAAGCTATCAATAAGTATCTTGTGTGGCTTTTGTACTTTAAGCATACCCTGAAGTACAACTGTCTTTGCGCAGATGATTGACCATGGATAAAGTGTGTTTTTGCGATTATCACTAGTATTATGCATTCAAAAATCTGTAACTTTTGCCACATTTTTGCATGTTGTAATTTATTGCTCCTATTTCATGCAATGCACTGTCGTAGAAACTTGTGTGGCTTTACTAGCCATGGGTTTGCGCTAACTCTTATGGGAGTTTAAGCAGTTCCAACCCAATAATGCCCCCTTTACATTCTATACCATGGAATTTTATTCTAGGCGATGCAACGCCATTTATAGCACTGCTTGTGGATACCTTCAGCAGAAAACTACCTTTTGCCTGAGAAACATGATCAATGCCATTGTTTGAGTCGCTATGTGCCATGCACGCTCCCCTGGGAAAACATAAGTACATCTGGGCTGCAGTATCTCACACTTTGAAAAATAAGTTAAAAACGTCTTAAAAATCAAATATTTTAGAACAATCTGCACAGGCCTGGAAAATATAAATGCATTGGAGAGCATCCTACAGAGTACTAGCATTCGAGTTCAGCATGTGCTTGTTGACTACTTTTTTCTACACCAGATAAATAAGGGCATGACAAAATAATATGGTTGCTATCCTGGAATCCATTTTAGCCTAGGCGACAAGAAGAATCTCCAACCCAACATCCCTGATTTATTTCAATGGGGAGAAACCTAGGGCCAGATGTAGGAAGCCGTTTGCATGGTGCAAACTGCGAAAATCGCAGTTTGCGCCATGCAAACGGCCTAACGTGATGCCCATTCACAAATTGCGAGTCGGTACAACTCGCAATTTGTGAATGCGACTCGTAAATAGGAAGGGGTGTTCCCTTCCTATTTGCGACTCGCATCGCAATTCAGAATTGCTTTGTGACCGCGAATGCGGTCGCAAAGCAACTCGCAGTTACCACCAGGGTCACACTGGTGGTAACTCATTAGCAAAAGGGAAGGGGTCCCCATGGGACCCCTTCCCCTTTGTGAATGTTGCCCAGAATGTTTTTTCAGAGCAGGCAGTGGTCCAATGGACCACTGCCTACACTGACAAAACGAAACCAAATGGTTTCAGTATTTTTTTCATTTTGCAACCCGTTTTCCTTTAAGGAAAACGGACTGCAAAATGAAGAAAAAAAAACTGCTTTATTTAAAAAACAGTCACAGTCATGGAGGTCTGCTGACTTCAGCAGGCCACCATCCCTGTGAGTGCAGGGACTCGCTATGGGGTTGCATAATGCGACCCACCTCATTAATATTGATGAGGTGGGTCTTTACGACCCCATAGCGAGTCGCAGACGGTGTCAGACACCGTTCTGCATCAGAGATTGCGACTCGGAAATTACGAGTCAGACAGACTCGCAATTTCCGAGTCGCAATCTCAGAGTTTGCTACATGTGGCCCCTAGTTCCCAAAATTAAGAAAAAATCCCACTGTTCCATAGCATCCACTAAATGTAAAAGGTATCCATGCACACAACAAAGACTACAGTGAGCTAAATCATTTGTATGACTGTAAACACACTAATCCATTACTAATTTATTGTGTATTACCCAACCTGCACTACAAGTTCACAGGTTTTTATAAGAGATTTAGATCTTACAATGAGATCTACAATATTCAAAATTACATCTATTAATACAGCTTTAAAAAGGGGCTAAAAAAATGTAAATAAATTACAACACATCAATTTATTAACTGGACAATTTATCATCTCCCCTAGCAGCTACTGCTGATGTAAAACCATATTTTTAAAAGTGGTTTAAAAAATCTCTGTTGATAATTTTTTAATGCAGGACAAGCAAATATAGCCTGTTCAATCGTTTGTACATCATTTTTCAACAAGGTGCATATCCCAAAGGGAATGGGTAAAGTATTTGTACCATCACACACAGTAATACAGTGAAAACACTACAAAATGGACACCACACCAGTTTAGAAAAAAGCCAATATTTATCTAAATCAAACAAGACCAAAAGGACAAAAATCCAGCATACACAAGTAAAGTTATGATTTAAAAAAATAAATAAAGAATCTTACTCCATAGAAAACAATGGAAACGTTGTTATACAAAATACCTGGTTTGCGTAAAAAATAAAGCTGCACAGGCGAGCGTGCGTCAGAAAAGTCAGCGATGCGTTTATTCCTTACTCGCAAGTGAGGCCATGCGTCGATTCTTCTCAGGTCAGGGAGGCGGGCGATGCATTGTTTTTTTTCCCACAAGAGAGCAATGCATCGATTTCTAGATGGGCACCTCGGGTCCGGGCAGGTTCACGTTGAGTTTGACACCCAGCAATGATGCATGTAAAAATTGGCAACACAGTGATGGAGAACCACACTGCGTGGGGTTTGCGTCATTTTCAGCAGCTGCAAGCAGGTGTTGCGTTGTTTTTCAAGCCGTGATGCAGGTGATGCATCGATTTCTAAGCCACGATGTAGGTGGTGCTTTGTTTTTACAGTCGCGTTGCAGGTGATGCCTCAAAAGTTTCCCTGCAGGGCTCCTCTGCATGGATTTACACCTTGTTTCTAACAGCTGCACCTTCCAAGGGCCCAGGGACCGGATAGGGCACCACTTGGTGGGGCAGGAGTCTCAGCAGAGAGTCCAAGTGCTGGCAGAGGAAGTCTTTGATGGCCCTGAGACTTAAAAACAGGAGACAAGCTCAACCCAAGCCCCTGGAGACACTTCACAAGCAGGTATATACCACAAAATCCAGTTCTTGTCCTCTTTCAGGCAGAAGCAGCAACTGCAGGCCAACCTAGCAAAGCACAGTCACAGGAAAAGCAGCAGTACTCCTCCTCCAGCTCTTCAGCTTTTCTCCTTGGCAGAGGTTCCTCTTGAATCCAGAAGTAATCTAAAAATCTGGGGTTTCGGGTCCACTACTTATACCCGTTTCTGGCTTTGACGTTGGCAAACTTCAAAGGAAAGTCTTTGTTGTTCACAAGATCCTGCCTTGCCCAGGCTTGCCTCCAGACACACACCAGGGGGTTGGAGACTGTATTGTGTGAGGGCAGGCACAGCCCATTCAGGTATAAGTGTCAGCTCCTCCCTTCACTCGAACCCACATGAGCCATCAGGTTATGCAAGCTACACCCCAGCTCCCTTTGTGTAACTATCTAGAGGGAATTCACCACAGCCCAACTGTCAGTCTGACCCAGACAGGGAATACACAAGCAGGCAACGTCACAGAATGGGTTAAGCAAGAAAATGCCCACTTTCTAAAAGTGTCATTTTCAAACTGAGTGGGTCCATTTGCCAGGTCCAATTGGCAGTTTACAACTGCACACACAGACATTGCAGTGGCAGGTCACAGCCATGTTTACAGGACTACTCATGTGGGTGGCACAATCAGTGCTGCAGGTCCACTGGTAGCATTTGATTTACAGGTCCTGGGCACCTCTGGTGCACTTTACTAGGGACTTACTAGTAAATCAAACATGCCAATCATGGAAAAGCCAATTACACATACAATTTACACAGGGAGCACTTGCACTTTAGCACTGGTCAGTAGTGGTAAAGTGCCCAGAGTACCAAAACCAGCAAAAACAAAGTCCAGTACACAGTCAAAACATGTGAAGCAGAGGCAAAAAAAGACAGGAGAGACCACGCCAAGGATGCCAGGTCTAACAGGTGGGGTTTTTCACAGTCATACCTGCCTATCTTCTTGTGTAACGGGACACCACGTAGCGTTGTGAAGAGCAATAACAAATTTGAAAAGACCTCCAAAAGTATGATGGTTTTATCCTCTACCAATTCAAGTAGGATAGATATTACACATTTAGAAAAAAACATTCCTGTGGCATCCAACAGGGTAATATGCCTATAATTACTTGGTATGTTTAAGGGGTCTTTTTTATGTAGCGGCGGGATAATATTACCCATCCAAGAGCTAGAGACCTTTCCTGTATAATAGCAATAATGAAAGAACACCACTAAGTAAGAGGCCGATAAGTCCAGATCCAATGTTATGATGGTAATGGGTAATTGATCTGGACCTCTTGCACAGGTGTTCCTGGCATCTTTAAGATAATGTAACACCTCCTGTCTAGATGGAGGGTAAAGAGGAGGACATCTCTCATCTGATATCTCCCAGGGGAGTCCATAAAACTGTTGCTATCTGCCTCTTTGTTCAAAGCATAAAGGGAAGTTATATTTTTTTGGGCTAGCAATATTATTTATCTTGGGCCTAGAGAAAGAGACACTATTTTCACTCATACTTTTCCTGAAGGGTTTTTCATTTTTACATGTCACTGCTTCTGATATTTTTACCCTAATGTTATCAGAATCTTTTGAATTCTTACAAACCTAATTTGTCTTCTTCTCTGTTGAGAGATCCACTTGTTATGTTCTATTGCCTTCTTTGTGAATAATTAATTACCTTATTAAAATAAACAATTTATTGAAATTCTTAGACTGCCTTATGGTTTTTTACATTGGCTACCTACCATATTCGGAGTTACCCTCACAAATCTTTTCATATGCACCGCAAATATGTCAACAGGTAACCAACCTAATGGGGAAAGGCTTTCAATAATTTTCTTTAATTCTACTGATAGCGACTGCTTGTGTTTCATGGTCCATAATATTTTTCCATTTGTATCACTAAATATTACCTCCTCACTATCTGGGATCTGCCATTAGTGTACAACATCTGCCTTCTCGTTGATAGTGCAAAGCAGAATACTGCAGTCACTCCAGATGTTATCACCTTTAGTTTCCATAAAAAGGGAAAAACCATGTATGAGCCGATAACATAGTCAATTATCATAGCCAATATATCTGTAAAATAAGTAGGGTGAGCTGGAATATCACTCTGCAATCTCCCATTAATGATAATTAAATCATGTTCACTGCATGGCTCCAGGAGCAGAGTTTCTCTTTTATTTGTCCTGGAGCAGGCAGGGAACACAGTGGCCAGTATATTAACAGCCTGTTCCTGTTCATTATCCACGAATAGAGCTAAACAATTGTTAGGGATAGTAGTGTTAAAATCTCCCATTGTAAAGACCTTTGAAATCCCTACTTTCTGCAAAACCATATTTATATATTGAAAAAACTCACTTAACAAGTGATTGTTTTCTTGACCAGGTACAATATAAAGATTGACCAAAATAAAAGGAAAGACAGAGCAAGGACCGGACTTCTGCTCTGGAAATACAATACAATACATTCAATTTGATTGATGATAATACACCTGATTTTTCAAACGGAAAGTTACTGATTATACAGAAGCTAAACCAATACTAGCATGGCCTCTCTGACTTAGTAGCAGGACAGCTAATCACATAATACTTTTCATACTGAATAGCAGCAGGTGCCCATGCTTCTTGTAGACAATTTACCACAGGTCTTAATGTATTCAGATTCTCCATTTCCCCAGGATATTCCAACAGACAACTATATTCCATGACAATTTTAATGGAGTGGTTTGAACTATTAAACACTCTGAGTCCTCACATTTGGAGCAGCCACTTTTTCACTATTTAACAGCCCTGCTAACCAAGCCCATTGGGATACATCATCATTTTTTGGCTCCAGGCCAGATGTATAATCATTATATAATAATACCACCCTAAAGACAGCCTTGCAAGAAAGTAATGTTAATTTTGCATTAATGCCCATCTCTTCCTGTAAAATAGTACATTCCTCAATGGGGCATAAGATTGGCGAATACATTTTTCCCTCCTACACGCAAGACCTTATTTTTAAGAGGAGAAAGTACAATATCACTTCCTTGAGCCATAAAGAACTCACAAGTGTTCAAGATTAAGTTCACAATAACTGGCAATTTAAATGTAACCCTTGTTTTCTTCTCTACTCCTGTGTCTCGTAGTTCCACCAATTCCAAATCACTACTCCTCACCAATTTAAATTGGTCTACCTGTGCCAGAAGATTCAACAGAGAAGACTGATTTAAAAAAACGGAATCATCCTCAAATAAGATAATAAATTCGAGAATTGTAATTTCCACCTCTGTCATTTGCACTTTTTTTCTGGTAAGTGTGATGATATTTGGGGCCATTTTCTAGAGAGTCAGACAGTCGACGCTGAACAAATGCAGATGAGTCAGATTCAGAGTAGAATATGACGCTAATATTTCCTTTTTTGAGTCCCAGAATGAGTGAATAATTGAAACAGAGTTTTTCAGGCCAATGGACATCTTACCAACCTGATTATCTAACACAATACTTTTTTTAGTCACAGTTTCCGGCGCTTTTGATGATATTGACCTACTTGTCCTACTTGACTCACAGACATTCTCTGTAGCAATAGCTGAGTTCAGACTCGTTCTAGCAGCTATTGGCTACACTCTTTCTCCAGGGTCTATTAAGTTCTCTGTAGAAGGAATTTCAATAGGGAATTTCACTTTTCGAGCCCCTGTTTTATTTATTCCTTTCAGCTTTCTTTTTTTCCGCTTTTTTCTGCTCTTTCCCTTTTTGTGGATCGAAACTGTGGCCAGAGACTTTTCCACTGCTGCTTCCTTTTTTCCTTTCAGTTTAAAGACTGAAAAAACTTCATTTTCTATGGGTTGCATCGTAGAAGAGCAATGTTTACCCTTAGCTACCCTTCAGGAAACTTGGAGAGATTAATCCATTTCCAAGCCCCAAGAAGCTCGAGTGAAGATACATCTACCTCCGGCATTTATTTATGTGGATTTTTCAGTATTTTTGAAGTGGGACAACCAACTTCTACACCAATGTCAATCTTTTGAACAAAACTATCTTGGACAACCTGCTTTAAGACCAACACATGGACACCTTCCCCCCACACAGATTTCATTGGGAGTTCTTTCAGATAGCATGGGAGGATTACAGATAGCATGTCCAAGATATGATCTAAGCTGTCCATGGTTTTTTCCAGAAGATTCACGATAGAGGACAACATTCTCTCGAGACACTGGAGTGTTTTAGGGAAGCAGACAGAATTGTCATAGAGATTTACTGATGGATTAAGCGGTAATTCTGATACCACAGATAGATTTGGCCCTGACGAAACATTAACACTTGGTGTACTGCAGTAAAATTCCATTGATTTTTTTTCTATGATAATGGCACCACCCTCTCTGAGATACTCCTATTCAACATTGATGAAGCCGCCTTAAACGGAGATGTCTCCGGTAGAGTATATTCTACAATTAAGGCGATAACACTGGAGTGGTCAGTCTGTTGGATTTTCTGGATTTTCTCTGGAAGGCAATCCAATGGGCCTGACCTAGGAAAACATTGTAAACAGTTGGGTCTGATCTAGGAAAACATTCTATAGAGTACTCAATATTAGTTGACCCAACATTATCAAGAGGAAGTAGGGAAATATCAAGGAATTTCTTGCCACACAAGGAATCATTATAAGTAATCTCAGTATCACCCAAAGGGCCATCCAATGGTGTTTTTTATTTTTGTAACGTCTTTTATAGATGCTAGATCAGCTTCCATTTTGAGATGTTCTTCACCAGATTTCATAAAATATACCGGAATAGTTGACTTTTCTTTTAAGTGCGTTATTCCTTAGATCAGTGGTTCCCAATCTGTGGTCCGGGGGCTCTACGACTGCTTAGAAATTTTCAAATTTTAACAGATTTGGTCCCCAGCTTTCAGTAATGACTCAGCGGGGGGGGTGCCCAGATTCCAGTAATGATTCAGTGGGGGTCCACAGGTTCCGGTATTGATAAAGTGGGGGTACACAAAAGTCAAAAGGCTGGGGACCACTGCCTTAGTTGATTTGATTTACTCTTTTGACAACACCCTGTAGAGATTATTGTCCCAGATCACAACTTTTTTGCAGTCATAGTTTATGTATTATATAATGTATATAAAAAAAATAGGTAAAGTAGCCAAACCATTGAATCAGCATTTCCGAGATGGAAGTAGCAACACAAAGACCCTCAAGGAACATATACTGACCATGAATCGAACTAGGTGCTCCCTTCCTTCGGTTCTGTTAAGCTCAAATCCTCTCAGATCAGCTCAAGACCCTTCCTCCACCAGCCAGATATATGCACTCCTACACAGCGGATAGTGGCATGAGAGAAGATAAGATAAATCTGCTCTGATTCACAAATCACAGGATGTTAAGGCAACAGGCTCCTTGAAGGAAAGAAGCAGGACAACTGCAAGCTGAACTGGCACCTAGATCGGACGCTTCCGTAGATGACTCTCCCCCTTCCTGCGCATAATGCACTGCAATATGGCAAGATCCTTTGGAGTGGCTCACAGCGCATCTTCTTCAGCAGCACCAGTTAGTGGCCAGTTGGTGGCTAAGAGATTACTGCAACAAACGTAGTGCCACATGTGTTGTCAAAATCTGGGGTCCAAGCTGAGACCAGGCGTAGGATGGACTGCGAAGTTCACAGCGCCTCCTGTAGGATCAGGGAGGGCTGCGGTGTGGCACAACATGGGCCCGCTGCTCACCCTGCACAGATATCCACCATTGCAGGGCTTACCAGTTCTGGAACTGGCATTTAGGCTAGCCGCCTGTGCTGATGATGAAGGTCAGATACCGTTATATTTGGCATCTATTAAAGGAACAACTATCAGCAGCTGTCACCCGGTGATGCTTGCCTCGTAGAGCAGGACCTTACAGCTGATTCCTCACACTGCAGTAAGATGCAGTGACACAGATTCCTCATAGGGCAGTAGGATGCAGTGCAAGGTGTCTTCTTCAACACAAATGACAATCACTAACACCCCCAGACCGGAAGGGAGGCCTCCAAGAGGTCCCTGGATAGAAGAGCCCAGCTCAGCCGGCTCTTGGCAGAGATTTCCTCCAGGATTATTCCGTTTATTTCTACAAACACAATAGAAGGTGCTGACAATTCCCTACCTGAGCAGAAACCTGTGCAGATATTTCGAGGCTTTCTCCTCCTCCTGGGGCTACAGTGGGGAAGGTGCAGATTTGAGGTCCGGGTGGACGGGGTCTGTGAGGGTCTGAAGATGAAGATAACTGCACTGACAGACAGGTGGTCCTTCCTCCTCTGCAGCAGGCCGGACACACAAGGAGAGGCCGGGAGTCCAGCTGCAGTAGATTTAGAACGCTTTTCGGCAAGGCCAACTTATGCAGAACATATCTAGTGTTCCATTCCTGAGTTGGTTCTGAATTCCATTCACTTTTACCAGATCATCAATCCTGCCTTTTTAACCATGATTTAAATGGTACCATAATTTTATGAAAACTCCCTACGCCGTATTCACTATTTCTTCTACTTGTAATTCAAGATGTCAAGACTGTATGGAGATAGAATGAGAGCGATAGGTGCCTCTTCCACACATTTTCTTCTAGAATCTCATACTTCATCTATTGTGAGGCTTGGACATGCTCAGCTCTATGTAAGAGGCAATAGTCGCTTTTATCTAATATGTTTGCAGCAATGATAAATGGAACTTTTCACAGTTTCCCTACAAAGCCTCTCCAACTTGCAATACAAGCTAGGACACATTTTCACTTTCAAATGCTCCAACAGACAAGAAAACAGCTTTTGTTCTTAAGCTCAGAATCCTGCTCTTTTAAGTGAAAATGAGAGTGATAAAATTATTTTGAACATATTTTTCTCAGAGGATTGCAATCTGTTGTAGACGTAAGTGGATCAGGTCCATGATTATTAAATCATCTGCATGTTGCAACACTTGTACCTACACGATTAGTTCTGGTCTTTTTCAATAAATTAATAACTCAGTAACTTAAGAAAATCAACCATGGACAAGGATAACAAAAAGGGAGGAGGTATAAGTTCCTGCCTTGAGTTGGTTTCTGTTCTCACCTTTACAAGACCCAAGTCTCTTCCCATTACTACTTGCACCCATGTGTGAGAGTGGAGGTAAACCACTGTCTTTATTAGCTGTTCCTCTCCTCTGTTTTTTTCATTCAACTCCAGGGCGTTACACGGACCAGCCTTATTAAAGTATGTGAATAAGAGACAAGCGCCACATATACCACAATACCCTCCCTTTTTACTTATTTGTAGAGTATTACATTTAATATTGTGATATTGCCTGTAACTGAGTAAGTTTCACAGAATCCAGTCTGCTCAATGGAAATTATATCATTTTCATGTGCTCAAATTATCAAATGACAGACATACTTCGAAAATAATTTTCCTGTAAATCTATGGCATGCTTATCTCTCCCTTTTTATGTACCATAAGAACAACACTATAATCCCAAGATGGCTCCTTCCATCGATAAGCATTCCAGAAATAATGTGGTCTATAAGTTAGCATAGTGTAACGGATCCTGACCAATTAACGCTGCAGGAAAATTACATCAGCCATGAGCATCTGAGCTGCTCCTCATACCTGTTATTACTTCACCACACTTTCCACCATTGGCAACAGCACAGAGTTTACCTGATAAGCATTGGTGTGTCCCTTTCTTCAAGACCATCATGATCATGCTTAAAGAAGATGTCCATTTTTCCTGCACTGACTTCCAATACAGTTTCCATAACAGGGACTGCTTTCCTCTATACTACTGACCACAATTAATATTCCTTTGCTCTTACCCTACAGATTTTAACATTTCTCAACTCTCTTCCAAACAATTTTCATTTGGGATCTATATTGTGTTGCAATCTAATTACACAGCCAGCAAGATAATGTCAATCAGTTTCAGTCCCTTTAAGAAAATGTCTTCTGATTCAACTGAACAAAACTGAAAACATGATCACCAGAAACGTAGGTGTCGACATGACATCCATTCACACGTGCTTCAGGAGCACTGAAGACCCCAACACCAGCTCAGAAGGTAAAGTCCTGGTGTTTTGCTCTCTACTTTTCATCGCAAATAGCAGCTATCAGAAAATCACAAGTTGATGCAAGATAAATTCAATGCTTGCAGGAAAGTGAGAACCTAGCTCACAAATACCCTAGGTCTTTCTTAGCTGCTCTCCTGTGATGCAAGCTGTGCTGGAGCACTGTAGAAGGAAACCTAAAAACTCAGTAGGATCTCAATTCAAGCAGCCAGAATGTGCCCTTACTTGGAGAAATCAGATCATATTGGTCAAACCCTACAAGAGCTCCATTTGCTCCCAGTGAACCAAGGAAAGAAATTCAATATCCAATGCTTTGTCCCTAGAAACTAGCTGGAAAGGGTCATAAATATCTGCATACAAGGGCTGACAACATATTGTTGGGCAGGCCATTAGATCTGTCAGATGCGGCAGCTTATACGGATCGTACAAAAGACCTTCATTCAAAAACACATGGGAGGAAAACCATCAAACGTTTGGGGCCCAGGATATGGAACAATCTGGATTCCATGCTTGTAAAACAATCCAGACCTAAAGCTATCAAAAATTAATTGAATGTTCATCAATTCAGGAAGGCATCTGTCTGACGAACATTCCACTAGGACCACACAGCCCTCCTCTCAATGGGAATGGGTCCCATGAGCACCATCTATGGGCAACAATGAAGAACCCATCTTCTAACTTTATCCCAGGTGGGTGAGACTTAAAACATCTGTATTCAACTACATAATTTATCAGCCCACATTTTTTTCTCGACTTGCAACATTTGATTTTTTACTGCTGAGAAGTGGCCAGAAGAAGATGAGCCTCAATGCACTCTGTGGATGAAGATATTAAACTCCCATGTGGAACTCCTGATAAGTTGTCGGTGACAACACGGATCTACATGATGTAAGAGAGGAGGGAGCCAGGTAGGGCACCGGGCACCCCATGTGTCTAGGACCACCACTCACTCCAAGCTGCAGATCGTCTGAGATTAGATGGAAAGCAAACAACTTCCCTTAGACAGGAATTAAAATGACATCCTAGAGCTGGGGTACTTTCCCGCTGATGGGTGGCAACAACCCAAAGCCATCCCTGTTGCTCGAAGCACTGGATTACTTTTTAACCAGAAAATGTCAGTTCCCAGGCTCCGGTAGTGCTTGCATAGTCCGGCTCTCACTCTCTTCCACTGACTGTGTTCACAAACCCGTCAGGTGATGTTCACCGCCAGCCTTTCTTTTAAAGATACCAGAGATAAAGAAGGCTGGATAAGGTGACAGCTTTCGCTTTTCTGGTGGTGAATTCTCTGCCTCTTCCAACACTTGGCGCTTGTCAAACTACTGAAAACATGTAATTTTCAGTTCCAATTGGGCTTGCACGTGGCACTCAGACAGTTCTGAGTATTACTGGACACCTTTATGATGATCATATATTCTACTAGTGCTCAAAATAAATAAATCAATGACTAGAAGCGCAGCATCTGTCTCCGAGGCCCTCTCCTCTTCGCAGAGGGAGACTCCTCAACACTCCATTGATGTTCTGATGTTAGTCAACGTTTATGTTCCAAAGTGCTCTGCACACTTTCCGAATTCCACTAAAGACTAGCGGGCAGACTAATATCAGTTTTATGATAAAAAATTACATTGTGGTCTACACAAAATCTCATCACACGTACTATTTTTTAAAAACCCTCCCCTGCCCTCATCTCCGAGGCTACATTTAAGCTGTCAGTGGGAGGCACGTGCCTCTTAACTTTTACCTCGGAGAGAGGCCTGGGTTCAGCAGATAAAGCCAGGGCCAACCCCAGTTTCATCCTCCAGAAGGTGGCACAGCTGGAGGATAAAAAGTTCTTAAGGCTTCACATATACTTGGAACCTGTGCAACTCCGTCTAGCCTGTATCCCGCGATAAGAGCCAAGTGCATGGTGCCTATGAAAGACACTCAGACCTGGGCAAGATTCAGTCCAATGTGAAGGAGACTGCGATATGCAGCTGACTCTACCCCAGCCCTTCCATCGGTTAAGAAACACCGACCTGGCATGACTGACTCCACCACATCATACTGGCCAGTTACAGGGGATTGACTGAAAGGATGGTGGAGGAGGCAGGGCTCAATTACAAGTCAGAGCAGGCGCAGCCCATCCTTTAGGGCGGAGGGGCCACGCCCTCCCCACCTTTTGCCCCTCATGAAGAGTGCCGGTCAGGCTGAACAAAGGTCAGGCAGCCAGGAGCAGACATGCGCAATTTGCACAGACTCCTGGCTGCCTGAGCTGAACCTTGCTGGGCTAAAGAGGTCACAGCCCCTGTGGGTGTGACCTCCTTGGCTCAGCAAAGGTGCCTCGAGGCCCTCCCCCGAGTGACGAAGGAAGCGTCACCCATTGACTTCGACCTGGGCGCTTCAGATTTAAGCCCTGAAGCGCCCAGGGCGAGTGTCAATCGACACCTCGTCACAGAGTGGGGTGGGGTCAGCAGTCTCACTGACCCCATCCCACTCTGTGACGAAGTTCGGACTGCTGCCTTTCCTCATTGGCTGACCTTAGCACCTAAGGTCAGCCAATGAGGGAAGGCAGCAGTCCCCGAGGCTGACAGATGTGTGTGTGTTTGTGCACGATCTTTTTAAATGAATGTTTGGTGCATGTGTGCATGTTTGAATGTTGATGAGTGTTGTTAATGGATGTGCGTGTGCATGTGTGTGTGTGTGTGTGTGTGAAAGAATGAGTGTGTGTGTGTGTGCTTCCCACCCGCCCCCTCCCTCCTAAAGCTGCCGGCCGCCACTGAGTCAGAGGCACCATATCAACATGTGACTGACTCCTTCTCAGCAATACTGGCCTTCCAGAGGCACTGGCCTGATGTGTGACTAACACTGCCTAAACCACACCGATACCATCCTATCAGAGGTGTGCTCTAATGTGGAAATCTCTACATTCTCTTGCATCCCAAATGACCCCAAGCGAACACCTCTTATAGCACCTCTTTTTCTTGTAGACTTGGGCACTAAACAATATTGTACTTCCCAAACCACAAAAACGTTCTAGGGAGGATTTCAGCACAACCACTGAACAGCAGACCACGGCCGATGCAAGACGTGACTGTTTGCAGGTGGGGCCTACCGACACTCTTTTTGGGGACCAGTGCTTATATTCCCAACTTTAGGCTTTGACCCAGGGCAAGAGCAAGAAAGGGAGAATAGGGGGGAAAGAAAAAGGAAGGGAAAGATAGACAACGGGTGAATGTAGGGGAGAATGAGAGCCCACAAGAGTGAGATAAAGAGGCATAGAGTGGATGCTGGTGGATCAAAAGGCATGAGATGGAATCAATAGTAGGAAGCCTTGCAGTGGTGTAACAACACTGGTGGGGGACCCTCTGGACTCAAACAGGCCAGGTGCTGTGCTGAGGAGGGGGGCCCTGGAGCTTGCCCCCCCCGCACCACAGGGGCCTTTGTTACGCCACTGAAGCCTTGGTATTCAGCATCTCCAACATTCTATAGCATCAGCTCCTAAGAAAAAGTGTGGTCTATAAAATGTCAAGGAGCAACAAGTTCACATCCTCACTCAGGACTAGCAATAAGCGTGTCTGCAAGTTAGAAACTGTCAGAAATAGTTCAAATAGAGTCCTCTGGGCGTTCTACCCCAATAACACCCAACTATCAAAAATGAATCACCAATGAAAGAAATGCAAAAACTCTGACCAGACCATCCTAAAAATCTTTATCAAAGTGCATTGATGAACTAAATATAAGAGTATACTGAATGAGAAGTGCCACCGTTGCACCCACAAACACGGTATGCACTGAAAATGACCAAGTCAGGGAAGTGCAGTAAAACGGGTGAGACACCTGCTTACTATAGTATCTAGAAAATAATCTATAAATTCTGATGCTGCGTCAAAGAAAGTGAAACTCCTCCGGGGCTGCTTGAACCCCGGTTCAGAGGAGGCCTGGCAGTTCGAGTTACACTGTTTCTACTGGCGCAACACCAAGACTATCTTACATATGGCTAGCTCCTCTCTGAAGTGGCATGATGGGCACAAAACTATGGACTGGGATGCGGCCCAGAAAATACCAGTGTTGGGATTAATTCAAGCATTCCACCCATCACTTTTTTGTATACTTCAGTATGACACCCTCTATGTGATGGGTATGCCCAGAGGTGGGTCCAGTGTTCACTGTACCACTGGAAACAAGTTGCACCCTACTGACGAGGCCAAAATAGGCTGAAACTGGTCTGGGGCTGGCTTGTGTTAGGGCACACAGGGGGGCCTGGCCTGGAAGTTCTGGTCAGACTGTTCCAATTGGAACAAGACTGAGGCTGATGTGCATATGACTGGTTCCTGTCTGAAGTGGCATGTCAAGCGATTCACCCATGGCTTTTTTTGTATACCTCAGTGTGACGCAACAAGGAAAGTAATACAAGAACCAGCCACAATTCTGAGCAAAAAAAACTACAGACAGGTTTGCCAAAGGACCATTACGTCCATGTGTAACCTCACGACTTAGATAATGACTTACATAATCACAGTTACCAAACCCATTGTAATCAACGGGCCACTAGTAATGAGGGCTTCATGTGGTTATTTATAGTGTGGTGGCTGTCCCATCCGCCCTAATTAAAGTGCATACTTATGTTATATCAGCTATATTTAGAGTGTACACATAGAGGCACACTCTAAATAGTGCTGACATGACCATTTGTGGTGGGTGTCACACCCTTAGACCCTCACATTCAGCAGTGTCCTGTAACTAAAACAGTGACCAGACAGACATGGCAGGCACTGAGGTCAGCAGCGCATGTCTATACACACCACCAAATAAGACACGCTCATATAGAAACAGACACTGATGTTTTATCATTGGCAATATGTCATTCGCATAAAACACCTTGTTTGGTGCATTATGGGGCACTGAACCCTGGACAAGCAGAACCCATTGACTAGTCACACCCATCTTCACCCCAAAACTACGATCTCATTCCAAGTAGGTGACTGCCTCGACCGGTGTCTGAGATGTTCACCAGTGTCCTGGATGACCTGAAGTTTGTATAGTGTCTGAAATGCTTGGTAGGAGACCTGCCGCTCTAAAGGACTATTCTCTTGAAACCCCTACAGGTGGTATAGTGTCCTAAATGCCACATTAAAAGCCCAGCTTCCCAGAGGTGGAGAGGGGTCATTGATGCCACGCACATGACAATAGTATCCTGGATGCCCGGCAGGTGACATAGGCCCTCATTACGACCCTGGCGGTTTGTAACCGCCAGGGCCGCTGGACGCGGAGGCACCGCCGACAGGCCGGCGGTGCCCCGTGGGGCATTCTGACCGCGGCGGCTTAGCCGCGGTCAGAGAAGGGAAACCGGCGGTCTCCCGCCGGTTTCCCGCTGCCCCCAAGGAATCCTGGGGATTCCGACTCCCCCTCCCGCCATCCAGTTCCTGGCGGTTCTCCCGCCGGGAACCGGATGGCGGGAGGGGGAGTCGCGGGGCCCCCGTAAGAGGGCCCCAAAATGTATTTCACTGTCTGCCTTGCAGACAGTGAAATACGCGACGGGTGCAACAGCACCCGTCACACCTTCCCACTCCGCCGGCTCTATTACGAGCCGGCATCCTCGTGGGAAGGGAGTTTTTCCCTGGGCTGGCGGGCGGTCTTTTGGAGACCGCCCGCCAGCCCAGGGAAAAACTCATAATACCCTCCGCGGTCTTCTGACCGCGGAGCGGTATTACGGAGGGCGGAATTCTGGCGGGCGGCCTCCGCCGCCCGCCGGAGTCATAATGAGGGCCATAGTGTACTGTATGCCCTGCAGGTGGCATGTTGTCCTAGATGCCTTACAGGGTGCAGTGCAGTGGATGCCCTGCTGGTGGCATTTAGGGCCTGATTCTAACTTTGGAGGACGGTGTTAAACCGTCCCAAAAGTGGCGGATATACCACCTACCGTATTACGAGTTCCATAGGATATAATGGACTCGTAATACGGTAGGTGGTATATCCGCCACTTTTGGGACGGTTTAACACCGTCCTCCAAAGTTAGAATCAGGCCCTTAGTGTTAGATGCAGTACAGTTGGCATGGTGCAAAGTGTGCCATTTAGGCGGCGTGATGTTCTGGATCCCCCACAGGTATCACGTTGTTCTGAATACTCATCATGTGACATGGTGTCATGGATGTCCTGCTGGTGTTCTGAATGGCTTGCTGAAGGTCTAATATATAAAATCCATTTCAAACGTGCTGTGTCCTGGATGCATTCTGGCATGTCGTCATGGATATGCTTCAGGCTAGATGCTGTTGTGAATATCATACTGAAGCCTTTATGTGCTGGATGCACTGCTATCATCACTCATACCTACACATAAGCACTGTGAGGTGACTTCCATTCATTAATCTTTTTTTGCAGACCACTTAAGACTTGGCTGAATTCTTCACAAGTAAGCATAAAATTAACTCCAGTTTCTTAGTATCTATTGCCGCGTTTGCACCAATTATCTACAACATCAATCTCAGACGTTTAGATCTGATCATCTAACCTGATGATGACACGTTAAGCCATTCGCTGGAGTCGAAACATATACAAGTGTAACAAGACTTTTAGGATCTTAAACATGACCTACTTATAGCACAATCAAGGATCTGCTGGACTAGCTTTTCAACAAAACAAAACAACAAACAAAAACGTGTCTCTCGTTCTTCCAAAGGATCTATGCTTCTCTTTGTTCTTTTGTATTGACTTGTGCAACATTCCAATAGTGAGTTTGCAACTCTGCACTAAGCACTATACCGCCGTCCCTGTGGTCTGTCTGTGCATCACAGATGTCTTTCTTACTAGATTTAATTGTGTATACTCTGCTTCTAGAGATGTGTCTTTGATGCAGCATTGTCTGTGCTAACTGAACAGACTGTTTTGCTACTTTTTCACTAGGCGAGGTAAGGTAGCGCACCCACTTCCATTATGTCCACCCTTCGTACCATGATGTTCTGGATATTGTCCTATGGTTGACTTGGGATTCCTTAATATCTGCAGTGGCCAAGCTGCCCTCGTTTGTAGGGCTCCAGCAGAACCATCGATCCACAGGCAGCCCCTCGGATAGCCATAAGGATCCTCTGATCCCCAACAGGTACTGCTATTTATAAGGTCACATGGTTCCCAAGCAGGTGCACCAAATACAATTTATGTGGTGAAAGTTCCAAGATTCCTGCCAGCTCACTCGATTCCCAAGCTCAGATCACAAACGACCCCTTCTGCCCCCGGAGGTCCTCCATACTCCCAGCGAATCCATTAGGGGCCTCGGATGCCAAACAGGTTCCACAGGTCCTTAGCAAATTCCCTGGATTAACAATATGCCCCTCGGGTAACATTCAGACCCCTCAGATTTTCAGCTAATCCCTCCGATCCCCAGCAGGGTCAGCAGATCCCCAGCCGGTCCCTGGGATCCCCAAGAGGTCCCTCGGTTTCCCACTGCGTCTTTCATACCTTGAATGTCCCTGGAGTCCGACAGCAAATGCTGTCTACTTCTCTCTGTCTCTTCTCGCCCGGGAACTGATGAATTGCGTCCGTAAACTGGGTTTGTGCACTATTAGGACACGCCTTCTCTTCCAGCCACCCCTCCACCCTCCACCTCCTCTCACCGCATTGCTCTTACCGGTTTCCGCCTCATCAAAATACAGAAGCGCGTGCAAGGGGCCCCGGTGAAACACGATCACTTAAAGAGATATTAGCGCTGTTTTGCTGGTGTCACTGACGCGTGTCGTACTAACGTGGAGACAGGAATGCTGCCTACGGGGAAATCAGGCAGTTACCCGCGGGCGGTAGGGCTGGGGCAGAGTCAGCCCTGGTCCTCTGAATAACCAGGAGGGCTGAGCCAGAGGCAGTTGTAAGGCAGCCTGTCTGCGCGTGTAGCATGTTCTGTCGAGCAGGGTTGAGGTGTGTCTGGGGTCAGCAAAAGTCGATAAAACAGAGCTTCCTCTGACTTCTGTCCTAAGCGGGGGGCG
The DNA here is from genome assembly GCF_031143425.1 of Pleurodeles waltl. NCBI lineage: Eukaryota > Metazoa > Chordata > Amphibia > Caudata > Salamandridae > Pleurodeles > Pleurodeles waltl. Next base: position 1,123,638,355 of record NC_090446.1, on the reverse strand, counting down.
TTTGTGCTCTCCATCCCTCTCTCCTTTACACACACAAACAAAACACAAGGTACTGGGATAGGTATCAGTGGGGCCGGGTCAGTGACGTCGCTAAAAAGAGCAAAACACACAGCAATTAGTCGGTGTGCTTTCTACAGTAGTTAACTGCATGCAAAATGCGCGGTTGCAAATAAACACTTAACTGATAGAACAGCATGTTTTTTTATTCGCTGTAAAGCATAAGTTGCCTACGTTTAAACACATCGACAATTTTTAATTGCCGGCCACTGAATCACTGTCAGTGTGTTGCTGACCGGGAGCTATTCTTATAGGATATTTAAGTTACACACATATAAGTTAGGTGCAGAACTGTGCAGCAGGTATAGTAGCCAACGGACTCTTCTCATTTTGAATGAAACCAGTGACCAGCATAGAAACCTCTGCAAATAGGAGCATTAACCAACCGAGCTTTATCACTGAGATCAAAGTCTTTGGTCTGCAAGAAATACAAAGATCTCATTAACAGGCGCATTTACCCACCAAGTTTACGGACTGAAATTAGGAACTGTGGCCTGCAAGTTACACATTCTAAAGCAACTCGCACAACATGTCTGTTAACTCTCTCTACGTTAGGGCGCCTCTCCATCGCCTTTTCACTCGCTCCACTCTCTCTTTCTCTCTCTCTCTCTCCTGTTTCTTCTGGTTATCACTCTCTATCTGCACTCCCTCCATTCACCCCTCTCTTTTCCTCTTACAAATGAACAGATGGAGAAACTTAGAAAGAGTTTGGCGGAGAGATCTGGGCTCTGCCAAGACCCATTTCACACTGAGCAACATTTTCACTGTAGTGCCCTGGGTGAGGACTTGGCTTTTTTTCTCATAATATGCACATACAGCTCTCACACAACATCTCTTGTTAGAAAAGTGCCACTGGCTCAGAGCCCCTCTACCAAGAAATCTACATCTGTCCTGCAGTTCTCAGTCAAAAAACAGTTTAAAAACACCTTATTAGGTTGAGCATAAGCGTTCGACCTGGTGTATACTTATACTGTGGGTTAAAGCGATTTCATTTGTTGGTTGCAGTGTTCTTTAAAAGCTCTTGCTCGCTTGGGGTCAGTTCTGCCTTTTTCTCTTTCCTTTTACTGTTTCAGAGCAGTGACCAACTACTGTATTGTTCCACTTTGGTTTCTTTATCTGTTGCTGTGATGGCCTATGTTTTTTTACTTTTTTTTGGTGGCCCCGTTTCACTGTGTGTTTTAGGCTGGTAGCTGCTTCTGTTTTATTGCAGCATTCCGATTCTACCACCTCCACCCATTACACTGACATTTGTTTTGACTTTATTCTAGTGCTTTCCTTGTTTACCCGGCTCCTAAAATAAGCTTCTTTTACTGAACAAACACCCGCTCATTAAGCTCACTGCTCACTAAAGCCACAATATGCCCTCAAACCGCATCGCAGAGAGTCTCTCTCTCCAGGGCCCGTCCCTGCCAGCAGTCATGACATCGCACACAGGGCACTGCTTATTTCCTTTACTGGGGTCATGAATCTTCTCAGGCTGCTTTGCTTCCTTCATTAGAGGTTTGTTGAAATGCGAGGCAAAAATGCTTGCAAGACTTTTCGTTCTGTTAACATATAAACACGGTCCTTGGCCCAAAGGGTGAAATTCCCTTTCTGTTCACATTCAGTATATTTTTCACTTTTTTTGCTTTGCCAACATTGTTTTTATTTACCTCTACCACTCCTTAACAGTGCATGTGTGTTCATGCCATCTCCCACCATCACCTCTATGTAATGTTTGTTGCCCTGTTCCCCTTCCACCTTTCTCTCGCTGTGTCCCTTTGTTGCTTGTTTCTTTTGCTTCTCCGCTTCAGGCTTGTGGTATGTTGTTTCTTCCTCTGGCATCTTCTTGTTTCTTTGCAGCGTGCACCCTAGCACCCACTGGGCACGGGAGCATGTAAGAACTTACAACGTGGCATGGTTCAACATGTTTATTTAAAGAAACTCTCCATGGTAGTCCCCTGTAGACGAAACATCCCCCTCTCCTACTCCGCGTGTTCTACCACCCTCCACAGCTGCACCCCCACCTTCTACTTCACGGCCAGGCTTCTAAGCATGTTGTGCAAACAACTGATAATAGAGGTGTGTCCATCTGGAAAACAATGCAGCGTGCCTAGCCTTCTGTTACTCGCTGAAGGATTGCAAAGTGCTCTTTAAGATGTTTGAAAGCTGACATGTTGGCGCTATGAAAAGAACTGATAAATCATAAATGATGGTGTGCCCAGCTAAAAATAATGCACTATTGGCAAATATGTCTTCTGGAAAACGGCACACACTGAAGTGTCATAAAGGCATAACACAGGCGCTATGCAAATCCCAAAAGACCATCCAGGGTGCAATGTAAAGCAATTTCTTTTTTTTAAATTAAGTATGTGTTTCTTGTATGTAAATGATAGGATGAGCCCTGCTCTTATCCCGGCCCCTCTCCAGAGTCCCTGAGTGGTGTAAAGAAGCTACACTAAACAAAAAGCATACTAAATAAACAAACTCGACTCTTTTGCGTAACCCCTTCGCTGCCAGGCCTTTTCCCCTCCTGTGCCAAGCCTTTTCTTTGGCTATTTGGGGCAGTTCGCGCTTAGGCACTCATAACTTTTTGTCCACATAAGTTACTGATGCCAAATTTGCGTCCTTTTTTTCCAACATCCTAGGGATTCTAGAGCTACCCCGGGTTTGTGGGTTCCCCTGGAGGAGACCAAGAAATTAGACAAAATACAGCTAAAATTGCTTTAAAAAAAAAAAAGAAATACCAGAAAAAGGGCTGCAGAAGAAAGCTTGTAGTTTTTTTCACTTAAAATGGCATCAACAAAGGGTTTGCAGTGTTAAAATTACCATCTTCCCAGCTTTCAGAAACAGACAGACTTGAATCAGAAAACCCAATTTTTCAATACAATTTTGGCATTTTACTGGGACATACCCCACTTTTACTATTTTTTGTGCTTTCAGCCTCCTTCCAGTTAGTGACAAATGAGTGTGAAACCAATGCTGGATCCCAGAGAGCTAAACATTTCTGAAAAAAGTACACAGAATTCTGAATACAGCAAGGGGTCATTTGTGTAGATCCTTCAAGGTTTTTTTTTTACAGAAAGTACCATCTAAATATTGAAATTGAGGTGAAAAAAGAGCCATTTTTGTCCACGTTTTCTTCTATATCGTTTTCCAGCTATGGCAGATTCTTGAAAGCAATATATCGTTACGTCTGCTGAACTCTTCTGGTTGCGGGGATATATAGGGCTTGTAGGTTCATCAAGAACCATAGGTAGCCAGAGCCAATAAAGGAGCAGCACCTTGCAATGGGTTTTCATTGTATAATGGGTATACAACAATTCATTTGGTGAAATATAAAGAGTGAAAAGTAGGTATCAAGGAAACCTTTGTATTTCCTAAATGGGTGCAAGATAAGGTGTTGAGAAGCAGTGCTTATTTGCACATCTCTGAATTCTGGGTTCCCCATACTAGCATGTAAATGACAGGCCATTTCTCACATAGATGTATTTTTTACACACTGTCTTACATTTGGAAGGTAAAAATGAAGAGAAACACAAGAGGCAATAACACTTGTTCTTCTATTCTTTGTTCCCCCATGTCTCCCACTGAAATGGTACCTCACTTGTGTGGGTAGGCCAAGTGCCTGTGGCAGAAAACACAACATGGATCCATCACATTTTTACATTGAAATCTGACCTGTTTTTTGGAAAGTGCCTAGCTGCGGATTTCGGTCTCTAGGTCAGCTGGCACCTAGGGAAACCTACCAAACCTGTGCATTTTTTAAAACTAGACACTAGGGGAATCCAGGATGGGGTAACTGGTGGCACTCTCACCAGGTTCTGTCACCCAGAATCCTTTGCAAACCTCAACATTTTGCAAAAAAACTATTTTTCCTCACATTTCGGTGATAGAAAGTTCTGAAATCTGAGAGAAGCCATGAATTTCCTTCCACCCAGCATTCCCCCAAGACTCCCGAATAAATTGGTACCTCACTTGTTTGGGTAGGCCTAGTGACGCAACAGGAAATGTCTCGAAACAAAACAGGGACACATCTCATTTGCCCAAAGAAAACTGACCTTTTTTTGCAAAGTGCCAAGCTGTGGATTTTGGCCTCTAGTCCAGCCGGCACCTAGGGAAACCTACCAAACCTGTGCATGTTTGAAAACTAGACACCTGGGGGAATCCAAGATGGGGTGACTTGTGGGGCTCTCACCAGGTACTGTTACCCAGAATCCTTTGCAAACCTCAAAATTTGGCAAACAAAACAAGTTTTCCTCACATTTCGGTGATAGAAAGTTCTGGAATCTGGGACGAGCCACAATTTTTCTTCCACCCAGTGTTCCCCCAAGTCTCCCCGTAAAAATGGTACCTCACTTGTGTGGGTAGGCCTAGTGCCCGTGATAGGAAATGCCCCAAAACACAACATGGACACATCACATTTTCCCAATGAAAACTGACGTGTTTTTTGCAAAGTGCCGAGCTGTGGATTTTGGTCTCTAGCTCAACCTGCACCTAGGAAAACCTACCAAACCTGTGCATTTCTTAAAACTAGACACCTAGGGGAATCCAGGATGGGGTAACTTGTGGCACTCTCACCAGGTTCTGTTACCCAGAATCCTTTGCAAACCTCAAAAGTTTGAAAAAAAAACAATTTTCCTCACATTTCGGTGATAGAAAGTTCTGAAATCTGAGAGGAGCCATACATTTCCTTCCACCCAGCATTCCCCAAGACTCCCGATTAAAATGGTACCTCACTTATGTGGGTAGGCCTAGTGCCCGCAACAGAAAATGTCCAGAAACACAACATGGACACATCACATTTTCCCAAAGAAAACTTATCTATTTTTTGCAAAGTGCCTAGCTGTGGTTTTTGGAGTCTAGCTCAGCCAGCACCTAGGGAAACCTACCAAGCATGTGCATTTTTGAAAACTAGATACCTAGGGGAATCCAGGATGGGGTGACTAGTGGGGCGCTCACCAGGTTCTGTTACCCAGAATCCTTTGCAAACCTAAAAATGCTGCAAATAAAACCCCACTTTTTCCTCACAGTTCGGTGATAGAAAGTTCTGGAATCTGAGAGGAGCCACAAATTTCCTTCCACCCAGCGTTCCCCCAAGACGTCCGATAAAAATGGTACCTCACTTGTGTGGGTAGGCCCAGTGCCCGCAACAGGAAACACCCTAAAACGCAAAATGGACACATCACATTTTCCCAAAGAAAACTGACGTGTTTTTTGGAAAGTGCCTAGCTGTGGATTTTGGTCTCTAGCTCAACCTGCACCTTGGAAAACCTACCAAACCTGTGCATTTCTTAAAACTAGACACCTAGGGGAATCCAGGATGGGGTAACGTGTGGCACTCTCACCAGGCTCTGTTACCCAGAATCCTTTGCAAACCTCAACATTTAGCAAAAAAACAATTTTTCTTCACATTTCAGTGATAGTTCTGAAATCTGAGAGAAGCCATACATTTCCTTCCACCCAGCATTCCCCCAAGACTCCCGATTAAATTGGTACCTCACATGTTTGGGTAGGCCTAGTGCCGCAACAGGAAATGTCTCGAGACACAACAGGGACACAGCCCATTTTCCCAAAGAAAACTGACCTGTTTTTTGCAAAGTGCCTAGCTGTGGATTTTGGCCTCTAGGTCAGCCAGCACCTAGGGAAACCTACCAAACCTGTGCATGTTTGAAAACTAGACACCTAGGGTAATCCAAGATGGGGTGACTTGTGGGGCTCTCACCAGGTTCTTTTACCCAGAATCCTTTACAAACCTCAACATTTGGCAAAAAAACACCTTTTCCTCACATTTCAGTGATAGAAAGTTCTGGAATCTGAGAGGAGCCACAAAATTCCTTCCACACAGCATTCCCCCACGTCTCCCGATAAAAATGGTACCTCACCTGTATGGGTAGGCCTAGTGCCCGCAACAGGAAATACCCCAAAATACAACATGGACACATCACATTTCCCCCCAAAAAATTGCCCTGTTTTTTGCAAACTGCCTAGCTGTGGATTTTGGCCTCCAGCTTATCCTGCACTTAGGAAAACCTAGCAAACCTGGACATTTCTGAAAACTAGACACCTAGGGGAACCCAGGATGGGCTAATTTGTGGCGCTCTCACCAAGTTCTGTTACCCAGAATTCTTAGCAAACCTCAATATTTGGTAAAACAAACACTTTTTCCTCACATTTCGGTGCTGCAAAGTTCTGGAATCTGAGGGGAGCACACACTTTCTTCCATCCAGCATTCCCTTAGGTTTCCAGATAAAAATGGTACCTCACTTGTGTGGGTAGGCCTAGTGCCCGTGACAGGAAATGCCCCAAAACACTACGTGGACACAACAAAATTATCAAATACAAAAGTACCTTTTTTTGCGGGGAGGGCTCTTGCGTTTTTGGTCATGGACTCAGCAGCCATCTATGGAAACCTACCAAACCCAGACATTTCTGAGAACTAGACACCCGAGGGAGTCCAGGGAGGGGTGACTTGCGTGGATCTCCCAATGTTTTCTTACCCAGAATCCTCAGCAAACCTCAAATTTAGCTAAAAAATCAACATTTTCCCACATTTCTGTGTGGGATCACCACACAGGGGCAAATTTCCTACTACCCAATATTCCCCTCAGTTTCCCGATAAAAATGATACCTCACTTGTGTAGGTGGGCCACGTGCCTGTGACAGGGAAAAGCCAAAAACATGTTGAAATTGAGGAGGAACTTAAGAGGCTCCAAAAGGGCAGTTTGGAAAAAAACGTTTTTAGGCTGACAAGTGGGGCAGACTTTTTATCAGTATAGATGTGACAATGCTGGGTGGTAGGAATTTTGTGGATTCGTGCAGATTACGGAAAGTTCTATCACAAAAATGTGGGGAGAATGTGTGATTTCAAGCAAAGTTGGAAGTTTGCAGGGCATTGTGGGTAAGAAAGTGGTGCGGGGTGCATGTGAAGCACACCACTCTGGACTCACCCAGATGTTTAGTTTTCAGATGTGTCTAGGTCTCATAGATTTTTCTACATGGCAGCGTCCCACAGTGCAAAAAGTGCAGCCCTCACCATTCCAAGTGGGACGATTTTGGGGGTTAGACAAGCTCTCATGGCCAAAATGTAAAATCAAAGCCCAAAATAATCAAATGTCCTCTTGCTTGCCGTCAGGATAAGATCTTTTAGTGTGCGAGGGAAGAGCTGAAAGGCTGTTACCCCCTTCAGTTGGGGTGAGGGCATAACCATGCCCATACTGGTTGCTAGCTACCACCCCACTATTTTGTATTTTTTAAAATTCCCTAGCATCTAGTAGGCTTTCTGGCCCCCCCAGGGAGTGGATTGTGGGTAACTGTCCCATCTGCCCACCGGTGGGCAGAACAACTTTGTCCCTATTTATTTGGAGTGGTGGTATGGGGGGCAGAAATGGGCAACAGTAATGTGCCCCCATGGGGAGTGACCCTTGCCCAAGGAGCTGGTCCCCCCAAACACAACACACACACATCAATCCCTGGTGCCTAAGGGGTTTCTGTCCCCCTGGGGGCAGATCAGCCTAATAGAAATAGGCCGATCTGCACCCAAGGGGCGCAGAAATTGCCTAAAATAAATTTGCCACCCCAGGAGAGCGACCCTTGCCTAAGGGGTCGCTCCCCTTGTGTGAAATTGGCACAAAAAAATCCCTGCTGTCTAGTGGTTTCTGCCCTCCTTGGCGGCAGACTGGCCTATGAAAAATAGGCTGATCTGCCCTCAAGGGGGGCAGAAATATCCTAAAATAAAACTGCCCCCAGGGGAGCGACCCTTGCCTAAGAGGTCGCTCCTCATTAGTAAAAATCAAAAATCCCTGGTGTCTAGTGGTTTTTGCCAGCCTTTGGAGCAGATTGGCCTAATAGAAAAAGGCCGATCTGCCATCAAGAGGGTCAGAAATGGCCTAAAAATAATTTGCCCACAGGGGAGCAGCCCTTGCCTAAGGGTTCGCTCCTCACGTATAAAAAAGTAAACAAAATAATGATCCCTGGTGTCTAGTGGGTTCTGCCCCCCCGGGGGCAGATCAAACTAATTACAATATGCCGATCTGCCCCCAGGGGATAGAAAAGGCCTAATAAAAAAATGCCCTCCCCCAGGGGAGCGACCCTTACCAAATGGGCCACTACCCTTCATTGTTAACCCCCCCAAAAAAAAACTCCCTGGTGTTCAGTGTGCATTTCTGCAGCCTTGATCGCTTTATGATCGGGCTGCAGAAATGTTAAAAAAACATGAAAGGAAAGGCCTTTCCTTTCCATTCATGTCTCTCTGCCCGCCCTCACCCCCGATCGGAAGAGAAATGCAAGCATTTCTCTTCCGATCGCACTGGCAGCTCAGCTTCCAGCACGATGGGGGCGGCCTCTTATGAGGTCAGCGAGTGATCATGCGCTGATGTCATCAAACGTCACTGGGGGGTGTGGGGGTGGGGGAGGGAGAGGTAGAGAGAGGGGGGTGGGAGGCCAACAGGGGGAGCTCTAGCGCTCCGCTTGTGGGCCAGTTCCAGGACGTAACGGTTATGTCCTTGGTTCCGGAGTGGTGCTGCTGAGGACGTAACCATTATGTCCTTGGGGGGGGGAAGGGGTTAAAGGACAGCGTGAACCCAGCTCTCTCTAAAGTGCATGGACGCTACATGGCACTACACAAAATACCAATAAATACCTACAAAATAAATAAATGTGTCTCTAGTTTGCAAACAATACGGTCAGTGTACCTAGCTTTTCGTCAATCGCTGCAGGTTATCTAAGCGCAATGAAATGCCTGGAAGGCAACGTGTTGGTACTACACAAAATGCAAATAACTAATAACAATCAGTAGAGTAATACTTCATTGTAATGTATATCCTGCTGGCAAACAAGCGAGTACACTCTGCTCTTCTGCTATGGAATGTCTAAGCACTTTGAATTGTCTGAAAGGCAAAATGTTGGCGCTAAACGAAACAGCAACACATAGTTGAACAATATTCATTACGATGTCTGCTTTGTGATCCACCTCTCTCACTTGACACTTGTCTCTCACACATTGATTTCTAAAACCTTTAAATAGTTGCCAGTAATGGTTTCTTTAAAGCGCTGCATTTCGATGAAGGCAGCTTCAGGACTCCTGGACACCTGAACAAAGTACATAATTTTTTTTTGAAAGCATCATAGAAAAAACGTACAAAGGGAAAAGTTAATAAAACCATCTAACTGGGCAAAAGCACAAAGTTCAGAAAATTCAAAGCGTATGTGTTGGGATTATAATTTTTTGCTCACTACTAATTATATCGTACTGTTCATGCTTTAAGTGTTTAGACAGGTTGTTGCTAAAAGCCGCTTTTTACAGATGTCAAATTTCACAATAACTTGGCCCAGAGACTTGGAAATAGCAGCGCTGTGAAGCAGTTAGTTTCCAGGTGCATCCAAACTCAATGGAGAGATAAAGATTTCTCAACAATGCCCTTTATGCTGATGTGCTTCTGTGTACAGGAACTTGGTCACCGGTGCATAGACCGATAGATTTGCCTGTGAACCTCTGATCTGGTGAAGCTGGGATTAAAACCAGTCCGCCTGGTTCCAAAGCCACCAGACCCCTTTAAGCCGCACCCACTGCAGAGTGGTCTCTTAAATAGGCGAGCAGACTTCCATTGAAGGGCCCGCTGGGGGGTGGCCAGAGTGGTGGAGAGGTCGTCCCACTAGCAGGAGCACTAAGCCCTACAAACAGCTGGTAGTGATAGAGCGGAACGTGGTAACAATTTACCTGCGTTCGGATGCTCTTTAGGTCGATGAATCTTTTGGCTTAGTGGGAACTCTCTGTACTCTTAATCGATCACTCACATCAAATCGATAATCAATAACGAACGTAAGCAACACCTTGAACAACATAACACTTAACAATTAATCCAGAAAACATTTCGGCGAACCCTGACCTTTCAGTCAGGAATAACCACACCAGTTTATTGCAAAGTTAGTGAATTTATTTCCCTATATTAACAAAGCTAGCACAATGTAAATGTGTCTCAACACCAAATGATAAACATAAATGAACATTAATAGCTGTCCATATCGTCGAAACAAGTGTAATCTATGTAGCATTTGAATCACAAGGCATTCGATAGTGGCAATGCAAAGCACTAATACGATAATCTGTAATGGGCTAATTGCGTACATTTAGTCAGCATAACAAGATCTCCAATTGCATCGTGTGACATATGGAATCCTCGTCTAACCTCAAATTAGCATCAGCATGTGGGACTTCATGCAAAACAATTTGGCAACATCAATTTAGAAAACTCCTAGCTAGGGCCCTTATCAAAAATCAGCAGTTGGTTACCTAAAGGAAACACAATGCAATTTTACAATTTCCTTTCATATTTACCAATTCCAATCAGCAATCAATGAAGTCTTCGTCTCACAGGTACCGTTTCTCGATCAGCATGGGACGGGACAAAGGGGCAGGGGTGAACGGGGCAATTGCCTCACGGCGGCAGGTTAAGGCTACTACTTTATGCAAAGGGACAAGTCAAAGTTAAAGTCTCTAGGGCAAGAATCATTAAAGTCTCTTTCTCTCGACTAGAGAAAGCATCAAAGTCTCTCAAAATGGCGGTGCAGCAAAATGGGTCATAGTAGCTACGAAATCAAAATGGCAGGATGTCCGAAGATAGAGAGAGCTTCCCTCTCGTGCACCTGGGTTTTATAGGCAACAGTTCAAGTCCTGTAGGGTCTCCATTGGTGGGTTCATAGGTTAGCTTCAAATCGACCAATCCAAAACGACAGTTCTCAAGCTTTTACTTAAGCATACATTATCCTTGGAGATGGGTACGCAATTTGCAACATTGTTTCTCGATTAGCTTACTCTCAGAGGCTCCATTGTCCGCACCTGCAAGCCGACCTTGAATTTAAGAGAAAATATGCCATGCTGGCACCAACTTTAAGATAAGCATGCGAGCAGTCTCTGTGGAAAAGTACAGCTTCAAGCAGAAATACACGTTTAATAGCACAGTGGAAAAATACGAACGTTTAAACCGTGAGACCAGGCAACTAGGCCAAAGCCTCCGCTAAAGTAATGCTAAGCTAAGGCATTTCAAATAAGCAAAATCGTAGCACACGTTTATGATTATGTCGAATTAGTGCATTTCTAATACACCACGTTATATAAAGCATGCGTATAAATGATGGCAAACTACTCTGAGGGCACATTTTGTCCCCGTACAATCTTTATTAATTCGGTTAATGTCACACATGATTATTTCAGCACTACGTTTATGCGTTAATAAATCAAAACCTTCATTTTCTGCTTCATCAATCCCTCCTCTGATGACTACTTGTCATCACACAAATTTAGCCCACAAATTGTATCTCATTAAAATTCTGTCAGCTCCCTTTTCCTTTTAGTTCCCCTAGTTTGCTCTTTGTATTCTTCTGCCATTCTTTTCATTATTTTCTCCTCCTTTCTTCTTTTAATTCTCTCCATAATCATTATTATTCCCCTTTTTATTCCCCAAATTCCAAATACACAAATTATCACTATTAATATTCCTTCTATTATTTTCAATAATATTCCATTCCAAATTCCCCCAATCCAATTTCCCACTGAAGCAAGTCCCTTTCCAACCTTCTCCCACACTCCTGGTTCTTTCAGTTCCTTCAAATCTGCACTTTCTTTTGTTATATTAGCAAGCATAGTTTTAATTTTCACACTATTATCCGGTATGTAGGTGCAGCAGTGACGTGCACCAATCATTTTGCAAACGCCTCCATCCTTTGCTAAAAGAATGTCTAAAGCAAGCCTATTTTGAAGAGTCATAGCTCTTTCCGCTGCAAGTTCAGCATCCATCAGGATTATAGCACCTGAAAACTTTGTCAGCATGTTATCCACTATAGTAGACAACTTCCTTATTTTGATGGAATTCAGCACAACTCCTAATGAAGGAATCATGGCTCCAAATATATCACCTACCACAGCAGCTGCGGTCTCTCTTTTCTGGATACGGTGGGATCCAGGTGTCTTTTTAATCATCGATATGTCATCCAGTTGATAAACCTTCGGAAACACTATACCCAAATAACATCTTCCCCACCATCCCTTTGGAAGACGATAATAGGCATTATGCCCACAAATGTAATACACCCCTGGAATGACAGGGTTAAGTCCGTCCATCATGAATGTCCATTTGGCTTTAAAAATAAACGTATGTTTGCATTCACTCGCTCCTACAAAAATATTGTCATAGTAAGATTCACCTCGATATATACAAAACTTCCCTACATGCCAAGCATCTAAAGCTATTTTCCCTTGTGTCTTTATAGCAGCAAAATCATAATTATCTACTGAAGTCCTCTTATGCAGTTCTTTTTCTAACTTCGCCTTCATTTGAGCCCTTCTATCATCTGTGCGATCTAAAAAACTTATTTCTACAGCAGAGACGGAGCATGTAAGGTTCTCCCTATGAGCATGAGCCGTTTCAAAAGGTTGCATTGGCTCGAAAAAATCCCTCATAATTTTGTAATCCCAATATTTTGCAGTCTCGCTTAGCTGAGCTATTATAGGAACATAAGCAAAGGTAACATCATAATTTGAGAAAAAATACTGTATGTTAGATTGACCATAAAACCTAGACATTACTAAACTACATGTAATCCCATATGTAAGAGGCATGTGGTGATAAGTCACCCCTTCCTTTACTGATGTCGCTATCTGGGTACACACATAACAATCTTTCGCATCCATAGTCTCAACATACTCTGTTAGTAAGCGATAGAAAATGTTATACGAAAGCTCTTTCTTATCATGCAAGAGCCTCTCATCCATTGCTAGTCTTTTCAATGGTGTTAGTTCAGTGACAGTAACAGGAACAATAGTAGAAGCAGTAATAGTCTCATTCTCACCTTTCCCATGCATTCCAAACACAATTGCCATTATTATTAGTACACATGTTAGTACTAAACCTATACACACGTATTTACAATACTTCTTTCTATTATTTTGCATAGCGTACCCAGGCATGATCTGTATAGAATCAGAGAGCTAGAAGCACCTATAAATGAAGCTACTTAGCAATTCAGTTACAAAGCTGAACGAGCACAATGTTCACACCGTCTTCTTCAAAAGGCCAGTCACTTTTCGGTTAGCAGCATCTGTCTCAATTCGGTTTTAGCAATGTCTCAGCTGGTTGTTTATCTCACGTTAGATTGCAGCAGGCAATGCCATTTACTTCCGTTTCAATCAACAGAGTCTATGAAACTTTTCTTTTCTATTTGTATCTCTCCTTCTTCTTCGTTCTCGATGCTTAGAGATACAAACTCATCAGTCCAATCATCATTGACTGCATATGCCCATTCAGGACCGGAATACCTCTTGTTTGGTATCCTTTTCCTTTTCAATTTTGCTTCTCTCTTTGATTCTGCTTCGCTGGCACTCTCCTCCTTTGCCAAGTCCTTTTCTTCACTCGACGATTGTTCCACGACAGTCACTTCCTTTCTTTTCTCTTTCACTTTTGGCCTTCCTCCTTCGTTCAAACCTTCTTTACCCTTTTCTTTTATCGGTGAGATACTTAGTCTTCTTTTTGCACCGTGTCCGTTTGATGGACCTGCAATCTTTTCTGTAGATGTTTGAGCTCTTTCGTTCTGCTCTTCTTTGTCCCCACCTCCAGGGGAATCAGTCACGTTTTCTTTTTCTTTTTCTGTATCGTCTATTTCTGGGAAAGCCCCTTTCTGTTCAGGCTTTCCTGCCTTCTCACTCTCCTCGAGCCCTCCGTCACCGTTACTTTCTTCAGGCTCTGTATCACTTTCAGCTGCTTCAGGTTCCTTGTCACCTTCAGCTGCTTCAGGCTTTTTGCTACCCTCAGCTGCTTCAGGCTCTTTGTCACCTGCAGCTTCGTCGTCGCTGTCTGAACTTTCTCTTTGGTCTTCCCCAAGTGAGTCGGACTCTTCGTTCCCCAATGATATCTCTTTTTCTCCTGCTGTTGCTTGTTCGCTTTCAGTTCGCTTTTGTTCTGTCTCAGCACTCGGCACCGTTTTATCAGGCACTGGTAGTTTCAGCGCTTCAACTTCCTCATCTGTGGGACACAACACCTTCTTTGTATGACTGGCGTGAATCCAGTTGGGAACCCCCGTGCACTTCACAGCGGTTGTTGTCGTCAGGATCACTTGGAAAGGGCCTTTCCAACGGGGTTCCAGGCACGACTTCCTCACGTGCTTCTTTATCACGACCCAGTCACCTGCTTTCAGTGTGTGTCCTGGACCTTGGATCGGTGGCAAGGTGGTCGCCTCCACCTGGTGAGAGAAAGAGCGAACTACGTCAGCCAGACCTTTGCAGTAGTCTAACACCATATCATCTGTAATATTCAAAAGCATGTTTGCGGGAACTGTAGGAAGTCTCATGGCCCTGCCCATGAGAATTTCGTGCGGAGACAATCCAGTTTTTCTATCCGGAGTGTTCCTCATTGACATCAGCACTAAGGGCAATGCGTCAGGCCATTTCAAATTTGTTGATGCACATATTTTTGCCATTCTCGATTTCAGCGTACCATTCATCTGCTCCACCAGTCCTGATGCCTCAGGACGATAGCTACAGTGCAGCTTTTGCTCAATGTTCAGTGCTTCGCAAAGTAACTTCATCACCTCGTTATTGAAGTGACTTCCCCTATCTGATTCTAAAGAGATCGGGAATCCGAAACGTGGTATTAACTCCCTCATTAATAGCTTGGCAACTGTAAGACTGTCATTTCTACGCGTGGGGTATGCCTCAATCCAATGACTAAAAATGCACACAATCACCAACACATATCTTAAACCTCCATGCACAGGCATCTCAATGAAGTCCATCTGCATTCGGCTAAAAGGACCGCTTGCCCTACCAATGTGGCTCGCGTTCACAACTGTTCCCTTTCCTGGGTTCATCTGTTGGCAAGTGACACATCGATGGCAAACTGCTTCCGCAGCTTGGCGAAATCTGGGGTTAAACCAATCAGTTTTGAACAATCTTATCATGGCATCTCTCCCTAGGTGAGCTTGCCCATGATAGAACCGCGCAAGCTGTGATAAGAGACTATTTGGCAAAACAAATTTTCCCTCATGTGAAACCCATAGCTCGTCTTGTCTTTTTATGCATTGTGATTTAATCCAGGAGTCTCTTTCATCCTCCCCGACATTACTTTGTAGTGCTTTTAGTTCTTCTATTGTATCTACGACCTTCAAGGCAAATGCTTCAGCTGGTTCGAGTTCTGGTTCACTTATTGTATTCCAATCATCCCTTAACAATATACAGTTCAAGGCACAAAATCTTGCGACTTGATCTGCATAGGCATTTCCCAGAGACACATAATCCTGTCCTTTCGTGTGAGCACTGCACTTTACCACTGCAACTTCAGCTGGTACTTGAATGGCATGTAACAATTCCCTTATTCTCTCCCCATTTTTCACTGGGGATCCTGAAGAAGTCAGGAAACCTCTCTGTGACCACAGTTGTCCAAAGTCATGCACAATCCCAAACCCGTATTGGCTATCAGTGTAAATGGTGACTTTCATCAATGCAGACAATTGACATGCTCTAATAAGGGCTACAAGTTCTGCTACTTGTGCAGAATAGACTCCTTGGAGCCATCCCGCTTCCAAGAGCCCTGTCACAGTACATACAGCATATCCTGCTTTCAAAATTCCCACCCCATCTCTTAGACATGAACCATCAACAAAAAGAATTTGGTCATTTTCATCAAGTTTTGTATCCTTGATGTCCGGTCGGGGTTTTGTGCAAAATTCAGTCACCTGAAGGCAGTCATGCTCGACGTCTTCAGCGTTCTCAATTTCAGCATGTTCTCCAGGAAGCAAGGTAGCTGGATTCAACGTGGTGCACCTTTTCAGCTGCATATTCGGTGAGCCCAGAATAGTCGTTTCATACCTTGTGAGTCTTGCTCCAGTCATGTGCTGTGTTCGGGAGCGGGTTAAAAGTATCTCAACTGAGTGAGGGACCATGACTGTTACTGGGTGTCCCATCACTATTCCTTCACTCTGAGTGAGGCTGATACCAACTGCTGCTACGGCGCGCAAACACCCTGGGAGTGCTGCTGCAACCGGATCCAGAGTAGCTGAAAAATACGCTACTGGTCTGTTTACGCCACCATGGGCTTGAGTCAAGACAGACAAAGAACATGCATCACGTTCATGGCAAAACAATGTGAAAGGCTTTGTGTAGTCAGGCATACCTAAAGCTGGAGCCCTGCACATGCATTCCTTTAATTCAACAAAAGCATCCATCTCATCCCCTTTCAGTTCAATCTGATCCAAGGCATCCTTCTGGGTCAATTTCAGTAAAGGCTTTGCTAGAGACGAGAAGTTGGGAATCCACTGGCGACAGTATCCCACCATTCCCAAAAACTTCCTCACCTCCTTCCTTGTCTTTGGTGGACTCATTTGAAGTACACTGGTAATTCTTTCCTTCATTATTTTCCGTGACCCTTTCTCTATCTGGTGACCCAAGTATTTCACTTTCTTCTGACAGAAATGCAGTTTGGAAGGAGACACTTTATGTCCATTCTCTCCCAAATGGTTCAACAGAGCAATGGTATCGGCTGTGCAGCCACTTTCTGTCTTTGATGCAACCAGTAAGTCATCTATGTACTGTACTAGGGTTGACTCGAAGGGCAACTCTAACTCTTCCAAGTCTCTCTTTAGAACCTGATTGAATATCGACGGTGACTCAGAAAACCCTTGAGGAATTCGGCACCAACTGTACACTCTGTCTAGGAATTTGAAACAAAAGAGGAATTGGCTGTCCTCATGAAGAGGCACAGAAAAGAACGCTTGTGACAAATCGATGACTGAGAACCACTCAGCCTCGCAAGGGATCTGAAACATTATCACAGCTGGATTCGGTACGACAGGGCAGCACTTTATTATGATGTCATTTATTTTTCTCAAATCCTGTACAAGTCGGACTTTCCCACTTGGCTTTATTAGTCCCATTATCGGTGAATTACATGGGCTGCTTAATACTTCTTTCAGTACTCCCTGCTTCACGAATTCGTCAATAAGTTGGGCAACTTTCATGAGGGTATCTTGTGGCATGTGGTATTGTGGGGTCTGGGGAAAGATCGCATTGGGCTTTACCATCACTTTTACTGGTTCTACTCCTTTCATCAATCCCACCTCTTTCCCTGTCATGTCCCACACTTTCTCTCCGACTGTTTCCCGTAGTTCTGCTGGGATATCTTCTTCAGTTATCATTGGTAAAAGACAAATCAGAGGATACTCTTCGTCAACTGTTTCTGTCTCATCCCCTTCTACACTGTCTTCGTCTTCCCCATCATTGCTCGTCTCTATTGTTATTCCTTCATTTGAACACATGATCGAGCAACCCAATTTACACAATAGGTCTCTTCCTAACAGTGCTATCGGGCTTGAGTCACACACCACAAACTGATGTACCCCTTGATAGTTACCAATGTTGACTGGTATCGGATCTGTTATTGGGTTTGTCAGATGCCTGTTTGCTACTCCCACCACTTGAACTGTCCTCCCTGAGAGTGGCAAATTTGGCACTTCACTGCTCTTAACAGTTGAACGTGTGGCTCCCGTGTCAACCAAGAATGAAACACGATGACCCATTACTCTTCCTTCTACGTACGGACCCTTTTGATCAACTTCTAGGGATGCCGCAAGCACACAATCTCCTTCCTCTTCTGAACTTTCACTCTCCCATACATTGTTTATTCCACTCTCACTGTGTAATGGGAACTGTTGTATTGTGCCGTTTGTGCCCATTACCTGACCCGTTACCTGTGGAGGAACCATCATTTGCTGCTGACTCATTGGTGCCAAAGGTATTTGCATTTGCTGATTAGGTACCATAGGTAACTGCTGTTGCATCGGCTGCATTTGCGTCATCTGCACACGGGGCATCTGCATCTGCTGCGGCTGCATAGGTTGTAATCCCTGCAATTGATTCATGGTCTGAAAATTTGGGTTTGGACCCCTCATTTTCGGTCCTCTCATTGTCCGAAATGCATTGACATCATTGTTTTGCTGACCAACACCTACACCTGCACCTGCACCTTCCTGCACCACCATTGGGCACTCGCGTTTCCAATGACCTACGTTTCCGCACGCGTGACACGGCATCACTTTCTTCATTGCCTGCACACCTGTCACAACAGTGTTCAAATCCGGACCATTATTCACAAAACCTCCTCTACCTCTGCCTCTGCCCTGTGGCTGAAACGCCATGTTTCCTTGCGACTGCGGCTGCTGTTGCTGAAACACCATGCCTCCCTGCAACTGCGGCTGCTGTTGCGGTACCTGCTGTTGGAACCCTTGCATCCCTGGCAACCCTTGCAGTCCCTGCAGACCTTGCAAGCCTGTCTGAGCCGCCTTAAGCTGCATCATCATCACCTTCTCTTTCAGCTTTTTCTGTTTCACCTCAATTTCGTCGCTACAGTATTTCGCATAAGTCAAGACTTCATCAATCGGTTTCGACTGCCAGCAGATCAAATGTGATTTTATCATCTGACTTATATCTGGTCTCAGCCCTTCCACAAATCTGAACACAAAATGAAGCATATCTTTCGCCTCTATTGCTTCTGTGCCACTGTAATTCTTGAACGCCTTCAACAATCTCTCATAGTAACTATGAATCGATTCTTTGGCCTCTTGGGCAGTTCGATCAATTTTCTGCCAATCCACATTTTTCGAGGCAACTTTCGTCTTCAAATGTTCAATCACCTTATAGTACAGACACATCACCATAGGTGATGGTGCACCCGTCTCTCTGTCTCTCTCTGGTTCACTTGTCGGCCAACCTACAGCTCTTTTGCAATCCTCCCACAAATCTGCCGGAACCACAATCTCGAATAGAGTGTTCAGGTCTTCCCAGAGACATTTTGCAAGCTTCACAAACCTATCAGTCTGTTGATACCACTCAATCGGCTTCTCTCTTAGTTTGGGAAAATCATTCGTAAAAGACTGAATATCGCTCCTGTGCCATGGTACATGTACTAATTTTCCCCCTGCTGTCTCCCTCATTGGTAACATAGTTACTGTATCACTACTCTGTGGTCTTTTCTCATTGTGCTCTGTGGCACTGTCCCTCCTCTTATCCTTCCTCTTTACCCATCTGCTTTCCCATTTGTCTAAACACCTCCACACTTGGGCACTCTGCAACAATTCTCTAAGGTGTGCCTTCATGCCTGCTGATCTCATGTGTTCAAAATCTGTGGTTCCAAAATCCAACCTGTAGCTCCTGCTCAAGTGTTTCGTCTTGCCTATGTCAATCCCGTTCCTGTCTGCCACTTCCTGCAAACTTTTATGTACCTTGTTTACCTCTTTCGTGATCTTTGGACATAGATATCTCAACTCCTCTTCCGTGTAGGATTCTAACCTGTTCACACCCATATTCCCTTCCACCAATTCTTGTGCTTCCATGTTCAGCCTCATCCTGCTCAAGTAATCGTCTTCTTTCCCACTGTCTGAACTTTGTGTGGAATTTAAACTGTTGAACCACTGTGTCAGCTGTTGCGCATTTACCCCCATCAGTGTAGCATTCACATCGACTGCCATCGATGGTTGTGGCAACTTTTCAGTATTCGATGTTAAAGGTATTATCAGTGGGGGGCTCGACCTCACCAGTGTTGATGGAGCGCATACGGGACTAAACTCCATCAAGGACCCAGACCCAGTTGGCTGAGCCGCTATCGGAGTTACCCCTGGAATGTTTTCTATGCACCTTCTTTCTGTCCCATTCTGCAGCATCTGTCCCTGACTGCTCATACCTAAGTTGGGCTGACTATACAAAGGTACCACTGGACCTACAGTAATGGGCAGTGATATCGCATCTGGATTTTGTCCATTTCCCATATTCTGAGGCATGTTCATCCCCATATTATGGGCCATCATTGCCGGCATGCCCACCTGACTCCCCGTCATTTGAGCATGAACACTTCCTCCCTGCATTTGCTTTTGAGGCATCATAAACTGAGTTGATTCAGCTTGTGCCATTGTTGGGTTGTAACCATTCTGTACGCCCCTTACGGTTGGATCTAGAATCATTCCTCCACTGTTGTCACTGCTGTAGTACCCTGACATCTGCGGCTGATAGTGTTCTGCTGGTTTCAACACGGGCACATCTGGATACATTCTCCTGATCTGCGGTATCTGTGGGGTGAGCAGTAGGCTCGGATCCTTAGATCCCGATGGTGCTCCTGTATTCTGCGTTTCCCTGTTCTGTACCGACGCCGGAGGGGCAGAACTGGTACTTGGACCTTGTCCATTCTCTGCATAAGGTGGTGGACGGTCGTTCAGCAACTCCATTATCAATTCCTCATCCTCTAGCTCCTCTTCTTTTCTCAACTTTTCCTCGTCCTCTCTGTCCCTGGAGCACTTCCTGTCTGTCTTACAGGTAGCTTTCTTACCTGTCTCCTCTTCATCTTTAGTAATTGCGGGGAACAATTTTATTCCCTGCAATACGTCTGACCTCCACACCTTCTGTGCATTATCCCACCTAGCATCCGCTAGTGTCTTTTCTACCTTCCTCATCCTTGTTTCAAACTTGTTTTTCTGTTGCTGCCTAGCCATGAGTTCCCATATTGCTAGAGCCTCAAACTGTGCTGGCCTTGGAGGTACTTTCATGTCATACATCGTGAATCTCAAATTCTCTAGGACCCTTATATTGAATGTCCCATGTATCGGGAATGCTACGCTTCCATGTTTCTCTGTCCACTTGTGCCATTGTTTTAGCCAAAGGCACGGAGCTACCCCTTTTTCCTCCATTACAATGTAAGCTGGTGTACCCTCGGGCGGCGTTTCCTCTCCTACGCTCGCTTTAATGTAAGTCTCCCCCTTCATCGCACTCCTAAATGCTTTAAGGAATTTCATTTTCTCGTCTTTTAATTCACAAAGTTTACTGTTATTCCACAAAATTTGTAATCAATAGGTGACTTTAATTCCCGGAATACTCTTCACCTGCCTTTCCCCTTCCAATCGGGTGCCACGGACTGCGTCCAATCCGTGCGCGACCCTTCTTTCCAACCAACCTATCCCAGCGTGGCTCTTAGTGACGTCACACTCACACACACTGCGGCTGACAAAGCCTCGCGGCTAATCCTCCTTCACTCAATTCCTCCCGTAACAACTTTTGCATGTATCGCGAGCTACCAAAAACTAAAACAGATCTGTCGGTTTACTACAGGAAGGGTAACATAATCGCTTCAGGACCTTAGGGACTTTTCACTAACCTCGGCCACTATTCGATCTCTTTCACCAGCCTCGGCCGCTATTCCGTCTTTCTCAATCCCCACATTCGCAAGCAAATCTGACCCGCAGACCTACTCTCAACTTGTCAATGATCTGTTCTAGTGCACTTAGAATCTTGTCAAAGCCAGAAGTCGAAGTTTCTTTCACTCCTTAACACACGTACCAACTCGTTGACCACGCCCGATCAACCTACTAAACCGCCCAGACCACAACATGGATCAACATACTCCGGAGTCTCTTGACCTCGCAGGGCCCGCCTCAACAACAACAACCACGTGGACCTTTTTATGCACAAGCGCCAGACGCACATGAAGTTCGACGACTTCCCTACTCTCACACTCGGAGCCGCACCTCCGTTACTTTATGAAGTTCGACGACCTCTCTACTTCTACACTTGGAGTCGCTCCTCCGCTATCCTTAAAAAGAAAATCCTCGCAACCCTTTCACACACCCTGCGGCAATAAGCTGTGCAAGCGCAAAACCCTAACTTCACTCATACCATCACTAGTACCGCCAACGCTGTTTCCACATCTCCTTTCTCTCCATTCGCAAGTTCCGAGATCCCGGGAAAGTCGCGGTGGACCTAGCCCATCATCATCTTGTCAATCAGTTTTATCCAGGAAAATCTAATTCAACCTTTCGAATGGGGTCTCAAAAAATGCGTAACCGTTAATTCGACACCATGTACTCTAATGGTACAGGGTCCCAAAAGACGTAACCGTCCTCTGCTACCATCTACTGATAGAGCGGAACGTGGTAACAATTTACCTGCGTTCGGATGCTCTTTAGGTCGATGAATCTTTTGGCTTAGTGGGAACTCTCTGTACTCTTAATCGATCACTCACATCAAATCAATAATCAATAACGAACGTAAGCAACACCTTGAACAACATAACACTTAACAATTAATCCAGAAAACATTTCGGCGAACCCTGACCTTTCAGTCAGGAATAACCACACCAGTTTATTGCAAAGTTAGTGAATTTATTTCCCTATATTAACAAAGCTAGCACAATGTAAATGTGTCTCAACACCAAATGATAAACATAAATGAACATTAATAGCTGTCCATATCGTCGAAACAAGTGTAATCTATGTAGCATTTGAATCACAAGGCATTCGATAGTGGCAATGCAAAGCACTAATACGATAATCTGTAATGGGCTAATTGCGTACATTTAGTCAGCATAACAAGATCTCCAATTGCATCGTGTGACATATGGAATCCTCGTCTAACCTCAAATTAGCATCAGCATGTGGGACTTCATGCAAAACAATTTGGCAACATCAATTTAGAAAACTCCTAGCTAGGGCCCTTATCAAAAATCAGCAGTTGGTTACCTAAAGGAAACACAATGCAATTTTACAATTTCCTTTCATATTTACCAATTCCAATCAGCAATCAATGAAGTCTTCGTCTCACAGGTACCGTTTCTCGATCAGCATGGGACGGGACAAAGGGGCAGGGGTGAACGGGGCAATTGCCTCACGGCGGCAGGTTAAGGCTACTACTTTATGCAAAGGGACAAGTCAAAGTTAAAGTCTCTAGGGCAAGAATCATTAAAGTCTCTTTCTCTCGACTAGAGAAAGCATCAAAGTCTCTCAAAATGGCGTCGCAGCAAAATGGGTCATAGTAGCTACGAATTCAAAATGGCAGGATGTCCGAAGATAGAGAGAGCTTCCCTCTCGTGCACCTGGGTTTTATAGGCAACAGTTCAAGTCCTGTAGGGTCTCCATTGGTGGGTTCATAGGTTAGCTTCAAATCGACCAATCCAAAACGACAGTTCTCAAGCTTTTACTTAAGCATACATTATCCTTGGAGATGGGTACGCAATTTGCAACATTGTTTCTCGATTAGCTTACTCTCAGAGGCTCCATTGTCCGCACCTGCAAGCCGACCTTGAATTTAAGAGAAAATATGCCATGCTGGCACCAACTTTAAGATAAGCATGCGAGCAGTCTCTGTGGAAAAGTACAGCTTCAAGCAGAAATACACGTTTAATAGCACAGTGGAAAAATACGAACGTTTAAACCGTGAGACCAGGCAACTAGGCCAAAGCCTCCGCTAAAGTAATGCTAAGCTAAGGCATTTCAAATAAGCAAAATCGTAGCACACGTTTATGATTATGTCGAATTAGTGCATTTCTAATACACCACGTTATATAAAGCACGCGTATAAATGATGGCAAACTACTCTGAGGGCACATTTTGTCCCCGTACAATCTTTATTAATTCGGTTAATGTCACACATGATTATTTCAGCACTACGTTTATGCGTTAATAAATCAAAACCTTCATTTTCTGCTTCATCAGTAGCAAACACACCTCTGGGGGCTCCCCGGCATGTCGGAGCACACCTCGTGGAATGCGCTCAGTGCCAAGGCCGCAACACTGTCCTCTGGGGTCCACAAAGGACTGCATGCAAAGCACAGAGGACTGGCCCAGCCTCTCGGCGCTATATATCATGGGCACCAAGAAATACAGATCTCTTGGTGGTTTGGAGCACAAGTGAAACATTAATATGCTTTACACGAGCACTGGCTACATTTGCAGACCCATTCCTGAATTCTTCCCAAGTTTAGCAGTTGACAAATATACAAACTCACACCTTCTAAATAGAAAAAATACAAGGGAGACTCTCAGCATGGCTATCCAGCAGAGAAGAAGAGCTGATTCTACAATATTCACTGCACTCGGGAAACTTACTCCATTATGTTTTGCGGGGCTTTCCTTTTACAACACATTTTTGCCCATAACTAAGCCTGTGGTGGTCCCAAGACAATTGGACCACCACCAAAAAATTCAGCACACTGTGCTCTTTCTGTCCAGCTCATCGACTTGGTCCCCACACTAGGTTGGGAGGGCAAAATCATGACCACTCCCACCATTCAATGTCTTTTTAAGCTCTCTCCTGGCTGGAGCTTTTACTTTATAGCTGGAAGAAGTAGGTGTTCTAAGGGTCTTTTTTGTAATAACATTCTAACAGGCCTCCTAGGCCTGAAAATGTGTAATGCACTGTGCCCTTTAGGGGCTGAATATATGGTTATATGCAGTGCTCTCTGCTATTTACTTTTCATGTGGTTATGCCCTCTAGCAACTGACTGTATGGCTACATGACCATGTTTATTCCAAATGCTATTTTTATTTTGATGCTCTCTAGGGTATGTTCTAACCATTACAGTCTAATGCCAAGTGTATGAAGGGATGCTTAAACACAGTTTATTTCTGATAATGGTTTAATGTGCTGCATGAATAAATACTTATAAAGACCTATTGGCTATGCATGCCAATGCTTGTTGTTTATGTGTATGTACACAAATCTAGCCATAAGGCAGTAGAGCGCTGGACACGGACAAAGACTCTTTCCAAAAGCCTTAGTTAAAAAATGTTTAAGTTATGTACTTGAAAAGTAGAACATCACGGCTAATGTGCCATCAAAACTTGCAGACATACTCAGTTTTATTGATTACTCAAATGTTCCCTCTGTATTTGTGAAAGTGGTAATTCTTCGGCTGTAGTTACAGCTAATATGACACCTTTCAACCAGCCCCCAATCTTGCAAAAACCTCATTCAACACATCTACGTTTTTTGCATAAAACAGACACACCAGAAAGCAAGTGAAGAGCCTCCCTGCTGCTTCTGTATCCTTTCTTTGTCTAGCCTATTCTCTCTGTCTACAACACAGGAGGACTACCTTCCACTTCCTCAAACTGGGCAGGGGGAGACCAGGTATAACAAAGCTGGAGCAGATGTCTGTTAATTAGAAAGTTGTTAGAACGTTTTGTATAAAATAAAAACAAAAAGATTGTGAACATAGTTCCTAACAGTTCTCAACACATTAGACATCCCCTTGGTCTCATTATTCACCATGACTGTATGGTAGCAGACCCAGCCAAGGGTGGAGTGCAGAACCAGGACCTGTACTCCCCTCTGAACTTTGGCACCAACTGAGTGAAAGCCAGGTCAAGGTTAAACTGATTACAGAAGTGGGGCCGAGGTATTGTGGGAAGCGTTTAAAGTAAAGATTGGGAGAAAATCTCTGGCAACAGGGACAACTAGCCTCAAGGAATAGGAGGATGTTAATTACAATAAGTCCTCAAATCTATGACATAGTTCATAGAGCAGAGCAAGCATTGTGTATAATGTAGCAGATGGATCTCCCAGAGTATGTTAACCAGTAAGTAGTCTGTGACGATGCACTGGTTCTAACCATTATGAGGACCCTCTGAACCACACAATCTTTTTGTTACCACCAGACTAAATACACCAGTTATCTCCACTGTTGTAAGTTTAAACTTATACAATAGCGTCCAGTACATTGAGCACTTGGGCACACATATCATTACAAAATCTGTGTAGACCAGGTCTGTGGACTGACTTGAGGAAAGGCCATGGTGGTCTATTCGAAACATCTGAAGGGAACCCTAGTGGCTTCTAAATGTAAACAAGGCCTGCCTTGAAGCACCTGTCCAGGAGCAAATATCTTCACTGGAAATTGGCACATCACATATAAGCAGTGAGTTTCAGAGCTAATTCCCAGCCTGCCCCCATCTACTAACCTTAAAGTTCTCACTAGTCCAAGTGCCAACTTGTGGTATTAAACTTAAAGGCAGGCAAAACCTTTCTTCTAACTATAAAATATTCTCCTAAAATATCTGGGCAAAAGTAAAAACCACAACACTTGCAAATAAATCTTGAAACCTGCTCTCGTCCCCTTCCACTTGACCAGGTTCTCAGGTCTTGCTGCACTACACGCAATTTAGTCCATGGTGTGCCTTGCATCAATACATAAATGCCCACCTCAGTACTTTCACCCATTTCTCTATGGACAAACCTCCAGTAGATGCCATGGGGCCTACCGCTCAAGTCAAAACTGAAATTCCTTTATCTGGACAACCACATACAGATATCTTTTCTAGTCTGTAATCACTTTCCTTGGTCTTTGCTCACTGCAACTTTCAAATCTGGAACAATCCTTAGATGAGATCTTCAGTGTGCTGCTCTCACTGCTTCCTCATCCTCTCACTGTTGTGAGGGTAGGTCATCCATCCTCATTTATTCCTCAAGATCACTATTTATTATAGAATTACCAGGTCCAGATTTCCGTAAAGAACTTTGGCTAACATGTACAAAATTTAGAAATTGCAATTTCCTAATTGCGGTTCTTACCTAATCACAACTAGTAAATCACAATTTGTATTGTAATAAATGTAAATGTTTTCAATATTGATTCCTAATGGGTCGCAAATTGAACTACCTCATGAATATTAATGAGGTGGGTCGCAATTTGCGACCCAATGGCAGCCCATTTACCTTAAAGGAAAAAATATGAAATATTGAAGTTTCATTTTTAGTAGGCAGTTGTCCGTGGGACCACTTCCTGCTCTTAAAAATATATATTGTTTACATTCTCAAAGGGGAAGTGATCCTTTGGTGACCCCTTCCCATTTGTGAATGGGTACCACTACCTTTTAGTAGTTGGTAAAAAATGAATGTTTTGCAACTGTAATTTTGTCGAAAAACATTCATACATAACACTGCATTTCGGTACTTGGAAGGGACACCATAAACATGTCTTTTCCAAATACCAAATCGCTAAACCAAACTGTGATTCGGGAACAAGTTACTGAATCATCATTTGGAATTTGTACATATGAAAAGGCATTTTTGCTGCCGAGAACGGCCCACATGGGCCGTTTCCAACTACAAAAATGTTTTGTACATATTGCTCTTATTTCCTAGTTGCAAACATGTTTCAGACAGTAGCTACACATCTGCTCTGTGCTTATCGGTGCTTTTGCACCTCAGCCATGGAAAGTTAGGGCCAGATGTATCAAGCGTTTTTGCATTCGCAAAACGGTGCGAATATCCGTTTGCAAATGCAAAAATGTTTTTTACAGTGTATGAAAGGCATTCACAGTGGGAAAATAAGAAATCGCAAAAATAGCAATTTTTTGCGAATGAGACACAAATTAGCGTGTCGCAACAGCGTATCGCAAATAGCAATATGATTTACTGAATCGCTTTTTGCGAAACGCTACTTGCGATACAGAATAGCGAATCGCAGATAGCGATCTCCTAAATCGTGATGCTATTTGCGAGATGCGTATTGCGACATGCAAAAACTGATTCGCAATGCAATGTAGCAAAAAATCGCAAATTGCGATTTTTCGCAGAATGGCCGTTTGCACATGCAATTTACCACAAACTGAAACCAGGTGGTAACCAGGTGCAACCTATATAAAGAGGCCCAGAATGCCACAGCCCCTCTTCCACAATGGCTGCACTCTACGTCATGGCGAGGTGAATGAGGATCTTGGCAGGTTTGAGGAGAGAGAAGAGGAGACAGGAGCGCATTTTCAGAGTGCGCATAACGCTTTTTGACCAGACTGAGGAGGAAATTTATGATAAGTACAGGTTAAGCTCAGCCATGATACTTGACCTGATAGCTGAGCTACAACCCATGCTGCAGCGCACAACACACAGGACCAATAGCATACCCACCCATGTGCAGGTATTATGCTCCCTGCACCTACTAGCCTCAGGGAGCTATCAAGGGGTCATAGCAGCAGCTGGAGGGGTATCACAGAGCGCCCTCTCTAGATTTTTCAACGTATTTCTCAATGCCATGCTGAATATTGGAATATAGCCCCTGCTGACTATTGTCTACAAACACATCTCTAAATTCTGGTCGAAATTAAGGATAGGACACTTTACTTACTATTTCCAATTACTGAAACAGAGAACAAGTAAACCTTGCAAAAAATGTCTAGCTTAAACAGATCAATGGTTGTTGTTAAACACTTCACACGGTGAGTGATTGCCATTTTCACTTGCTGACAAAGAGGGGACAATTTTGGCCAGGCCTGTAAAATTACCAATTCATAGACTGGAGAGGTGTGCCTTAGGCTACGGGTAAAACAGAAACATAACGAACTGTTAACGCGTCCTTTTATGTTCATTTATTACACATTAGGACTCGTTTTAGGCCAATGAATCTTTTGACCCAGTTGAGAGACTCCGTAGGACGAGATAGCTGATCAATATGTCAATCAGTATATCAATAATGTCATCAATATTTACCACAACAATACATTTCACTTTAGTCAAAGTCATTAATCAAATTGACGACGCAACCATGACCTTTCAGCCATGAATAACCACACCAGTTAATGGAATTTTATGGGTTTTATTCCCTATTGATTACATTCTACGAATAAGTGAGTTAATCTTAAAACCAAAAAACATAAGAGTATAATCACGATATGGCAGCTGTAATAAGATTTCATTAACGCGAGAATCACAAACATTAGAACATAGCACGGCGTAAACATAGATCAAACTATAGCAGAGTGTCAAATACGCGTCAGTTCAACATAGCATAATGTCAGTCTATTTGCGTCAATTTGATGATCACCTGTCCTAACCACTAATTAGCATTGGCATGTTGGGCTTCATGCAAAACAATTTAGAACACCAATTTGGAAAACATCTAGCTATGGTCTCTGTCAAAAGCAAGCAGTTGGTACCTAGAAAGGAAAAGCAAACAGACAAATTACAATTGCATTGTCATAATTACCCTCCAAAGATTAGGTCAGCACACAGGATCAGTCTTCGTCTTCAGGACATCAGTCAAAACGCCATCAGTCAGGATTTAACTAAAGGGCATAGGGGCACTTCCCTCATAAGGAGGAAAAGTGTAAATGGGCAGTCTATGGGTGAGGATGGTTTTAATAAGTCTCAAAGTCACCAAACAGAGTGACAGAGGTTCTGGATAAAATCAATAGCATTCCCTACCTAATTCTCTCGACCTTTCTGTGACATGGGTTTTCATCCCTTTTTCGTAGTACATTCCCCCAAAATTCTATTGGACACTTACTATACCCCACTATCTTTAACCTATCAAATTTAACATTTGGTAATCCGAATTGTCACCCCACATTAATTCACGGGTCTTTGATTGGTCTTCATAATTGACGTCTTCAGAGGTGGCACATCCGGCGTTACTTCATTCTTTGGCACGTCTTTTGGGTCAGCAGATTCATTGTCCATCGGTCCAAGTGACCTTGTACATTTCATTAATCTACATTTGTTTCAATTTACTCATAACTTTTAAACCAAGGCACCAAATATCCGCTTGGGAACGGATTTAACATGGTTACATTCATCTTCCAAGTTTGAAGAAAAGAACATTTGCAGGGTCATGGCCCCTTGCGAGTCAGCACACTGGAAAAACAGAAAAATGCATTTAATATGAGAGCTGGGCAGCTAAAACCCGCAGCTCAGGCTAACTTAAGGCCTATAAAGATTTTCAATACAGATTCAACAGTATGAATGTTAATATAAGCTTAATTGATTATAACATAAACACTTTATTCATCTTTATTAGTTTGCGTATACATTGGTGGCCATTCACCGTGGACACAATTCAGGTGCGCGTTTAAGAAAATTGCTATTATTATAGTTTTCTATGCAGCATCATCACACATTGATATATATACGTTTCATGTTAATATAGATTATATATGCTATGCTCTCTCAACACCTAAATATAAATCTAACAGTGGGCATAGAAAGATTTTATTTTCTGAAAATCAGTTTTTTTTCACTATTTATGCACTTGATCATGTAGTTTATCTATACAACGCTCATGTGTTGATAGTCTTAGGAATTCTGCTAACCTTTCCTCTCGAGAGTAAGTCCTGGACGACCACTAGTGTTGCAAAATGCTAATTTTGGCAGTGGACGGGGCTTTTGCAATTCATCTCCGCCCATGAGATGTAGCACTAGTTGGAATAAGAGGTATTCTGAATGTAGTATGGCCAATTTCGCTGATGCTTAAAACAGGCACTTTTCTGGTTGCCTCTAGTGCTACCTAAAGCCATATAATCAGGGGCATAACTCCAGTACGTGCATCAGGTCACACAATGATGCTCTACACCTCCAGCAGAGACCTGCAGAACAGATTCCTGCCTTGAATAGTCTAGAAGGGGGACCAGCAGCATTTGTGCATGATTTTAAAAGAGGTGAAATTGAGGTGCGCCTCACATACTTCTCTGTCATGGTTATCTGGCAATCTTCTTAGTACTCCAAGTTCAAGAGTGTTTGCCATGGGGTTCTTGTCTCTAGAAGCACAGCTTAAGCATGCACTGTGGATATCAGGGTGCTGTATACCCCTGCCACTAGGGCTTTGACTTTTCCCCATGTCTCAATGTAAGTGGGTATCATGGAGACAGGGTTGAAGTGAGCCAGAACCCATCTGACCAATAATACAAGGACTCAACTGCTGATATTTCCAAATTTGGGAATGCAGTAGGTGAAGTTCAATGCAATATCTTCAAAAGATGTAAAGGCACTCCTTTCATCAAAGTTTCTAATGTTTCAATTGCACAGGAGCCCCATTCCTGCAACTTGAAAGTTCATTCAACTATTGTCATTCCCACATTGCACCAGTGCAGGACCCCAGTGTCTATTTACCTATGCATCTTACGTTGCTTAAGTCTCTTGAACTGTACTATCACCTTTTCACACTGTTCGCAGTGATGTCACAGTAAACAAGTGAAGTCATACTCTGCTCTACAGTTAAGCAGCATGTTCAGGTCAGACTTCTTATGTTTAGGGCTCCTATGCAGTTCTGGGAATGGGTGAAGGTTGTAGCTGGCTGTCAGGGTTTTGATACCTGTCTCTAATTATGATTTGTTGGTTGTGAAGCTTGTTCTTGTGTAACACCAAATCTATCATCATTTTGTCTCTCAGAACATTCTTGCCTGGGGCCTGAGGGAACATTTCCCTATACTTTACCATAGAGAGATCTCACTTTTCTCCATACCTTCCCATAGAGAGATATTGGTGTTAGAAGGTGGGAATGTGTAGGAAAAATGTAAAAAGTTTATTAAACTTGAAAACAGTTAGCAAAAATAGCTTATGTTAAATGTTATTGTAAATTAAAATGTACATATCTATTTTAAATGTAGAACAAAACAAAACATGCTAAAGTACTGTTAAATTAATTTTGAATTAAATCTTTAATTTTAATATATTAAATACAATTAACATTATTTTACTGAAGTTTAAATTAAAAAAATAATTCCCACTTAAAGTAAAAAAATACAGTTGTGCACTGTTTTAAAAGTGACACATAGAATTCATTAATATTAATTAATTTATATTTTAATAAAAATAACGCTACATGAATTTTTAAATTAAAAAAGCTTGTTCAAATATTTATACTTAAATATTAAATATCTTTTACTCTATATTTATTTACATTTCATTTTAAATAATTTCATTTCTTTTTACATTATTTCCTGTGGTGGTTTTTATTTTATTTTCCTACCTCCATTGATGTTTATGGGAGGGTGTTGCAGTACCAATGGTTGGCCATGTGTGGTGCTAGTCTTACTACTGTTTCTATTTGGAAGAAGTAACTTATACCAGTACTTCTTAACCTGCTGTCTTTGGACTCCTAGATGTCCATCACACCTAATCAGGGAATCCTTGACTGCTTAGAAAATTAAATACTATTAGATGATTATTGAAGCTCTTATACATAGCAATGTATACCAATAGGTGTCGCCTTGGGAGAAGTATACATTTTATGCTGAGTTATGAAGAGGACTGACGTTGCCTGCCTTGATGAGCACAATTGCTTATTAATTGATGCGTAGGAACCACTGGTCATTTTAACATATCAACTTATCCAAGTTCTGTGGAATACAGTGTTACCCAATGAGTTTCTAACGCATTTTTCTGTCACGACTTGCTGGCTGCTTTAACCTGGAGTCCGCTGAACGAGTGGCGAGGTTCTTATTCCTGAATGTTCGGCCTTGGCCCAGGTAGGGGCGACTCTTTCTGGTAGCCACGGTGCTGCATGGCGATAGGAACGCCAAGGGCAGGCCGTGTCCTTCAGAAGTAGTGCCAGAGGGAAAAAAAAAATCCAAAAAGGAAATTTCCTGGAACAGGAGCAAAAATCAATAAGTAAATACAAGATCAAAAAAGAACAGGAAAACACTGGAACTGACGTGAACCAGTATCTGACACAAGGAAGAAGGAGCAAAGACACCATCCAAACAGAAAGTGTTGCAGCGCAAGGAGGGAAAGAATCACAGCCCTTAAATAGCCAAAAACAGGAAGCGACCAACAGGAAGTGCAAGGACACCATATTAGATAGCGAAAAACACATAGAAAGTAATGGACAAGGAGCCATAGAGATTAGGGAACCAAAGCATGCTGGAAAGAGAGAGGAATAATGGGAAAGAAGGAAAAACATAAAGGGAGGCACAAATGAGGGCAACAGAAAGAAAAGGACAACAATAGCAGGTGAGTGGGGAGGGTTAGACATGCCTGAATGCGTGCCGCGCTATGAAGAAACGAGGTCCCATGCCAAATTTGGGGCCTTGTATGCTGCACGATAAACAGGGGGCGCTGCGTGTCTCCGTGCCGTGCGCCGCGGCCCGCCATTTTCTGGAACAAACACCTTTCTCCCCATCAAATAATTTGGTTCTCACTCACAGTAAGTTGTCCCACAGCAGACTAAGTGGTTTAATTAAAATAAAAAAAACGGTGGTAGGGCCAACAATGTTTTACACCTTACACACATGAAAACACCAACTGAAGAACTATTGGCCCTGTGAATGCTGACAATAATTTGTGACCCGAAAATTAGTACTATCATCTGAGAGGCTTGGGAGCACAGAATCAACCACTGGCATTACACACGCGCCACCTGTAACTTAGCTTTCCCAAGATGCACTTCATTTGAAAATACTGAGGCTAAAGAAATGAGGATCTTTGAGCTTCAAAGCACGGCACACCTACCTGAACAGCTCCTGTGTTGGCTTTTCAGGGGACCCCGCAACAGACACCTGTGGCTAATGATCTATTTACTATCCCCTTCCGTCAGGCCCTTGCCCATGCGATAACTGAATCATGGCGGTTGCCAGTTCAACTAAATTTTGTAGTCCACAGAAGCTGGTAAAACCGAAAGCCACGTGCTATCCTTCAAACTGTCTACGTTTATTTGGCTACTCTCAACATTATAATGCTGGGAAAAAGAATATCGTGTTAGGGCTATGGCTGGGCCAACACTAACAGCAGGACCCATTACTCATTGCACCCTTCCACTCCTCAAGTTACGTGGTGAGGAACATTCTGAAAGAATCATTTTTTATTTAGTCGAAGCTCCACAACATGAAACAATACAAGGGTTACCCTGGTTAATGGAACATAATCCGATAATTAATTAGTGTCCAT
The DNA here is from genome assembly GCF_031143425.1 of Pleurodeles waltl. NCBI lineage: Eukaryota > Metazoa > Chordata > Amphibia > Caudata > Salamandridae > Pleurodeles > Pleurodeles waltl. The sequence continues at coordinate 1,123,604,865 of NC_090446.1, read as the reverse complement.
AATAAATATGCTTTTCTTGTGATTGTAACGTAAATGATGTACAGGAAGTTCAAGACGAGGAACATCTGGCTATCAGAAATACATGTTAGCCAGGAAGATGTGAATAATTTAGATATAACTCCAGCTCAATACTATCATTATATTTATTTTTTTAGTAATAAGGGAGCTGCACCTTACTGCCACATAATGAATACGACTGTCGCAGTAACTTGATTCCTTAGGCTAAATTACTTTGTTGCTATATTTATGCACTGACTGTGAAAGAGACTGAGCATCTACGTAAATATCAGGACAAATGCTTCACAAATAGCTTCATATGATGTTCTAGTTCTCCAGTCACTTCACCTTTGTTTTTATCCCAAAGAAAGATGGTAGTGTAAGAACCATTAAAAACAAATATCCTATTCCATTAATACCAGTATTGTTAAATTAAGTGAAAGAAACAACAGTATTCACAAAACTGATAGGTGCATTCCACTTGGTTAGGATCCAGCAGGGTGATGAACGGAAGATGGTATGTGAGACCAAATTTGGATTATTTGAATATCAGGTGATGCATTTGGGTTACACAGTGTCCCAGAAGCATTTCAGATTTTTATCAGTGAGGCCTTACATGAGGTGTTAGATACATTTCTTGAAGATAAATTGATGTACTAGAAGTCTTTAATTGAGCATATTCTACAGGTAAGAAAGGTGATATATTTATTGAGAAAACATGGACTGTTTGTTAAGGAAGAAAAGTGTTCCTTCCATCAGGATTCTATTGAATTTTGGGGATTTGGGATTTCTAAACAGGGTACTCAGATGGATAAAAGAAAGGTAGAAACTATTTTATCCTGGCCATCCTCTAAGTCTGTCAAGGAAGTACAAAGTTGTATTGGGTGCGCCAATTTGTATTAGTGGTTTATACAGGGTTTTTCTATTGTTGTGCATCTCATCACTCAAACCACTAGAAAACATTTGCCATTTGTATGGACATCAGAAGCACAGGGGGCTTTTCACATATTAAAAATGAAATATACTGCAGTACCCCTACTCAGACATCAAGATATTTCACAAGCCTTTTTCATGGAAGCAGATGCGACTGAAAAGGCAGCAGGAGCTATTTCTATCACAAAGACATCCCAATACAGGCAGTTACATCCCATTGCCTATTTGCAAAGACATTCTCTTCAGCAGAGCTGAATCACACAATCACTGTGAAGGAATCGCCTGCAATAAAGATGACATTTGAAGAAGGGAGGCATCATGTCCTCATGACCCAGTTACTAAATTCATGGATCATAAATATTTCATCTTTTTAATGTCATCCAAAGTAATGTCACCTAGGTAGATTCACTGGTCACTTTTCTTTTCAGAATATTATTTCTTATAGCATACAGACCTGGAAGCAAAAATAAAAAAAAATGATATTTATCAAGATTATGTGAATAATACTGCAGGTGCCAATCATTCCTCCAAACAAGATTATTGCTACCCTTGTCAATGATGACTTTTGTACATAGCTATCAAAGGAAATGTCAGTAGAGAAACAACAAGAGTGGGTTGGTGAAGGTAGTGACAGACAAATTAGAAATGGGTTGGCATTTTAAAGAAATACTTTATATGTTTCTTCAACTCAATTGTGAACTAAAGTGTTAGATGAAGCACAAACGATAACCATTTCTCCAATGTGCTTGTTTTGGTGTAAGCTATCTGCTAATATTCACTATGCAGACATTAAGGGTGATTAATTTCAGCTGCCTGACTTGAAGTGTTGGCAAAGGGCAAGTAAGATTTCAAACAGGGTTATTTTTTCCTTTTGTTTTACAAGCTTTTATTTTTCCTAACTAAAAGCGAGATCACAAAGGTTGAATTTGCATTTATGAGTTTTCTGCTGTTTGACATGAATAGTTGACAAAGGTCCAACAGAGGTATTTAGGAGGTGGTAATGTGAAATGGAAAAATAACTTGAAAAGCTTTATTTTCTTTTTTAGAAGGAAACAATTCAGGAGCATATCCATTGCTTTGAAGATTATTTAACCGCATGGCATTATTTGTTTGATAGTGACTGCAACCTGGGATGAGTTACGTTTTCTGTGTATTTATTTTTGAATGCCTGGCAAGTCACTGAACTGCACTTTTATTGGACTTATAAATCAGACTTTCATGAAAAAAGGTAAAAGGTGGGAGGCGGGTAAAATTGTTATTGTACAATTAAAAAACTCTCTCCTCTCTTTCCCTTATTCTAAGCAAATGTATTTTGTTTTAACACAGAGTTTTACTGGAAAGGATAGATAGATAGATAGATAGATAGATAGATAGATAGATAGATAGATAGATAGATAGATAGATAGATAGATAGATAGATAGATAGACAGATAACCTACTGACAGTATATATAGTGTCTCATGGGTCGCTGTTAGACCTGACAGCCTTAGGGTGGTCATCCCCCAACTTTTTGCCTGCCTCCCTCACTTTTATGACAGGGTTTTTGCTGGTTTAGGACTCTGCGCACTTTACCACTGCTAACAAGTGTTAAAGTGCATATGCTCTCTCCCTTAAACATGGTAAAATTGGTTTATTCCCAATTGGCATACTTGTAAGTCCCTAGTAAAGTGCACTACATGTGCCCAGGCCCTGTAAATTGAAAGCTACTAGTGGGACTGTAGCACTGGTTGTGCCACCCACATAAGTAGCCCCCTTACCATGTCTCAGGCCTGCCATTGCAAGGCCTGTGTGTGCAGTTACACCCCACTTCCGCTTGGCATTTTAAAGTACTTGCCAAGCCTTAAACTCACCTTTTTCTACATCTATATATAAGTCACCCCTAAGGTAGGCCCAAGTAACCCATAGGGCAGGGTGCTATGTAGATAAAAGGCAGGACATGTACATGTGTGTTTTATATGTCCTGGTAGTGGAGAACTCCTAAATTCGTTTTCCACTACTGTGAGGCCTGCTCCTTTCATAGGATAGATTAGGGCTACCCTCATATACTGTTTGAGTGGTAGATTCTGATCGGAAAGGGGTAAGCAGGTCATATTTAGTATGACCAGACTGGTAATAGAAAATCCTGCTTATTGGTGAGGTTGGATTTTATATTACCATTTTATAAATGCCACTTTTATAAAGTGAGCAGTTCTCTGCACTTAAAATCCATCTGTGCCTTACAGCCTGTCTCCAGTCCACGAGTGGCTGAGCTGGTTGAGGGCTCCCCTGTGCATTTCACCCAGAAAACCACAAACACAGGATACCCATTCACACCTGCACTCATCTGCATACTGAATGGGTCTTCCTGGGCTGGGAGAGTGGAGGGCCTGACACTTACATTTCAAAGGCTAGTGGCCTGCCCTCACACAATGGACTTCTAAACCCCCTACTGGGACCCTGACAGACAGACCTGTACTGAAAGGGGACCTTGTGCACTTAAAAACCACTCTTTGAAGTCTTCCCTACTTCAAAGGCATTCTCAGTTATATAACCTGGGTCTCTGACCCCACCAACTCTGACACTTCTGGACCTGAACCTGCAACCTGTCAATAGGAACTGACTAGCTGCCCAAAGGACTCATCTAGACTGCTTTGCCAAGAAGGGCTGCTGCCCTGCTGTTGCCCTGCTGCCCTCTGACTTTGCTGAGAAGTGCTCTCCAAGGGCTTGGATTGAGCTTGCCACCTGTTTTCTGAAGTCTCCGTGCCAAAAAGACTCGGGCCCTCAGCCGCCCGCCAAGATCTGAACGCCGGGCGGCCGCCAATGCGTCCACACTCCCGCCGTGGTCATTAAGAGATCCCCGCTGGGCCGGCCAGCGGAAACCTGGATCTCGGCCGCAACACAGGAGCCGGCGGTGTTGCGGCCGTGCAACGGGTGCAGTTGCACCCGTCGCGCTTTTCACTGTCTGCTGTGCAGACAGTGAAAAGCTGCATGGGGCCCTGTCAGGGGGGCCCTGCACTGCCCATGCTAGTGGCATGGGCAGTGCAGGGGCCCCCAGGGGCCCGCGATTACTCATACCGCTTGGGGACTCGTAATCCCCTGGGCAGCGCTGCCGGAGCAAATGTGGCGGGAAACCGCCGGCACCGGCGGTGCGTCCCGGGATTGCACCGCCAGCCTGTTGGCAGTGCAATCGCCACAACAGCCCTGGCGGTCTTTGACCGCCAGGGTTGTAATGACCCCCTTTGTCTTTTCAAGGAACTCCTTGTGCGCCGAAAATCACCACACAGCCTGCCTTGCGATGAGAAAATCACTGCACAGCTGAACCCAAATGACACAGCCCGACTTCCTGAGTGAAGAATCGACACAGCGCCTACCTTGCGGCCGGAAATTCAATGCACAGCCTACCGGATCAATGCACAGCCGAACTGGAACGATGCAGCCTGACTTCCTAAGTGAAGAATCGGCACAGTGTCTGCCGTGCGGTAGTAAATTCGACGCATCACTTACCGGATCGATGCAATACCTGTGACTTCGTCTCGCAAGCCCAGGATTTCCACGCATCATCCCTGGGTGTCAAAAAGATCTCCGCATCGCAGTGAGGAACCAAGACTGCGTGCCGGAAATCAATGCAAAGCCCCTTGCAGCACGGAAAGAAGTGAAACATCGTCTGTGCCCCGCCGAAAATTCTGACGCACACCCTATTTTTCTACACATCTCCTCCTCTGCGGTCTCCGTGCATGTTAGTTTTGATGCAAACAAGGTACTTTGTGCAAACAAGAGACAACTGTTGATTTCTAAGATTTAAGACTCTTTTTAAACTTGCAAAGTGATATCTCAACTTGTGCTTATTGAATCTTTATCGTTTTGACCTTAATTTAACTACATAAATATCCTATATTTTTCTTAACCTCTGTTGTGTATTTTTGTGGTGTTTTCATGTGGTACGGTATGATTCATTGCACAAATACTTTACACATAGCCTTCTAAGTTAAGCCTGACTGCTGCTCAGTGCCAAGCTACCAGAGGGTGGGCACTGGATAATTTGGATTGTGTGTGACATACCCTAACTAGGATTGTGGTCTCTATTTGGACAAAAGTGTATACCTCTGCCAACTAGATACCCCATTTCTAACATTGGTTATCAGCGGTGAGGATAGGACTTGTGTTTGTGCAGTGACATACAATAGCTACGTGTACACTACCTACCCACAGTTGAAGGTCAACTTGATTTTTTCTTTTTACTGCAATTTGTTGGCTGCTTAACATTTTAATCTAATCCTAATCAACATGTCTCTGGCTGGGTCTCAATGAGGAGCTAGAGAGTGTGACCTAGCTAAGCTGGAGACATACACTGTCAGCCAGCTGGAAGGGTTTTGCAAGGGGATGGGAGTACCTACCCAGGGTACCTCCAGGAAGGAAATTACCAAAAGGTGCTGAGGGCCTGGGCAGAAGCCTGTTAACAAAAGGATGTTGAGGTGGAGGGGCCAGAGGTTGACTCCCCAGAGGATTTGCCAATTGCAGTGGGGGTTGACACCCCTGGATTTTTGCCCCCTGCTAAACCAGGGAGCAGTGTCTCAAGTCACGGCTTTACCGCAGAGGAAAAGAGGGAGGAGAGAGAATTTCAACTGCAATTGGCAAGGTTAAACATGGAGGCAGAGGAGAGGAAGGCTGAGAGAGAAGACAAACAAGCTGAGGCTGAAAGAGCCTTGGCTAAAAAGAAACTAGGTCTGGCTCATGATTGAGTCTCAAAGAGCTGGACCTCAAGTCTAGGCAGTTTGAGTACTGCAGTGATGGTTGCAGCATACATACAGGACCTGCTGGAGACAAAAAGGTTTGTATACCCAGAGATGTGGTGCCAAGTTATGTGGTGGGAGATGACATTGACAAATGGTTGGATGCCTATGAAGTTGCACTAAGGGCTGATGGGGTTCCTGAAGAGCAATTGGGGGGCAGGCTTGTGGAAACATGTACCTATAATAATTGGGAGGGACACACTTCTCATACTAGAAAAGAAGGACCAGAACACATACCCATTCATGAAAGCTATTTTACTTGCTAAGTTTGGACTGACCCCTGAAAAGTATCGCCAGAAATTCAGGGACAGTACCAAACTCTCCACACAAACGTGAGTAAATTTTTTTGATGTTCCTAGTAAGGCACTGAATGGATGGGTGCGGGGCAGTAAAGTAGATGAATATAAGGGGTTATATGATTTGATCATGAGAGAGCATATGCATGAGGTCCAGCCTGAGCTAAGAGCTGTTCTCCTCAGTTGTCATGATGCTGCTTTTCTAGTCAAGCTGCAACATGGATTGGCCAGTGGAGAATTATGGGACCAGGCCATTTACCTCATTCCCCCAGGCCTGTTGGCAATGGTAGCGAGGTAGCCGATGCTTTGGTATTTAGTGCATAGTTCACAGTCTCAGGGCCTATGCACTCCCACTACCCACACCAAGTCAGCTGCAAGTGTGGTTTGACAGCATGTGCATGACTTGTTTCATAGAGCAGGCTATGATTACAGTGGCTCGCCAAGTGAAACATAGTGCATGTCCCCTGTCCCTCCTAGCTCTAGAATAGCCTTTTAAAGTTGAGAGCAGAATACTGCGGACTTAAGTTTGGAAAACAATCTAGAAAAGATAATAGACCCTTATAATAGTGGTCTCCCCAGCCTTTTTAGCATGGTACAGAACAACAGTGGCATAATGCTCAGACTAAATATAGGGGTATCAACAGTCAAAACTGAAGATTAGAAAAGATAGGGTCCAGTAAGAGTCCAGCTCTACGAGTGGGCTCATTAACCAGTTGCTGTAATCCCAAGTCCTTGAAATCGTCAACAAGACAGGCAGCCAGGCTGCAATTGGGATTCTCGGAATGAATGTTAAAATTGCCCAAAATATTGAAATTATCCCATTTAAGAACTTACAGGGCTATACAGTGGGGTCTGAGACAATATCACCACAACCACTGGGACCTGTGTTGCTTCTTTCCTCCCTGGAAGTCCTCCTGTCTTCTCCCTGGAAATCCCCCTGCCTTCTTTAAGTTTTCTGAGACACCCTCAGAAAGGAATATTTTGGGGCGCTTTTCCTTTAGGAAGCTTTAGTTCCCACCACGCTTGGTAGCCTGTTTGAGACATGACCCACTGATCTTAAGACCCTACCATCTCCATGAGCTTGCTTAAAAAATACAGTTATGGTCTACTGATCAAGGGAACTGAAAAGATCCTCATGCATAATGAGTTTAGAGCGCTAGTGATGCGATAATGGTGCAAATATGTTAAACATTTACTCAGGATGTACTCTGTCACAATTAATTTGAACAACCCCACCTATGATTTATCTATTTACCTAAACACTTGTTTATTAAAGTTTAAAAGCAGTTCAATGGGATAACATATCCAAGACACCAAAACAATACAAGTAAATAACCTGGCCCCAGCTCGGGATCGGCGTGTAGATGTCAATGTCTATGAATAGAATGTAGGAGACAGGAGCCAGGTACCAATCACAGGCTCGCATTGTGCATTGCATAACTGTACCCAAAAACAGCATAATAAGTCACGGTAATTAGCTATCACCCCTCCCTCCTCAACAATGTAACTGGTAAACAACACTGAGCTCCGTGTGTCCAGAGAAGCTGTGAATGTGTTCATGGCCGTCATCCACTCTCGGGCGTCGTTCAACTGTCAGGCCTCTAGTTCAGTGGGGCTGGGAGACCATGTTGCAGGTCCTGCTTCCCATCCTAAAGCTACCTATCGTTTAGGGGAGGAGTGATGTGCATTCTCTTTCCAATCCTTCCCAGTGAAAGAGGTAAGGAGGGTTGCCCAATCATTGGCAATTGGATGCCGGTGTAGTGTCCTGCTTTCATCCGCTCCTTCTCAGCTCTCTACCTGCATTGTGGTGGGCAGTCGGGGGACTTCCAATGCATGTCTAGGGCTCTCTTCGCCAGCACTAGATATAGGTGTAGGAAGCACTCTTCCACCTTGGGCAATTTTGGAGAAGGCGATATGCCCAGAAGGCAGACCTCCAGCCCTCAGTGGTCTGTGCAGCCTAGGGTGTGACCCAGTTCGGACACCACCCTTTCCAAAACCCCACTGCCCCAGGGCAGAACCAGTTCATGTGTTTAAAGGCTGTGTCAGGTTCCTGGCAGCGAGGTGATTACTGGCTGTCAGCCCCTGCTATAACATTGAGGCGGTGTGGAATCAGGTACGTCATTTGTAGGAAATTGAATTGTGTGCAGCTTAAGCAGTTGTTCCGGGACATGTTGTGCACCCTCTCTGGTGCTCAAGACTATTTAGTATCTGGCAGTTCCCAACCCACTGCCACCTTTCACCTGACCTGGAGCCTCGTGAAGTCTGGCTGTGTTTGAAGACAAGCCAATTTATTGAGCCAGATTACTACCCTTCAGTCCACCTCACAAGTCAGGATAATGTATAAATCTTCTTGTGCTGTTGGCTCAGCCTGACCTTGCTGCCAGAGGGCGTGAATCACCCCCAAAAACTTTGGCATACGTAGGTAACTGTGAAGTGGTAAGCCAGTCTTCCGCCACCAGGACCTTTAGAGACCATAATCAACCCTCCACATAACAGTCCCTAACTGTGTATATATCCGCTGTGGTCCAATTGTGCATCATGGGGGTCGCAAGTAGGCCTCCTGTTGTCGTTTTAGGCCCACCAGCTGCAGGATAGGGGAGTTGGGGCACAGTTGCCCAGTATCCCTGCAAACTTCGTCCAACATCGTAATGTGATTCGCAGTAGTTTGGGGGTTGAGTCTCTAGTGGGGCATACCACCAGCACAAGCGGCACCAGCCATCCGGGGTCAGGGTCTGCACCATAAGCCCCAGTTCTGCTCCTTGGCTACCCACCAGCTGGTAGGTTAGCCATTAGGTATCATATACAAGGGAATTATAAGGGTGTTCCAGTGTGCCAATCAGTATTGGTAAAATTAGTCACTAGCCTGCAGTGACAGTTTTAAAAGCAGAGAGAGCATAAACACTGAGGTTCTGGTTAGCAGAGCCTTAGTGATACAGTTAGGCACCACACAGGGAACACATATAGGCCACAAACCTATGAGCACTGGGGTCCTGGCTAGCAGGATCCCAGTGACGCATATCAAACATACTGACAACATAGGGTTTCCACTATGAGCACTGGGCCCTGGCTAGCAGGATCCCAGAGAGACAGTAAAAACACCATGACATATATACACAAACAGGCCAAAAGTGGGGGTAACAAGGCTAGAAAGAGGCTATCTTCCTACTCCCTAAAGCCGTCCCTGACCGGGTACAAACCAATGAATTGATCTCAAACCTGCATTTCAATCCGTAGTAGCACCGTGTGAAACTTGCGCCAAATGACGATCAAAAACTACTCATCGATGGGGAAGAATGTGAGGAGATGATGAACTTGCTTCAGTTACATCAGTACCAGACACCAATGACTTGCCTAGAAGTGCTTTGGAGATGTAGAAGTGCCTGGAAATTTGCACACAGTGCAGTCTAATTAGAGCATCTAACCAGCAAGGGATCTTAAATCGGGTGCAGTCTACTTAAACCCACAACAAGTCCTCGGGTCTTATTGGTGGTGAAGATCGTTCAAGCCCAACATTGAGATGATTGATGGTATTTGTGTCTGGTTTGAGCAGAAAGGTGGTCACTGCTAAGATGCTTCAAGACAAGCTCAAAGGTTGATCAAGCTGTTCGATCATGTTGCAGTCTTTGATGAGATGATGTTACAGCCACTCAAACTACAGCACGCAGTGAAAGAGAAAGGGCTAGGGGACTGATACTGTGAGACCTACTACTTGTCAGTGCAATTCCAGTGGGTGACGAAGTGGGTGCACGTTAATAGGGTGGACATACCATGGGACAACCCTGATGCCCTTCACAGCAGTGGCTAGAACAACTGATACTGGAACCCCATTGCACAGTAGGCAAAACATGAATTGTAGGTAGATAGCAAACAGTGCTGGGCCTGCTTCTTACAAAAGACCAAAACGCAGAACCCCTTACTCACCGAACATACTGCTACTGTGGCTGTCCACCCTTGTCCCAGGGTGGTTACATAGGTAGAGGGGGACATTGGAAAACTTGGAGAGCTATTTAGAGGAGGAGAACTGATGGCATTTGACGAGTTGCAGGCCAACTTCGACATACCAACGTGGCGCTTCTCATTATATGGAACAAAAGTGACAGCTACTAGGCGCAAGTGGCCGGGGGAGAAGGGAGAGCCTAAATTACATCACAGTTGCCATCTTATATGTACTAGCACAGGAGACACTAGGGCTGTTTCGGGCCTCTATCAAACCCTCAGAACTGAAACAGATGCTCCTCTGGCTGCACTAAAAGACTAAAAGACAGGCAGCAGGTTGATGTGGGAATACTCATTACAGATGGGACTAGGGAAGAATATTGGAAAGGACGCCAAAGATTTCTAGAACCGCAGGATTTAAACTGATCAACTTTTATTTCTTACATAGAGTACACCTCACGCCCGGCAAAATCAATGAATTCCTCCAGCATGCCCGGGCCACATGCCCTACATGTGGGGCCATTAGAGCAAAAATGCTCCATAAGGCCTCAGGTTACCCACAGCTAATGACATACTGGAGAGAAGTTATCACACTAGACTAGTCAATGATGTCAAAGACCGAAATATTTCCAGGATGCCAGTGGTGTGTCTGCTGGGTCTCTATCCACACCCTGCCATACACAAGAGCACAACCACATTTATTGAGTTAGCCCTTATTTTCACAGCTAAATGGAAGTCAGCAATAAGACCCACAGCTGATGAGTTTAGGCGGAAACAACTTTGATGCGCAGAATACGAAAGTGTCACCCTCCTCAGAGACACAAAGAAAAACAAGAGTTCTATGGAGGCTGCTAGAGCATGGGAGAGTCTGTGGAAGATATAAAAGCAGACAGCCATGCCTTGGACAGTAATTCTCCCCTGCAAGAATAAAGGGCTGTGGCACCAGGATAGGCCCACCAAGGAACAACTGTTCAAGACTGATGGGCTGACAGTTGCAAGGTGCTACTCGAACACAAAATCACCTGCCTTTCCTTTGAGCAGCTTACGCAAATGTTAGGAACACATGTGCCTATCATCATATAATAGCGACCATAATCGACTACACATTACACTTACATGGGACACCAGAAAGGAACGAAGGGCAGTGAGGGCAGAAAGTTTGAAAGCGGGCTTCCTGGGATGCATTAGCGATGTGGTCTTGCCTGGTATTGCTTGGCCCTGCTACCAGTCCCTGCTGCCCCTCTGCATTCAGGCCCCTGCTGCCTCCCTGCTCCTTCTTGCTTCCCCTTCAGTTTTCAGGCCCCCGCTGCCACCTCTTCTGTTTTTCCTGTTCTTTGCTCCCGCCTGCCTCTCACTGACTCTCTTCCCGTGCTCCTCCTAATCCACAACCTACTTAATAGCAGTTTCTGTGCGGTTGTGCAATGGGCGCACCAAAGGCAAGCCCATCTGCGCCCGTCCGCATCTGGACTGCACCCAGCGCTAGGAACACTGGCTCTCTCACCATCCGCCGATACTCAGCACTGAACTTTGGGCCCTGGCCCCCAGGAGCCGGGAGAACAACTGCTGCATCTCCTCCCCCAAATCACTGCCAGACCCAACACCTGCCTCCAATGCCACTTCACCTGCAACACCCAGACCTACACCGCACCAGCACAGAGACCTGGCAAACACCTGCCTCAGCCCCAACATCACCTGCGCTATTAGGTAAGGATACAAACTGATCCATAAAGACTGTCACAACAAGCAAAGAGGAGGCATAGCCATCAGGAACAAGGACAACCTCCTGTGCACCACCTTGGAAGAAGAGAAGACCCACCTCAGTGAACACCTAAACTTCCTAATCCAAACCGATGCCAGAACAACCATCAGAGGAACTGTCGCATACAGACTCCCAGAGCCCCGCCCCACGTTCTGCAGGACCATTGCTTACCACATCGCCCCTCTAGCTATCGAGTTGACAGACTACATATTCCTAGGAGATCTGAACTTCCATCTAGATGACCCCAGCGACCACAACACCCCCAATCTCCTTGACAACCTAAGCAACATCGGACTCAAACAACCAGTCACCACCCCCACTCACTCCACGGTCCACACCCATCGTTAGAGATAGCGAGAAAATCAAGTTCACCCACACAGTGGAGCTCACATAACTGACCACCACTTGGTACACTTTACCATAACCAGCAGACCAGAACTGTCCACCACACCCCCTGCCCCCTCCGCAGAAGGGGAAAAGTCACAGAGACCCAATGGACCACCACCCTCCAGTCCAGCAAATCCATCCTCTCTGGACCCCTCAAACAAGACACCTGCATCCTTTCCGAATGGATCAGCAACCTTGCCAACAAAGTCACCCCTACAAGAAGCTCCACCACCAGAGGATCCATCAAGCCCCAAGCTGGTTTACCCCTGAACTATGCACACACAAGAGAGAATGCAAAAGGCTAGAAAGGCAGTGGCGTCGCACCAGGGACCACGTTGACCGCACCACCTTCAAAGATGCACTGAAAAAATACCTTCTCCACCTCAGAGAAGCAAAAAAGGTCACCCACTCAGCCACATCAAGGAAAGCACCAACCACCCAAAGGAACTCTTCAAGATCGTCAAAGAGTTCTCCTGCCCAGCAGCAACCGAATACATGCAACCTTCTAGCCGGCTACTTACATGACAAAATCACAGCCATATACAGCAACCCCCCCAACCCACCAACATAGATCACCTTCTGACCCCGCCTGAGGACTCCCCCAGCCACCTCACTAGGGACTGGAAGACACTATCCATCCAGGAAACAGCCACCCTCATGACTTCAACCCACTCTGGTGCACCCTATCACCCCTACCCACATTACATCTTCAACCTGGGCCAGAAGGAAACCAGCAGCATCCTCTCTCCCATTTTCAACACATCCATCAAGAGTGCCACCATCCCAGAAGCATGGAAAAACAAGCAGAGTTCCTACTACTCATGAAGAAACCTTACACCAACCCCAGCGAGCTAAAAAATTACAGCCCCATTTCTTTGTTCCCCTACCCAGCCAAGTTACTGGAAAAAGCCGTCAACAAGCAGCTCTCCGAACACCACAAACAACTAGACTCCTCCCAATGTGGCTTCTGCTCCAACCACAGCACCGAGACTGCCCTTATCGCCGCAACAGATGACATCAGGGCCCCCCTCGACCACAGAGAGAGAGTGGCCATGACCCTTCTAGACCTCTCCGCTGCGTTCAACACCATCTCCCACTTCACCCTCACCTCCCGACTCCACCACATCGGGATCCGTAGCAATGCCCTCAAATTGATCCACATCTTCATCAAAGGCTGCACCCAGAGGGTTCCGCCTCCCACCCTTCACTTCAGAACCTAAGACCAACATATGTGGCGTCCCTCAGGGACCCTCTCTCAGCCCCATCTTTTTCAATGTCTACGTGATGCCATTGGCAGAGATTGTTCATCCCCATCGACTCAACATCATCTCCAATGCCAACGACAAGCAACTAATACTTTCACTTTCCGAAGACCACACCACCCCCAGAGACAACTTCAGCAAATGCCATGACACACGTCGTCGAATGGATGAAATCCCACTGCTTGGACCTGTACACCGACAAAACGGAGGTGATCATCTTCTGAAGCAACCCCTCCCCTTGGGATGACTCCTGGTGGCCAACAACGCTCGGACAACCCCCAGCCCCTCCGAACCACGCCTGCAAACTCGGCATCATCGACAGCAAACTTACCTTCAACAACAGATAAATGTAGTCGCCTCCTCAGGCTTTTATAACCTCCATATGCTATGGAAGATTTTCAAATGGATCCCCATCGAAAACAGAAATACGGTCATCCAAGCCATCCCCACAAGAAGACTAGACTACGGAAATGCCCTCTACCTTGGACTCCCAGCCCAGCTCCTCCACCACCTCCAGACCATCCAGAATGCAGCAGAGAGACTCATCCTAGACCTTTCCAGAAGGACCCACACCACATCCCACCTCAGAGGCCTACTCTGGCTGCTGGTGCACATGAGGTGCAAGGCTCTCAGCATTGCATACAAAGCCCTCCACAACACTGGACCCAAGCTAATCAATCGCAGATTCTCCTTTCACTAGCCAACCACTCTCGTGCAAGTCCCAAGAGTCCGACGCAGCCACATTGGAGGACGCTCCTTTTCCTACCTCGCCGCCAAGGCCTGGACTCCCCCCCCCCCCCCACCATTACACCTCGCTCACCCTCCTCAACTTCAGGAAAAAGCTCAAGACATGACTCTTTTAGGAGTAGCCACTGACACACAGCAACATCCCATAGCGCCTGGATACCCCCTGCGGTGATAAGCCATGCTTTACAAATCCAATTATTGATTGACTGATTGATCAGCAGGAAATATGACTGGTGGGCTATAGGAAGGAAACCACAGGCTGTCTCCGCCCACATTGACAGGTGGAGGAATGTTCTCATTTAACTGTAGCTTCCGTAGTTTTGACCTGCAACTGGATGCACAATGGCATACCCAGACTGTAAATGTTTTAATATGAAAATGCCAATAAAGTTTGTCTGGAAAAGAACTCCAGTATAGCGACTCAATTTGAAGAATGCATTTCAGAGTAATATTTAGGGTCACACATCTCTACAGAGCACTAGTCACAAAGTATACATTCATAATGGCCTCCCAACAACACATAGGGCCAGATTTACAAAACTTTTGCCGTAGGTTTGCATCACCAAAGTGCTGCAAACTTGTGTAAAATGTTTTTGTTGTATGTACTTTCCAGCCCAAATCTTGTTTTGCACTACGCTGGGTAAATGGGGCATTACATTTGTGCTACATGGCCATCCTCATGCAGTTATCCGTGGTTCTTTACAAGAAATCCTATTTACTAACAATAGTAGACAGTGTTTCACATCAAAAAATAATGCCACTTTGAAGCAGGCGTTAAGAAGGAGAAACGTTTTTATTGTCCTAACTTTTCCCACTTTGCATGTTGCTGTGCTGTACATCAAGCACTCGAAGTAAGAAAAGTTTTAAAGTTAGTCTAAGCATAGTATCTTGTTCTGGAAGAGTACACTTCCAGTGCAAAACATATGATAGATTCACAGAGATACCTTTGCACTATGATGCAAAGGTGTGTACATGGTGCTCGCCAGCCTGATTGTGGGCCACCACTAGAGCTGGTACTGGATAATGCCAAATCTCTGTAGAGATATTGCGTTCCTGCTCTCTCCCTGTCACACAGTGCAGCAACTTTGGTTCGGCAAATCTGGCCCTCAGTCTGCTGGGCACTGTCCTGTACATGTAGGTCAACAGAAAAGAACCCCTAAAGAACACGTAGGACTTTGCTTGCACAGGGTAAATCCACTCCAGAAGCCCCAGTGTCTTCTTGCAGGCTGTAGGTACCTCCACCAGGTAACAGAACAAGCTGCAGATCACTATGTTGCGGGGAGTCAAGGTCAGGAGATTGGTAATGACTTTCCTGAGAACTGGTATTTGAGGGCAGGATTCTTCCTCTGTCTTCCAGGTTTTGAGGAGCAGCAAACCTAGCAGGATATTTGAAGGGCACACACTTGCACCATTGCTAGAAAACTTGACAACACGTCCTTATCTATCATAAATGGTGTTTTACCATGTGACTGAAAATCTCCCAAAGGCCTTTGCACTGACATTTCCCAGTATGGTAAGGGTGATCAAAGCAGTTCCCAAGTTCCACGTTTCCCCTCTATTTGCTTATCAGAGCAACTAGAGAACAAACAAAATCACCTTCGTTCCCTGCTAGCGACTGTCGGACAGGTGGAGACAAGCGATCTGAGATGGGCCTTCAGAATGAATGGGGTAACCCGATAAAGCACAAAGTAGTGTATAGACTAGAGTAAACGGTGTAGGTACTGGGCACTCTCTTCTTCAAACTTCCTCATGCAGAGTATTAGCTGTAACTGGTCTTCCGGAGAGAGGTCAGCGGATCCACCTAGAGGATTTGCATTAAGTTTCCTCTTTCAGCCAGAAAAGTGTATTTGCTTTGATCCAAATTCAATGAAACAATAAATAAAAATGGGGTTAGTCGTATATCCTGTAAATGTTACGAGAAAGCTTAAGTCTGCTTTTAACATTTTTAAGAGACATGGTTGCCCTGTGACTGTTTTGTCACATGCAAAATTGTTGCCATGTGAATTTTCTTTCAGAGAGGAGACAAATGGACTGAGTTATCCAAGCCAGAGTGAATACATTAGCAAACAGGCCACCTGCCTGTCTATGGTTAGCTTACGAGGGTTATGATTATATAGTCACTTCAATGGCGCGCTGCATCTTAACAGTTCCATTCTAGAAGAGCTGTACAAAAAGGCAACAGGGTTCACATTCTAAAACAGCAGACATGTCTATGAGGCCGGTTCTGCAGGTCACAGAGACACAGCAAGGATCTAGAGATAAGAAAACATGCAGATCAATGGCGATTCTTCAGTTAGGTTTGAAAAAATAACTGCATGAGGTACAGAGAGATAAGCCTGGGGCATGAAGACACCTGAGCAATACAAGTTAGAAAACCTCCGGGAAAACCATGGGTCTAATGTACCAAGCCATTTTGCAGACACTACGATTTACAAAATCACAGGGTTCCTGGCTGCACAATAGCTTTTTGGTATGTATGAAGCCTATTTTGCGATCCAGAGAAGTAATTCCAAGCCGCACAATCGGTTTACCGACTCAGGAAGGGGGGGTCACCTCCTATTTGTCTTTCAGTCTGGTATGCATCAAATTGTTTGCGACTACAATTACAGTCACAATTCATCGAAGTTATTGGCAACTCTTTTGAATTGCAAAATGGGAAACTGTATGGGGGTACTTTATGGGAGCAGGCAGTGCCCCCCCTCCAATGTGTACCAAAATGGGATTCTTTTTTTTAAGCAGCACTGGTTTCTTTAAGGAACTCACGCTGCTTTAAAATAAATTTCCAGTTTGGGAATACGAACACAGGACTGGTAGTCCGTGTCCATGCAGGCCTCCTACCCTGGGTCTGCAGTCACTCCCAGGGGCCCGCAAGTAGTGACTTGCCTATTTAATATTCATTAGGTCACTAGTCCGTTCTGCAACCCGCCCTGCGACGGGAGAATAACTGTACGCAGTTCGCACCACAAAATTAAAGACTGTTCACAACAAATTGGTGCTTAACGTCCAACCAGTTTTATTTAGTACATCCGGCTCTTTAAATTGCAAAAACCCAAAGCACATGCAGATGGTTACTAGAGACTGGTAACACAAATTCGTAATGGAGATCCGATGACATGGATCGCAACACAAACCAACAGAATATGCAATTCACAACAGTATGTCCTGGTGGGGTTGCCATATGACTATTTATTACCAGGCAACAACTCTTGCAGAGTTTGGCTTTTTTTATTTTACTGTGTTTAGGTTTCTGGTCCTTCAGTGCAACTGGTTCTATTAAACTCATCCCCAAAATGAACTGATATGTACATTGAAATTCAGGACTAGACACAAGGTATCTGCTAAGAGCTGGAAGCGAAGATGCTTCTTTTATCCTTGACTTGGCCTCTTCTAAGTATGGACGATGCCTTCCTGAAGCCACCGTTTCTATGCTCTGCTCAAATATGAGCTGGAAGATAGGTGTCAGCAAGAATGGCCTCAGACTGCAGAACAAAGCGAGAAAGCAGAAACAAGCAGAAAAAGACTTTAGAGTATAACAGCGTTGGAAATTTCAAGAGAAGAAGGAGGAAGAGACTTGAGAGAAGATCAGGAGAACTGGTTGAATGAGACTCAAGCACTAGCATGCTAAAAACATTGAGGAATAAGATGGCTGAAGAAGTACTCACTAAACCACTGCACTACTCACCCTACCAGATGTTCTCACAGGGAATAAAGAGCCTGGCAAAAAATACTAAGCCGCATTGAGGCACAGCATGAAGATCTTTTGTTTAAAAACAATATTTT
The DNA here is from genome assembly GCF_031143425.1 of Pleurodeles waltl. Taxonomy (NCBI): domain Eukaryota; kingdom Metazoa; phylum Chordata; class Amphibia; order Caudata; family Salamandridae; genus Pleurodeles; species Pleurodeles waltl. Next base: position 1,123,586,999 of record NC_090446.1, on the reverse strand, counting down.
GATTGTATTTTAACCAAGCATACCACTGTGTGTCAAATATGACGCCTCTTAACAATAGTCCACAATATTTAATGATTGTACGCAGCATTATTTTCCATAGATGGAGTTCTTTCCCAACGCAGTCAACCAGCATTGCTTCTTATTCCCCTTCATTCCTGCATTTTGTACCTGGAACTAGTGCTACCCTTGAGATCCCCTGTAAACCTGCTATGCCGCCCAAACCTTCATCAATTTTTGGGATCAGCCCCTGCCCTCATAGACTTGCCACTCAGCCAGCATGCACCAGTTAATGTCTTCCGCCAATGCTGCTGCTGCAGGCAGTTTTCCCACCATCTCAGTCAGGCAATGTTTCTTTTTGCCAATCACCACCCCAGAGTAAACCACATTTTTGTATATATCAGGACTCCTTCTTACCACGTATGTTCACTATCATCCGTTTCGCCGAGCTGTGTACTCGGGACTCCACCACTCCTTGCCGTAGAGTCTCACATTTCATCTCAATAGCCTTGCACAGTGGGGCACGTCCACAGTGTATGGATGGAGGAGCCCACCTGGGCGCAGCCTGTGAAACACCTGTCTGAGTCGCTTCTGTCCCCTTTCTTCTGGGCTACCCTGGGGCCTGGTGCAATATATGGAGGTTGCGGAACTGAGCCAATCTAAATTTCGATCTGATTGCTGCTTCATGCGAGGCTGCAAGAAGATCTTTTGACTTTTTTTTTTTTAATAGAGATCATAACAGGTCTCTTGGTAGAGTGTGTCCATATTAGATTGGGTTATGAAAAAACGAGCACATATGAATTAACTAGCTTAAAGTGGTTTAACCTGGGAAGACTAAATAGCTGGACTGGAGTGTAATCCTTCTAAAAATTTCCAGATGTGTCCTGAATACCTACTGTCATCAAGACAGCCGTATTCAGGTATAGTACATGACTCTCCAGTCTCAAGCAACCGTTCACTGTCAGCCAGCAGTTGGGAAAGGAGAAACTGCTTAACCCCTGTCATCTGCTCCCATCCTTAGGATGCGATGCCACCTGATGTGGAGGAATGTAATAAATGAACCAAATGGCCGCTGCCCCACTAACCAAGGATGCAGGTGTTCGAGATGACAATGAGCTAGGCAAGCTGAGCTGGCACATCTTGCCCCATTTGCCAGGACCCCCACGACGCGGACACAAATGGCATTTGTGTCATGAAAGCATGCGGTGCCCCTACTCCTTGGTGAGTTATACACCAAAAACATTTTCTCTGATACACAGACATACTGTACACTTACATCCTCCTCACACTTTGTTGGGGGGAATGCTGCTGCTGCTAGTTACTCTAAAACAGAAAGAAACTGCCAGGTGACCCACTACGTACAGCAGAGCAGGTTACATACCTCCATGCCAGCTGCCTTAAGAAGCAACAGCAATAGTTCATGCAACACCATGAACTTCAACACAATTAATCTGAGATCGGGCCTGACCGCTGCCAGAGAGCCTGTACTTGTATGTGTGTTCCAGCCCATGTATTTACTTTGGCAACATTTGACTGAGACGTCATGCCAGAAAGGCAACTTTTATGCCCTTTTATTGTACAATACCGCCTGCCAACCTTTATCAGATGGGCAACTAGTTTCTGTGAACAGGCTCCTGCGTCAAAGTCCAAATCTAACCAACTAGAACGTGGTTAACTATGGCACATTAAAATAGAGAATCACAGCTTTTGTTGAAAGAAACCTATGAACTTCTCATCCAGTTCTGATAATTACACGTTGAGTGACAACGTGGTCATGGCGTGCAGCCCTCCATCTTGGGCGAAGACTTGCTTCCATCCCGGTGCCTGGCGCCTGGCTCTCTGACATGAGTTTCATCAACTCCAGGCGACGTGCAGCCACTCCCCCGTGGCAAGACTCCATCCGCGCCCTACAAGGTGCCCTTCGCCACGTGCCGAGTCACGGTGACGTTAGGCATTCAGAGAAAGTGCTGAATCACAGCCTATAACAATGGTACAGTAGGGCTTGAGGAGGAACGAACTCTGTCCTAATTATTCCGTCCCCAGTGGGACTTGCTTCTACCCGTGGTGCGGGGCAGGGTTGTACAGGGATGAGGCTTTTTAGCTGAGGTGCATCACAAAAGGAGGAGTATTTCATTTCAGCTGGGGGCTGGAGTGGTGCTTTAAAACGAGGGTTGGTTCTTATAGTACATTATTTGAACATCTTACTTTCCACCAAAGCTTAAATACTTATCTTCACATTTCTCATTGGCATCCGTTATAGTTCAGACCTTCTGGCCTATAACCCTTAGCCCAGCACACTTTTCAAAAAGTGTACAAAATGTCCTGTTCAATCACTTCATGCATGCTTACCAGTCATTGAGTGCATTTCGTTCAACTATTTTCTTCCAAACCACATGGCCCTTTCTTAGGTCGAGCCTATTTGACAACCCCTGTTGTGTCTATTGCAAGGCATATTGTGGCATAAAAAGAACACAGAGGGGCTTGCAGCCCGCCCAATGCTTAAAGTTGATTGGCTTTCCTTGTCACTCACTTGCCTGCTTGCTATTCCTGTCCCAGATTGTCAATCTTGTCTCTGTCCCTCCCATGGAGGACTGCCTCTTTACCATCACTGAATTGCTAACATCTCTGCTTCCACTGCTTGCTTTTCAAACACTTTTTTCTTTACTATTAAGAACTCCAAGAAGGTGTGTATATTTTGTGCTGTCTCCCTTGTGTTATTCTCTCCCATGCAGCCTTGTTGTGCTGACCCCTGTGCATCCTTCCATTGCCTCTCATCATCCTCTCTGTTGCTTAACTGCTCTCCGTGTTGCTTCCTCCCCACCGTCTCCCCCGACTTGTTCCTTCGCAGGGCCACTACACCAAGCTAAACAGCACAAAATTATACTTTAACAAAGAAGCCCAGCTCTGCCTACACTTATCCCCCATCACTGCATGTTGCCCCCAGTGATAGCGGATGGTTCTTCCAGAAAATCTGTCATCTAAGCCGAGTGTCATGGTGTTACATGCTCAATTTTACTATCACTTCAAACTGAGAGGCTCCTCTAGTCCTCCTAATCTCAACGACATCCTACAGAGGTAATCAAGGTTTAAAGAAGCCTTTCCCCTCGCCTTGCTTGGAAGCATGGATCGAGAACATTATTACCTGTTTTTTATGTATTATTTACCCCCTCTGCACTCCCTCTAGTTGCTGCAGGTCAGCAACATTTATTTCTACCGCACCACTCCTCCGTTGCTCCCCAGACCATCCGTGTTGCATTCTGTAAATGACCCTTTATGCGCCTAGGTTAAGAAAGATGGAACAAGTAATTTATTTCAGAAAAAAATTAACTTCCACCCCTACCTTGTGAGCTACTTCCCTTTAGCATTCCCACGCATCCTCCTCCCTCTCCTTCACCCTGGACTCTCCCAGCTGCTTTCCCCACCCCACTTTATTTATTTTATTTTTTTAAATTATTATTTAACCTCCACACCCTGCTCCACTCGTCAAGCACGTAGGTTAGAAAGAGGGGGAGGGCGATCTGTGTATTTTATGAAAAACATACCTTTAGATCTGCGATTTGAGATTTTTAAACCTATTTTCAACTTTCAGTTATTTTACTCTTAAACTACATGCACGTGAAGCCCGAGTGGCCTCTGCTGCCTGTGATTCTGGGCCCACTGAATGTTCAAGGTGTGAGATCTGGGTTGTTCTATTCTTTTATTGCTATATTGTTTACTGTGGCCTATGTTGCCTGGCATCTGTGCTGCATGTACACACAGAGAGCTCCATTTGTTTACAGGTAGATAACTTCTGTCATCTGCTTCCTAGTGTGTTATTCTCCGAATAGTCTACCGCCATATGGCTTAAGAAACTTGAAGGCCCTCCAACAACATGAAGAGACATTAGATACCTAAGAGCAATCATGGATTCAGACCTATCCTTGATGCTACATGTCAACAATGTTACAAAGGATGCTTTCTACACAGGAGCGTAACACCAGCCCCTGCATGACAGGGAGCCCCGAAGCCCTTCAAGAGGGGCTCCATTCAGCCCAAGATCAATGAATATCTGTGAGATCATCACATCACAGAGATTGGAAACAATTCAACTAGCAAACTGCTTCAATATGCAGATATGCTAAGAACTGCTGACACATGAGTCACTGTGGCATTATATAGTTATGTTCTTGCACGTATAACAGTTATGGCCCATAATAATACTAAGACCATAATATGCAGTGGCCAACAGCAAATTATACATTATACCTCTTACATTCACATAAGAGAACTGCAATGACGGTTGCCCATCGCCAGCACTGTACAGCAAAAAACACAGATCATGAAACAACTGAAGTGATATGACACACACTGCTGAACAATTTGGTGAACTTTGATAAAGTCCACCACTGCAAGTCTCAAATATTTATACACTCTGACTGCTACTTTAGATCACACAATGAGACTCAGATATGGGCTGATAATAACAATGCCCAAACCAACAGATCCCTCCACTTTTCTCTTTCTCTGGCCAAGCCAACGCAGGACCACAATTATACACAACATTTCTAATTGGACAACCCAATGCAGTAACCAGCTAAGTAGATGTCATAAGAAACACCATACAAGGAACTGCAGAGCTGTTCAAAGCTACCAGCATACTGAATTCCATAAAACTATGCATCGGTCTCTCACAACTCATCATCCATCACACAGCTATGCACTGCGTCCCATACCACGATAACCGCACCTATGCGGTCATCACGCATGACATGGAAACACTTCCCACAGAGGACCAAAATGAAGACCGCATTCTTCCAACCACACATCCTATACTGGCTACCCATATAGGCTAGTGCTTCAGCGTTCCACGTAGGGGTAGTAAGAGTAATATAAGTGCTGCAATACATTACAATATCTACTACTGGCAACTCACATTTTCACATCCACATCCAGGTTTGTGGTGTGCCATTCTGTCTGCTGCCTGGGACCTGATTCTGAGAAAGAGTGAGAGACTTAAACATGAGTTCTTCGAATTCTATTGAGAAATGTGCCTTTGTGGGTAAGTTGGTGTCCTCAAATAATTTGTCCGGGTTGCAGTGCAGTGCAATGCTTCCATTCATGTTTGCTCGAAAGCAATTTGCAATTGTGAGCATGCCTGTGCTGTTGAATGAGCAAGACACCTGAGTACCAGATGAGCAACAGTGTGCGCAGTTGGCGACTTTTATGTTGCTAGATTATTCATAAGTTGGGGAGGAGTCTCAAAACAGAGCAGGTTTGATGTGCCTCTTCAGGTCACAAGTCCTAAAAAAAAGTGGGGTGAATAGCCAAGGTAGGCGGTGTGCAAGTGACATCATTGCACGTGACTCTGCACATGGTATCACAGAAAGTGACATCACAATTGAGGACTTCACAGGAAGTGACATCACAAAAAGGGACATCAGATACTTAGATCTCACACATATGTTTAGCAGGTCTATCATGAGTACATTTGAGCGCATTACAAGTACACATGCAAGCACTCCTTATTGAGGTGGAAGACTCTCACTTTTGCACGCAACACATAAAACAATGTTGCCTTTTGTCAGCGTAAAGCTTCCTTTGCCCAAGGATAGAACAAACTAACTCCGCTACCAGTCTACTCCATTAGACATATTATTCCATATGTAGCATATTTCCATGTAGATATGATTGCTTTGGCTGCCTATGCTCTCCAGAGGTGAGACCAGTTTCCTATGCAAAGTATGCTTACTCAGTCCTACCCACCACTTAATGTGCCTATGGTGGGCACCTGCACTCATTTTTAGGAGACTGAGTCTCATTTTTCACCAGGAGACCACAACCCAAAGGAAAATAGAAAGACAGAAAGGGAAGAAAGGAGAAAGAGAGATAGGAAAACAATGATGAAGGCAGAAAACGGGGTGAAAAAATAACCTGCAAGGATAAGGAAGTGAAGAGTACTGAAAACAAAAGGTTACGGCAACCTTGCCATTCAGCAATGTGGCCCTAAGAAAACGTTTGGGGCTCTACATTTATGTTTTGACAAATTACAAGCTGCCGCCCAAAAGATCTCTTCCACATTTAGCAGCAGATTTCACTCATGTTATTTTAGGTGGCATAACTATAACTCAGCCTCACATTCACCTGTGCATCCTGACAGCTCAACTTGAAATCAGTACAAACAGGAGACCCATACAAAGAATGGACCATAAATCTCAAAGTAAGAGGTATCAGCTCAACATTAAAATAAGGGAAAGCCACCTAACATCCAAAAATGAGAAGGAAATGGTGACAAGGATAATTCACAAGAAAAAGGCACACACAATTTCACTTCCAGCTAACACTTTCAAGAAGGTGTTGGTCTTTAGAAAAAATATTGCTAGTTTGCACAGAAAAACATCCAAGTGGGGAGACACAGGAACAGCAAGAGACACCACAAACTAGGGCCAGTAATCAGAATCTACACTAGACTATGCTCACTTATAAGAACTTTGCATATCCTAGGTATATTACACTGCCAAAATGGTGCATTGGAGACAGTCTACTTGACCTGTTTATAGTAACACCTACCTGTTGGTTCGCCTATTCACTTCAACTGAAGGGGTCAGCTCTGCGTAAGCACACATGATCTTTCATTAATTCTCCCAGACCTAAGATCATAATAACAACAAAGCCACCCTCTGTTAATGTGTTATAATGCAGTACATTGCAAACTTTGTAGCATCACTGTAGTTAGCAGGTGTGAGAAAGACAAAAAAACAAGACCACCCAAATCCCAGCAGGGATACAGCTTGGCAAAATTAAATGAAAATCTCAAAAGCTGATAACAGATATGGAATATGTACCCGCACTCCAACTCATTCCACAAAACAGGTGCTCCACTACCTGGGTTAACAGTCAGAAAAACCCAAATATCAGATGAATAATACACAAAAATAAGGGAGAGGCACTCCTTAAACAATAGCACAACTCTTAAATTGTCCAAGAAATAGCTAAATGTTCCATATGTAAAGTCCAAGCCAATTAATCAATACTTCAAATAGACTGGTACTCATTCATAGTCAAAGTGATATTCTTCATTTCTTTCTTGTCATTTAGATGACAATCATGGCCACAATGTGAATGACACAACCAGCCAATGCGTTTCTACCAAAAGACAATGGGGCTTCTTTAGGGCTGATGAAAAACATATAAAATACAATAAAGAAAATGTTAAATCCCGTTCACTGCAATCGTTTAGAAAACACACAATAGAATTTGTTTTTAAAAATATGCATTGCTAAAAAAATGGTACCTATACAGTACACCAATTCACAAATAATCAAACTTTCTTAAGGCACATAGCCAACCACACATGGGTTTGGCCCTAATTAGAAGTAAGACATGGGCCATTACCTGTAATAAATAAAACAACAATGTGAAAGCAGAAAACCTCGGATCAATCCTGGTTTCTCAGCTTGACTAAATTGTAGGATTCTAAGCAAATCTCTCTTGAGTTTGCTTTAATAAGCTGTAATGTTGCACCATGTATAATAAGAATCTAGGATGCCCTTGACATGTGACTTTCATATGGCTTCTGTCTGCCAGCCTCACTCTACCCTCATGCACCAAGAATTAAAGACAAACCTTTACCTTTGATGTGAAAGAGGAGAAATAAAGAGATGCCCTTTTAGTGACTCAATTGCACAAAGGGAATGCAAAATCCCTGTGAGCTATACATGATCTCTGTATGCCAGATGGGGGCTGTGAAAATTGAGGACTGTTGCTTTAGTGCATTTCTGTAATGAGAAGAGGGCTTTGCCCTGTGCAACACAGTGATCTGATGGGGGCTGTATCCCTTTGTGCGCTGTTACGAACCCCATATCCTAAGAGGCTAATTCCTCATTGTACATGTGGTGGCGAATGCAGCATACATGCAAAAAGGAAATAGCAAAAAGAAATAAAAATATTTCTCTTCGTTTCATCCAGCTCAGGCAGACTCGTCAGTTGGGTGCAAACCTATGTTTATGCCCAGGCACCACTCATGTAATGCCTACCTGATGCAAGGGAATGCACAGCAGGGCAATGTACTGCCTGTGTTAGTTTACTTTTGTTTACAAAGCCAAGCAAACAGGATTTGTGTGTGGTACTGTAAATCCTAAAATGGATTTTGTGTCAGAGTTGTACCAGAAAAGTGACACAAGCCAGACGCAAAATCTGGGCCTCAACTTATACATTTCTTTTTTAAAATCTCTGCCACAAATAAAAAATAGGCAACAAGGATAAACGTGACAGTAAATCTGTTCTGCTTAGTTGGTTGCAAAGTCTGAATTTAAAAATATTTTACGGGGTTAAGGTACCTGCTGCAGAGATCTTAGGGTTCCTAGTAAATCCGAGGGAATAATAATAATTGTAAAATCAATCTAGTGGTTCATGTATTTGCGGGAAAGATCTGTGTTTTGTCTAGTCCTTATTTTTGACTCGAAGTAGCATAAAGGGTTAATGCATCATGTAAAATGCAGCGGATAGATTTTTATTTTATGTTGATAAGTAAGTGGGTTATTGCTTTTAACACAGAGATTATTTTGTTACTTGCAGCTGCATAGTAATCCTTCTAATATAGCACAGTGAGCTGTGAATAATTATGTGATTCCTACACCTTGTAACCTTCACTGCCTTATGTAACATATCCTGTACATTGAATTACAAACTTGTATGATTTGTTGTCAATGCAATGTGCATGTAAAACACACCGACACCCTGCATTGGGGTGGATAGAGCTATAAAAGAAATAGAAAATAGTCATAATTACATTATTTTGTGTGAACACTTGGACTGAAAAACATATCTGACATTCTTACAGTGCATGCATACACAGTGACTGAACAAAGTCAAAATCGTGCCTCTCTTCAGTAAGTATGAAGTGCTAACAAGCTGTGTGCCTTTGTTTCCTTTACACTGCATTTATGTCTAGGTGTTAGGCTCCAGGGTAGGATACTCAAACAAAAGGAGGCCTAATGGTTCCTTAAATTCAGTCTTGTTAAGTGCCCAGCTAGAGTTTCAAAAAAGAAGCGCTCCTCCTCGCCTGTCCGTTGCTGCTCCGATCGGATCGATAGCAGACAATGTGCAGGTGCTGCTGAATCTGTCCCGGTGTTTGAAAATTACACCTAGATGACTTCAGCATATTTTAAAGTGGGGCCCAACTTCTTGGCAAGGTGGACAGCACCCACCCTCTAAAAATAGTGGGTGGACGCTGTTCACACGTGTGTATGCCAGACTTGTGTCCTGCGTCTCTTACACAGTACACTTGTGGTTTCTTTTATCTGAGTGACTGTTCACTTACAAGGACCATTCACCAAACGCCACCAGACAAAAAAACTTAACTTGTACATAACATGATGGAAATGAATGTCTCTTACAGTAAGTGTTGCCATGTCTCCACTGTATCCCCGCAGCCACCAGCGGCTGGAGAGGTAATGCTAGGAACATCAAATCACCTCTGCCACTCATGGAATTTCAACCTCCTCAACTGGCTAAGCTGTCTGGAATGTGTTTTTGAAACCAGAGGAAGTGCAAAGATGGAACAGACCTTTAAAGCAGATATTGCTTGGGGGTATGAGGGTACACTTAGCAGTACTGTCCACAGTATGGTGGAAGAGTGCCACTGTGGGCAGCCGCCTTACAGTATAATGGCAAAACATGTAGCATCCCCACAATGTGCCTGGTCATCGTGAATAAGGAAGAGTAGAATATATAGAACTCTGACATATGAAATATACTTCAAAGAATACAATGAGACTATTGTAAGATGTTCCTAGTCCCTCTGTCTCCCTCTATGTCTATCTATATGTATATTTCTAAATATCTAGCTCTATGTCTATTCGTGTGTCTATAGCTATCTCTGTCTCCATATGTCTATATTTATCCCTAGCTCTATGTAAGTCTAGATCTCTATGCCTATATGTCCATACAGTCTATTTCTATGTCATACATATATGTGTGTATATATATATATATATATATATATATATATATATACTGTCTATCTATGTCTATATCTATCCTATTTCTATATGTATATAGCTACACGTCTATATCTATTTCTATACCTAGATATATGTGTGTGTGTGTGTGTATATATATATATATATATATATATATATATATCACAATTTCTATGCCTATCCATAGTTCTATTTTTATCTCAATTTTTATGTCTATCCTTATGTCTATCTTTCTCTGTATCTATATGTCTACATCTATCTCCATTTCTTTATCTATGTCTATTTTATCTATGCCTATCTACATTTCTATGTGCCTTGTTATGTGTTTGGCGCGCTGCAGAGGCTGCCCACCAAACTTAAACCACCGAGAGACCGCCTGTGCGGTCCAAACACCGCCAGCCCTACTTGGAGTTTACCGCAGGGCCAGCGGACAGAAACAGCGTTTCCGCCAGCCGGCCCAGTGGTAAACAAGGCCTTAACATTGCAGCCGGCTCGTAATCGAGCCCGCGGCAATGTGGCCGTGCTGTGGGTGCAGCAGCACCCATTGCGCATTCCACTTCCTGTAATTCAGGCAGTGGAATGAGCGACGGAGCTGTGCATGGGGGCCCCTGCACTACCCATGCCAAGTGCATGGACAGTGCAGGGGGTCCCCGATGCCCCCATTCCACCAGCCTTTCCATGGCAGTGGAACCGCCTTGAAAAGGCTGGCGGGATGGGGTCTCATAATCCAGAGGGCGGCGCTGCTTGCAGCACTGCACTGGCAGATTACAAATGCCGGGACTGCCAGGCTTGCGGCAACCTGGCAGTGTCGGCGGTCTGACCGTGGCTGCTCCGCCACGGTCATAATGTGGCCCCTCCTCCACGACCTCAGCAGTCTGAGCGCCACCGTGACTCATAATGAGGGCCTATTTGTCTATAGCTATCTCTATTTCTATGTGTAGCTATATGCCGATATCTATCTCTATTTCTAAGTCTATTGATACATCTATATGTCTATCTCTAGCTTGGTCTATTTGTATCTCTATTTCTATGTCTATCTATCTGTCTCTGTGTCTACATCTATTTCTGGCTTGATATCTATATGTTATTATCTGTCTATATTTCTATGCCTCTCTTTAGGCCTATATTTCTCTTTCTATGTCTCTATCCAGCTCTTTGTCTCTGTCCAGATCTCTCTTTCTATTGAAATGTCCGTATGGCCATGGCTATCTCTAATTCTATATGTCATTATGTATACTTAGCTCTATCTACCTATATGTCTATGCGAACACAAGAACTGAGAACCCACTTCAGTCATTTTTATAAAATTGTTCTGAAAATACAAGTCACAAGAAGGCAATAGCCCATCAAGTTCTGATGTTTTATTCAAATCTGTTTATTGATTCCGGGCTTAGAAATGATTCTGAAGATAACATGAAAAAACTAGAAGGAATTACGGCATTCTAAATAGGCGCCATATTGAATGCTGTAATTCCGATTTTAGGATTACGCCTAGTACTTCTGTATCCCGATACACAGATTTTCTACAACTTAAACCGATGAGTGACCTAACGCCTTGAAAAAGCCGTAGGTGAATACACCACATGGGGCGAAACACGTGTCCTTCTTGTTTTTTCATGTTAACTTCAGAATAATTTCTAAGCTCGGAATCAATAAACAGATTTGAATAAAACTTCATGGACTATTGCCTTCTTGTGACTTGTATTTTCGGAACAATTTTATTAAAATGACTTAAGTGGGTTCTCAGTTCTTGAGTTCTTTGAGGACTATTTGCCCTGGGGAAAACTGGTCCAAACCCCCATTTGATTACCCACTGTCCAAATTCATAATTCTGGGCAATTGTTAAGGAAGGGAGTATTGGACCTATATGTCTATGCGTCTATCTCCTGCTTTATGTCTATGTGTCTGAGCTCTATTTATGTGCCTGTGTGTCTGCATTTATCTCTATTTCTGTCTATCTCTAGATATACGCCTACCTGTATGTTTATATCTGCCTCTAGGACTGTTTGTCTATTTTGCTAACTAGTTAGCTGGCTTTGTGTGGCATTGGCAAATATTCATATATAAACCTTATATTAGGTGTCAGATATATCATGATTTCTAAATCATGCCTTGACTTGTCAAACCTTAGTAAGCCATGTGTTCAGTAAAGTGCAAAATTACTGCACATCAGCAGGATTCTAAGCACTTTGGTGGCCACAGCAGAAGCAGTTGCGTTTTGCTAACCATAATTAGGCATAATCTGGAGGCTACAAGTCAGTGGCTCAACAAAAATGGAGCACCCCCCCCTGCACAGAACAAGGAGGAGACCCCCCCCACTCTGGACTCACTCAGTCCAGTTGCTTTGCTGAGGCACCCCCCTCCCTCCCCGGAGCTCGGGGCCTTTGTTACACCCTTGGTACAAGTGGCATTAACAAGCAACTGTCCTCAAAGAAAATTCACTTTCGGATCTATTCTATTGACAGGTTTTAGCGCCCTGTTGCGCAAAGACCTGCTCTACATTATTAACATATAAAGTGGGCATTAAGTCAGTCCACTGCACGTGATTAGTTGGCTTCTTGTCACTCATTGCTTTCTTCTTATTTGATGGTGTTTCCCCCTTTTCTTGTGTTTGTCCATTTCCTGCAGCGTATATTGTTTACCATCCTTATGAATGGATGACTCGTATCCTTCCACTGCTGACATTTAGAGACATACATTTTTTGCTCTCAGCCCTTCATTGAAATGCATGTTTTCTTGCTCTTCCCCTGTGTGCTGTTCACGTTCAGACCCCTTTAAGTTCATCCGTTGTTGCTACACCATTTGGAAAGTGTGCCACCTTGGACAATAAAAAAACAGAAAACTTCATCTCACGCACACTTGCATGTTTAAGTTTGCTCGTATAAGGCATCACTTCAAGGCCTTCAATATAGTTTAAAATAAAATTAATTTAACAACAGCGTTGTGGTGCATATGATTGCACGCTTAGTGATACATGAGCACATATTAGTAATCGCAGCCATTTTCAAGGGTTTTTTATGTGTACTTATGAAAATACTATTCAAACTTTTTTTAGGTCTAGCATTAGCCAAGACTTTTCAATTTTACTTAAATTAAACTTGTAATATTCTTCTTATTTGTATGGGCTTTCAGCCAATTCTCGTCTTCCATTGGTATGTTGTGTCACTCACATTTTTCTTCTGCTCACTACAGAATACAGCTTGGGAAATGGTTCAGCCCACTTCAGACATTGCCTTACGCAAGTTGTTTTCTTCAGTGCCAGCAAGGTATATTGCAAGTCGTGCTTTTTGAGACCAAAAACTAATTATGCTTCTAGACATTTTGTATGTATTTGCAAGGACCTAGCAGCTCCTCTAACAATAAAGTTCGATAAAAAAATATGACAAAACAAACACTGACAGTTGAAAGGCTGGAAGCCAAATTCAGGCCTATCAGCTTTACCAATGTTGTTTTTGCTCTTTTTGCCAATGTTATACGGCATCTGCAACAACACTGGCAAAACTGAAAGGTCACGTGACACCTTTAAAAGACATCTATTGGCATTGCCAGTTCTTATTTCTATTGTGTTAACAGTGGGTTTTGCGGTTTCCCTCATTAACTTCTCTCCTCCTGTAGTTCGTGTTGCTCTATCTCACCACCCAACTCCATGTTGTGCTGGACCTTGTACTCCTTCCCACTGCTTCCCTGTGCTCTCCATGTTGCTTCCCACAACCCTGGTATTCATCCACCATCTCTCCAGCACTCCCTCGTGTTGGTGTGCCGTCCCCCATTACTCCCCCTTTGTTGATTCGGCATCTCCCTCCTCAGCCTTACTTCTATCCCCTCTTACCTCCATACCACGCCCACTCTCTCTAAAGAAAAAAATGCTTTTGGCGATTTGAGTTACTGGTCCAACTTGGCCTATTGTTACCAATAGATTGAAATATATACAACCTTGATTAGGTCTTGAATAGATAGCTTCATGGCTTTCATTTTCACTGCTTCTTATTTGATGGCTTTACACTCTATTCTTTCTTTGTCCTGCCTTTGGAGCATTTCTTCTATTTTCTGATTTGATTACTTGTGTCCTTCCACTGCTTGCATTCAGGGAACTACTTTTTTCTATTAGTGCCCCTTGGCAGTGTATGTATTTTCTTGTTCCGTCCCTCCTGTGCTGCTTCGACCCCCTTCTGCTCTTGGTGTTTTTACTCCAGCTGGGTTTAAAAGTTTTAAACACACACACACAAAATGCCCTGCTGTTCACACCTCACAGATCTGCTTATCCAGTCCTCCATCTCTATTACTCATGACAAAGCTAATTTTGATTTAGTTGAATGGGTGTATGAGATGCTGAATGTTGTGAACACTTTCGCGCTGAAATGACAACTCTGCATTTAACAGTATATTTCTATTTGTGAAACACCTAGGCCTGAATGTGGCCTCGACTCCATTTCCTTTTAAATGCAGCCATGATAATGCATGTGTTTTCTTTCTTCTGTTCACCGCACACAATCAAGTGGGTACTTGTAATGCTTTGTACTGACATGCTGTTCTTGAAGAGACATGTCCAAAGCCTTGGCAGCATTCAAAGGCTTTTCCTGCCAATAGCTGTTCACTTGTATGAATTCCATTCTTTCGTAACGAGGTTGTACTGTCACATTTGCAGTTAGCGGGATGGTGTTGAGTACTTCATCATCTATATGGCTAATGCTATTTAACTAGTGCTGTTGGCAGCTTGCATATGTACAATTGAGGTTCCTTGTCTGAGCCAGTACGATTTGTGTAGCTGAAGAGTAGCATTGCTTCACAAGGCTGTAAGATTCGTCAAGCTCTTGTTTCTTTTGGTCTGTGAATGAGAAATGTGTTTTGATTTTCCCATCCTGCCTCTTCTAAATAGAAAACACTGTCATAATGAAGGCGTGAAATGGGAAAATTAGGTAAAGGAAAGTGCAGCATAGATTTTGAAAAATGATCAGCCATGTAAGACCGCAATCGTAGTTACAAAACATTCTAGCTCTAGTACATATAGTTCTCCAGGTAATTTTTCCTGAAACAACAACAATTTTGCCACCAAGTTTTCTTTGGAGGTGTTAGCCCCAATACCATTCGTGGCATACTACAAAAGTATTAGAATATTTCGGTAAAGGCCTCTCAGTTTTTGACCAACTTATATCAAAATGGTGCTGTAGAATACAGGGTGAATGTAGTGCGTATCCCAAAATCCTCCTAAAGGAAACTGCGCTTACTGGCTTTCCTCACAGTCTCCATCCTACCAAGGCAGGTATTTGTTCCCCAGCAATTTTAAAGTTCACCAGCTACCACTGGTGAGGTAACAAAGGTTGGGTAGGGGTCTTTAAAATGGGTGAAGCCTAAGAAATTATGGTGTGGTTTATCATGTGACCTACAATCCTGTGCTTTACACAGCATGCTGCCTGGTCCGCATGTAGGTACCTCGTTGTGAGTTTCCTGATACAGCATTCAGACATACACACAACAAATTCCTAAAATAGGCTAGGAATACTGGATTTGTGAATACGGGTTAGCAGTTTGATATAAATGAATATCAATGATTTTGTTGCAAATAATTTGAATTGGTAGTTATGAATGGTACATATGTGACCAGCAGTGGAGCTGGTGCACGGGCTGGATGAGCATGTATTCTGAACAATGTTAAGCCCACTGACTCCCATGGCTTTCATCGTCAGCTCCAGAGCTCTCAATCATGCCCTCTCGTGAACACCCTCCCATAATCAGAACTCTCCCAAACATCTAAATGTGACTTAGCCCACACTTACCATACAAGTATTGGAAAACGCAATAACTCAGACTTTTAGAGCCAAGACCTCTTGACTTTGCCAATGCTTAATAAAGTTAAATCCAATTACATAACAAATTTGCAGTAAAGCCAAGTGTCGTAGTTTGGACTCTTGCTCTGGGCAAGACTGCTGGTTAAAGGTTGACAGTACTTTTGTTTGTAGGCGACTATGCCTATCCTACAACAAGTCACAACTGTTTTCCCAACCTTACCGGCTCACTAGCAGCACTGCACCAAAAACACAATAGTAAAAGGTGATTTGTAGCAGCCTTTATGCATGGACTCAAGAATAAGACATCTCAGGGAGTGTCATAGTTAAACGGAGATTACCCCTTTCTTACAGATATATCATGTCTCATACAAACACAGGCAATGACAAAGATGCAGTGAAGTTTCAATAGTTTTTATTTAACACAACTGCAGTTTGCGATAAGTTGCATGGGCTGCAATGATTAGGATAATGAATAATGCAAGAAACAGAATTGTGAAGACGAGAGTCATTATGACGAAGACCCCCACCATCTTGCAATGCCTGTAAAAGACATACGAGGTGTAATATGCCCTAATACCCTAATGTGATAGGCCTAACCTCCTACCTAAGGAAGAGCTGGGTTTGCTAAACCTAATCTGACAATGCCATGTCCATGAGAGGAGCCCCCAACCCTCGTTACCTTGGAATGAGGTCTCTACCTCAGACTCCGCAGGGACACGAAGACTGGGTCAGTGTCAAGACTACGTGCAGCATCGATATCAGCGATGGTGGCGATGCCCTCTGGTCAGAATCTCTCTGATTATCTGTCTAAAGTACGATCTATTTATACAGATCTACCAGAACCCCTGACGTAGGTGTGTTCCCAAACAATAGATAACAGACATGCTTGGGACAGCAATTATTATAAACAATCCCTCAAAAGTATAGAGAGGGGAAATCCCTAAGTATGAACACCTACTGTTTGTTTGTCTTTATTGCTTGATCTTGACGCCTTAGCGAGGTGGCACTGATAATGCAAAGCATAACAAGTGGCCTAACTATAAACAAGGCAGCCTTCTTGGATGAATTAAATAATTAAATGGGCTAAGACAGAGCAAGCTAAGTAGGTTAAAAGTCACTAGGTGACGGGGGCACAAGTCTGCAAGCCAGAGGCTACACTAACTCCTGTTATTTCATTAAAACAAACTAGGATTCACTACACAAGAGAGTTTACAAATATTAATAAATTCAGTCTTTACTCATCTACAATATGCAATGCAAATATAGTAATGTATTGCTAAAACCATTGGCAAAGCATTGGATCACAAAGGCAAGATCTACTGGCTTTGCCAGTGCTTGTTTCTATTATTGCAGCAGTCTTCAAACACAAGCATTGCACCCGAGCTGAGGAGAGGGATATGCCTATATGAACAGGGATATCATCTGTGTAGCTTGTTAAGTGCTGTACTTACGCACACTGATAGGCATTTTGTGCTTGAGCAGGAACACATCATCTTCTGACCTCCGAGAACTGATTGCAGAGCTGAAAAGGAACACCCAATAGCAAAGCTAATAGGTTGCTCTACTTGGCCTTGCCAATGCATTTTTCCAAATGCTCAAAGACAAGGTGGGAGTGGGGGAGGGGGTTGAATTTAGGAGAGTGGTGGGGAGTGTTGGATAGTGAGGGTAGGAGCAACAGAGGAGCTTTCAATAAATTGACATGTTCTTTTCTGTCAACTCCCACTCAAGTTAATGTACGCATTCTATGTATGTGCTGGGATTTTATATAGCATGAACCTAGCTCTGAAGCAACCCAATGTATGTTTGACAAGGGGTTGGGAGATGGTCTACTGTCATGTACATCAAGTGGGGATTACACATATAAATTCTGCAGACATTTCATTTCACATTTTTTAGGCTCTGGGAGATTAAGAGATTTGGCCAGAATCACACGGTGTTCAGTCACGCAAAAGGATGCCCCTGTATCTTTCCGAGGATCATCAAGCTACAATATTTAGTGCTGCTGTGAGAGCATCGATCGAGTCCTGTGACTAAACATCGACACACCGAGGTCACTTATTTACAGAGTCCTAATGATGCAGAATGCATTGGCCACAAATAATCAGTAGCAAGGTAGCAATACAGGCCGCACTACCAGTGGAACTGAAGACCTCGGTCCCTAAATACTTACGATGACCCGTTAGGAACCCTCAAGAATCTGACAAGGGAAACAAAGACCATGGGAGGTTTCTAAATGAAGCACAGCTCCTCTCTCTCAAAGCAAATGCCCATTGATCCCAACTATGAATTTGAATCAAGTTCATCCACTTGCTCACAGTAAGTCTTCTGACTCCTGGGGAAAACGGGACACGGCTGGGCAGTGGCGCTACCAGCCTACCCTCTGCATAACCATTTTATAAGCCTATCCATGGCAAGCATGATGCTCCAGCACCCGGGCATCACTTTATCTTGAAACCCCAGAAGTCATGGCTGCCAGAACCCCTAGCTCTAAGGGAATGAGAGAATCTGAGCAACCGCAAGCCAGTTGCTCATCATAGCGGCCAAGGTCAAAGCCTTGTTTGGAACAATATAAGGAAGGGAGAGAGATATAGACTACAGAGGCCTGGGCTGCAGAGGTGGGTGGCAGAAGAGGAGACAAGAGTAGAAGAGTAGGCTCATTGTGTTCCCTTGCCCTGCCAACTCTCTCTTTTATGTAATGGCATAGTGGCACATTAGCACCCCTGGGGGGGGAAATAATTCAGTGCATTACAAGAAGTAGGCCCTGAGGAATGAAGCAATAAGGAAATCTGCACTGCTGCTGCTGTCACCCATTCTGTATCCCAGACTCCAACTAACACAGATGCAGGTATAGGCTTAGGGATGCCACACAGGCATGCGTAAACAAACAGAACGGGGTGAGCACTTATTAGTACAGGAAGCAGTACTACAGGGATTCTCTCTTTCATGTCTTTGTAAATCAGCCCTGGAATGTCTAACTCGCTGTTAGTGCTAAAGGACCCAGTTATTTCCATTTGTACTAATTGTATATGAATACTTTCTGAATAGTTACCTCTAATTTAAGATATTTAGGGAGGTGTTAATTCACAAAGACTATGTAAAAGAGTACTAAAGTACCATGTTATGTACTTAAAATGTGTTTATGAATAGGCCCCTATTGTGAGCAGAACTTTGAGGAGCAATTTATGGAAACCACTATTTGTTCTGTGGCATTATTTGTGTATTGCTGGCTCATTGAAATGCTTGTTTACATAGTGGTGCTTTCGAAGCCTGCTTGAGACCGCTCGATAGTTATAACTTTTAGAGCACAGTTATCTTGCTCCTTTGCTTATAGCCTTTACAGGCAGCGCAACATTGCACATTTTTTTCTGTATTTAAAGCTCTGTGGAGCCTTATTCTAAAGCAGGGTACGGATCGGTGATCCGCCCTGAGCTGCCCAACACGCGACGGCCATCTGAGGGTGTCCAACTAAAGTTTGGGGCTCGCTTACCTGCGCTTTGATCCCAGGGGGATCGCCAATGCTCCTTCACTTGTGAGCTACCATCAGACTCTGGATGCCTCTCCCATACTAGAGGAGTGTACTGGCCAACAGTCAGCCAACCCAGCAACAGTTAAAACATCATTTTTCTTTGGGCTTTGGCCTACTGTTTAAGGTTCAATTCACGCAGGCATATAGTGAGAACATAACATGCCAACACTGACAGTTACAGTCTTCACAGCTCTAGCTGATAACACAGTTAAAGTTTCTGCATCTCCAGCTATCGGCACTTGTACCTGGACATATGTTAGAGACCCGGGCATATCCTTTATCATACTTTAGTCTATTTCTTGCACTGAGCTAACACATTCATAAGATAATCACCTCCTTTTAATTTAAAATGCATTTTATACTGCCTGCATTTAGTTTCACCTTTAATGGACATTTGATATACCCTTTTAACACATCTGATAAAGAAGATCATACCTCTGAAATTATTCAGGGTAGAATTAATGAAGAACTAATCAGAAAAATGATCCAACCTGAGATGCGTTCTTGTGTTAAAGAGACGCTAGACCAAGTCATTTTTATGAGAGGTTCTGATTAAAATAAAGGGGATCATGATCCCATTTCACCGGAAAGAAATATTCAAAGCAACAAAGGGGGTAAGAGGAAGAGAGTCAAAGCTAATTGATGATACTGAAAGAGAGGCCACAACCTATAAAAAAATGTGAGGTCAAAGCCGCTTAAGCAGAATGGAGGTTCAAAGCACCTCAAAGAGAATTGGAGGCCCAAGAACCTCGCAGAGTATGGATGACCTACCCAGCACAAAATTCAAAGGAGTCCCTTGCTGCACATTAGATTCAGATGTTCCAAGCGTCATTTACATTTCTGATGCACTTGAAGACGAATCTCTTAATGAAAATCCTCTAGACAAATTTGTCTTAAATCTATACAATAGAGAGTTTGATCAGAAAAGTTTTTATTTATGGAAGAAGAACTCTCCTCTTCTTCAAAGGATATAATCAGAGATCCCTTAGGGGAAGAAATGTTTTCCCCAAATAATATCAAGCACACAAGGAGTGCAGAATAGTGTCCACTGGAACACATTGCTAAATTCATTAAAAAGTGGATTTGTCACCCACTTCAGAAGAGAGTGAGGAACATCTTAAAGGCTGAATATTTTCGGCCTGTCATACATGATAACATTTGCCTTTCCCCTAACCTACACCCAGAGTTGATAACCTTCCTTTTTAAACTGGGTAGAGACCCAAGGAAAGGGTTTGAAAGATCACTCAAATCATGTCAGGACTGTCTCTGTGATATGGTTGGCCTTCTGGCAAGGATTATCGATATGGTGGAGAGGCTCACATCAATGAAATTCCTTTAGATATAAATTTGCCTCAGGGGATGGAGCCACAGGGCTATGGTTCTGCTTGGAAATGCTAACGCCGGACTCAATACTGAGAGGCATAGAATTGTTTTATTGAAGATTACTCCCAAACTTGGGGATCTTGCCAAGCGAGAACCTTCTGAAAACCATAAAGGCCTTCTCTTCAGAGAGGATATGATTAAAATGTTAAGCAATTATGTTGCGACCTTTATTGCCCTTGACAAGGCACAGTCCAATATGAGCAAAGTCTTCAGCCTGAGTGTTTTTAGACGGGCCGGCAGAGGGGACTTTTTGTTGGCTAGGGTTTACAAAGGTCCCACTTGACGAACTATAGACAATCTAGAAGCTACAGCAGAGGCTATGAAGGCAGAAATATATCTTTCCAGAGAGGAAGAGCCTTTCGTAGAAGAGGAAACGGAGCGCCTGGACACCCCTTGTCAGGATATCAAGTTAAGTACCACAATCTTACCTTCTTCTGGGTAAGAGTGGGAGGATGACTCAAATTCTTTTCCCATACCTGGCAAACAATTACACAAGACCCATGGGTTTTAGAAACCTTCAAAGGGCTCAAATAGACGTCTGGGAGGAACCCTTCCAATCAGTTTTTTCAAGGAAACTGAACCTTACCTGTACTCAAGAGCTCATTGTAGAAGAGGAGGTAGAACCTTATTGTAAAAGGAAGCCATCATACAGGTGCCTTTAGAAGAAAGGTTGTTCGTAAATAATCTGTTCCTACTGGAGAAGAAAGACAAGGGGTGGAGACCCGTGATAAATCTAAGAGATCTGAACAAGTTCCTAGTCTACAGGCACTTCAAGATGGAAGGGATCCATTTTCAAAGAGATTTGTTCTTAAGGGAGGATTGGCTTGTAAAATTAGATCTAAAAGATGCTTATTTTATGGTCCTAATGGCCAGGGAACACCAACCTTATCTCCAATTCACCTGGCAGGGTCATCTTTATCAATTCTGTACACTCCCTTTTGGCCTATTGTCAGCATCTTGGTGTTTCAGCAAAGTATTGAGGACCGTAGCATCCTTTCTCAGAGAGAGAGGTTTATGGATAATCATTTATTTGGACGATATCCTCATTATGTCCCAATGCCAAACGCAGATTTTGAAGGCATTAAATATGGTCATTTCTCTCCCGTAGGATTTGGGCTTTACTGTAAAAAGAGAGAAATCTTTCCTATACCCTCCCAGGTCTCTAGAATGTTTGGGTTTCACGGCAGATATAGTAAACGTGGTTCTTTTATTACCCTTAAAGAACATCGCCAAAATACGAAAAGAGATAATATTTGTTCTCAGAAAAGACACCATAACATAAAGAGAACTAGCCAGACTTCTAGTTCTTTTATCATCATCCATTCAGGTGATCTTTCCAGGATTATTACACTATTGGGCTTTGCAGAGGATAAAAGCAAACACCCTTTGGGAGGATTGTTGTATGGAGACAAGGTAGTCCTGGATGGGGAGGCCAGAGCAGAGCTGTCTTGGTGGTTGGAGAATTTGGATGCATGGAATGGCAGAGCAATTTCTGGGATGTTAGCCAGACTTCATTTTGGAGTCGGATGCAAGCTCACTTAGTTGGGGTGCTCGCCTAGATACTCATTATACTGGTGATTTGTGGTCACACAAAAAGAGGCTACATCATATAAATTATTTAGAGTCGATAGCAGGATTTTATGCCCATATGAGTTTCAAAAATTGCAGGGCAGAGCAGTACATCCAAAGATGGACAATGTTTCAGCAGTAGCATATTTAAATCGACTAGGTGGAACAAGATCTTCAGACCTGTCAGCATTAGCAAAGAAGCTTTGGCTATTTTGTTTGTAACATAAGATAAGCCTAAAGGCAAAGTATTTTCCTGGGAAGGAGAATGTCAGTGCAGATTGCAACTGAAGGTTTTTACGAGATTTCAGCGACTGGAAGCTGAACACAGATTGTTTCAGAAGCCTATCTCAGAACTGGGGCCCAATGACACTAGACCTGTTTGCAAGCAGACTGACATTTCAACTGGAGAGATACTTCCGTTGGATTCCAGACCTGGGTTCTCTACCAGTAAACGTATTCCTGCACACATAGAAAGGAACCTATGCCTATGCGTTTCCTCCTTTCGCTATGATTCCGAGAGTTCTACAGAAGGTCAGATAAGAGAGGTGCTCACTTGTTCTGATAACTCCCTTTTGTATTTCACAGGCCTGTATCCCAATGTGTCTGGAACTTTGCGACATCCCTTTCTTAATGCCTTCAGTACAACTTATATTACTAAATGCAGGTGAAGAAGGACACCCTCTGGTTCTGAATGGGACTTTGAACCTTCTTGACTGGAGAGTATCAGGAGATTTAGAGAAATGTCAGGCCTTTCAGGAAGAGCTGAGGAACTCCTGGAAGAATCATTGGCCCACTGTACCCACCACGGATTCAAAGGTATCTTGAAGTCTTGGGCCTGTTGGTGCTTGGAAAGGGATTTTGAATCCCATGGAGGCACCTGTAAGTTTACTACTTAGTAGTAAAAGTGGGAGGAGATGGGGGAGTGGTTGGAAACATAGGCAAAGTTACCATACAATGGGAGGGGTCAAGAGTGGTCTAAGGATGGGTTTAGGGGGGAAGGACGGGACATGCACCCACCCACAACAGAATAAGCCCATTGCTCTTCACAAACTGCACCTCTAAAGCTGCTACAGCCAAAAAAGGACCCAAAACAATAGTAAATTACTCCAGCTCAGAGCACACCAGATGACCAAGCACTGATACTGCAACACGCTCCCATAGAAAATAATGGTGGTAGAAACTTAAAATAAAACCTCATTTGATATAATGTTAAATGAAAATCAAATATTAAAAGTAGTTATAATATAATAAAGTGTAACTTAATATGAAAGTTACAGACATGCAGTAAAAATAACGACTATCAAAGCCAATATGTCTGGCTTTCATGTTAAGTCTAAAACATTTAAAAAAAAGTTTGCAACAGTGCACAAAAAAGACTAACTTTTCCTATAAAATGCTTAATTTGATGTCCGATAATTTTAGTGTACTTCTGAGATGCATACATGCCCAGAGACCTGAATCAGGCGGGAGTTTCCCAATTTCTTCTTTTGCTCATTATTTTTATTGCATTTCTTTAAAAAAAGCAAGAAAGCATTGCTTTTTCATCTCAGAAATGATTCATATATCAATAATGCATAATACCCAAACACGCCACTCTCCCCACCCATCAGTTTCAATGAACAGTTCTGATCCCACCAAAATGTCCCAAATTTTGTGGTATTTATGTGGGCAACCAAGTGCTTTGTAAACTGTGTTTTTTGGCCACAACTCACAGATCTGTGCTGTCAGTCCACTTAGTCACAGGGGAAGAGGAAGAAGTAGTTATATTCTTGGCCATGCTTCGCCTTTGCAACCAGCAGGCTATAGCCACCAGGTGTAGGCAGTGGCGGTTCCTTCATTAGGGCAATGGGGCGTCTTTTACAGTTCCTGAATATTCGGGCCTGTAGGGGTGGAGCTTCGAAGTAATTGATAGCACTAGACACGCCCAGTCTGCTCACCTGGCTCCAAAAACCCACACTGTGCGCATGCCAGTTTGGACGGCTGCCTTTCTATGTCTAACCTAACATGAGCTTTAGAGCCCTCTCTCCACTAGTGCAATTATAGGGTGGGGGGGGCAGGTGCTAGGGGAGGGTGGAGGGAATCACAGCCGCAGCCCCCCAGCCTCCTAATGAGCGCTGAGTGCACCTGCCCAAGCCAATATTGGTGCTGCTCTCATGCTGTGTGGTAGCATAGCACAGCAAGGGAGCAGCATTAGGATTGGCTCTGGTGCAGTGGCCCTGTACATGAGGTAGCGCAGAGAGGAGAGGGGGGTGAGTATGACTAATCACTGTATGGCTTTATCATGAAGCCATGCAGTGAATGGCCATTTCTGCTTTTGCCATCTCATCTCTTTCCCTGCGCTCTGCATTGCACATGAGGGAGCGCTGGAGACGAGGCCTGTCCTCACATCACCTCGTGAGACCTCTTACAGACTGGAAATGTTCCACTCTCAGCCCGGGCCCTACTGAAGTTGCTGGCATACTCCAAGTCAGAGAAGTGGCGGGCCACAGTGTAAAGAAAAGAAATAAGAGGTAAATATTGGTTTTGTTGCTTGTTTATGATTATGTTTCCAATTTAACTGTATCTGTGGTACGCAGATGTCACCAATGTTCACACCAATGTTCAACTATATGGCTGTTTGCTAAGGCTCTAAGTGGCTGTTACGTGCTAAATATAAATTGTGTGCGGTTAAATATAAACTACAAGCAAGGGAACTAGGTTTGAGTCTTGGCGTCGGTCCAACCTCCTATGATCCTGGCCAAATCACTTCATCTAAATCTCCCTGTGCCTAAAAATAAATGAATGTTTCTTTGTGCAACGTAACTGGTTCTGATGTAAAGCGATCCAATACCATCTTAAACCCTGGCATGAAAAGTGGGTTTTTATTGTTGCTACTAGGCAGCAGGGCGCCTGTAAGCAGCGCACGCAGTGCTGGCCGTGACTCAGGCACACCACGGGCACTGTTTAATGTCTGGTGGTGTTTTGAAGGCCACGTGGCATGAATATCAGGGCTTCCTGCTGCCTGTGGAGGCTGCGACTCACTCACATCAGGCTGTGCGCCCAAGCAGCTGTAGATAGATTGTGAAATCATAGCTGGCAATGCTAAAGAATTATGTTAGAGATTGATAGAGAGCTATTGTTTGGCAATTGAAAATGCGGAAATGTGTTGCTTAGTTATAAATGAATTGATTTATTGTGAGGGAGTGGCATCCCTGGAGCTAAGTTGAGCTTCTCTGGCCGATGCTGTGTTTAAATCTAACTCTGCTTGGTCGGAATCGCTACACATGGGCTACTACTAATTATAACCAGCACTGCAGAACGTCTGACACCTCACGTTACTTTCAGCTCAGAGGCAGACTGGATGGAAAATGTCAACTATACTAAAAATGCCAATTAGAGAGGATGTAGTGTTTCTGTCACACTTGCTTCAATTTATTCACAGCTTACTGCTTTCCACTACACAGTTTCTGTTTTAGACGGCCCACATAGCTAGGTGTTATTACAATTCTAAAAATAAATTGACATGAACAGCCAATGTAAACTATCCGATCCAGCATCATTGATAGAACACCTCCCCCATAAGCACCCAAACATGACCTCTTTCATAAGTCCTAAAGTTTAAAAGTTTTTCAAATTAGGAAAGACCTGTTAGTATTTCCAAATTTATTGCAGAACACTGTGGTTTATTTGATCTGCTGCTTGCAGATACAAAGAAATACAACTTGTATAATTTACAATGGACTGTCGCCCCACATCAAAGGCAAGAGCCTGGTATTTTCTTCACCAACATAGTTCTACAGCCGGTCCTCCGAGTCCTGCATTTATATCCTGACAAATGGCTTGTAGCTGCCTTGAATAACAGAACTAGTTTGCCAAAATCAGGCACTTCAGCCCCTACCAAATGCAACCAATAAATTGAAGCCATTTTTTCAGCACACAAGCAAAAACACAGACTGCCTGGTAACAGATCAGGTGGCCTTGCTCTGTAGTTTGTTCTGCTGTAGAAATAACTATCGGAACAGAACATCCCTGAGGGATCCAGTTCACTTTGATCTTACACACTAGTGTGCTCTTGTGACCAGGCCAGGGAGTTACCAGATGTGCCATGCAATGCAGCAAGCTTGATCTACAGCACACAGTGACAGAATACATATTCTGCATAACTTATAAGGTATATTCTTATATCTCTATACCTTATAAGTTAAATAAGATGCAGAAGTGGCATCTTATTTGCAAGCAGTTACAGAACATCTTCCTGCCTCTTTGAGCCTTTTGTAATAATCATAACTTCTAGACACTTTTTGTACAAATTGTATCCCTTGTAACGAGACATGTTTTATCGTAAAGTGCTCTAAAGCCTTTGGGTAATGTTTGCACTTTATAAATCTTGCTTTTTTTAAATTGCTTTAAAATGCCCATTTGCTCATTCTTTTTACAAAACTTTCCTGGGAGAACATCTAAAACCTCGGTATGATGGTTGGGCTTGCTCACTTTGCTCACTCGCTGCGCAACCTTCATCCCCCACTTTTACACCCCACCACTTTCAAAGGTCACCAGCCACCACTACCTACTTCTCATCCATCATATATCATCCGTACTTTTCATCCCTACTATTAATCCATCATCTGTGCTTCTCATCCATCATCCCTACTTCTCTTCCATCATCCCTACTTCTCATTCTTACTT
Organism: Pleurodeles waltl; assembly: GCF_031143425.1. NCBI lineage: Eukaryota > Metazoa > Chordata > Amphibia > Caudata > Salamandridae > Pleurodeles > Pleurodeles waltl. Next base: position 1,123,560,114 of record NC_090446.1, on the reverse strand, counting down.
TTCATCCATCATCCCTACTTCTCATCCATCATCCCTACTTCTCATCCATCATCCCTATATTTCATCCATCCTACATCATCCGTACTTTTCATCCCTACTATTAATCCATCATCTGTACTTCTCATCCATCATCCCTACTTCTCTTCCATCATCCCTACTTCTCATCCTTACTTCTCATCCATCATCCCTACTTCTCATCCCTCATTCCTGCTTCTCAATCCTACTTCTCATTCCTGCTTCTCATCCATTATTCATCATTCCTGCTTCTCATACCTCATCATCAGCCATACTCCTCATCCAATATACCTACCCCTCATTCCTCAGCCCTCAGTCATACCAACACATTTTCAGCTTTGTGAAACACAACTTCACACAGATTGGTTGGCAATAGCTAATCAGAGTTATGAGAGAGGCATGCATTCTATTTCACTGAAAAACAGCGTTCTCATTGCATGTGCTGGGTGAAGAGGTAGGAAAGGAAATTAAAATGTGTGTTTGTTTCCAGTGAATTCAAGGCTGTACAACATTTCATTATATGTAACTAAGTGTTTTTCTGTTTACACAGGTCTCTGCAGAAAGCTCTGCTGGTTTGGGGAATACAAGGAACCCACAGCTTGGGCCATAAATCAGCTCTTTGAGAAAGGGTTCTAAAGTTCATCTGCAGTTCAATAAAAACCTTTCTGGTTTCAGAAAAGAAAAAAACACAGCTCTCAGGGATAAAGGCAGCTTCAGATTTAAACATTTTATTTGTTACAAATAAAAATGAAACCAGAAAAGGTTTGGATGAATTGAATTGCACTGTCACCAGTGTTGGTTTTGAACATTTTCTTTCTACATATGAAACTGAAACCAGAAAGGTTGAGGAATGAGAAGCAAGGATGAGAAGTAGGAATGAGGAGTAAGGAATAAGAATGTCCTAAAATGGATGCTGTAAATGTGAGCATTTCATAATCTGATAACTTGCTACAATACACTGAACATTCCCGAGTTACAGTCACCGCCTCTGGAATTGTGCAGTTTTATGGCTGTGGAGTTGTCAGATTTGTTACATAATCTGTCATCTGCTGCATAATCTGCAGATTTAAAAACTGTTTCTATTTTAAAGGGACCAAACAGTAAGGCAAATCTTTCCTAAGGTTGACTGTTCACCTTTTAGTTGCTTATTGATATAACTAGTTCTTAAATTTGTGCTAATGAGGTGGAATACAGGCACAGTGTTAACATGTAAAAAAACAAATGACAAAATAATGAAGTAATCACAAAACATCACTGCATTACGCCACATCATTTTTCTTTTCTTGCTGCATAATTCAGTTTACTCTGCTGCATTATTTGTTCCTAACCAACCACATGTCAGTGGCTTTGGTAATACTCTTTGTCTCACCACATCTACCCACAACGGGAGTGAGCATAATTCAGTTCAATAAATGCATGGGTTATGCAATGTGGGATGATATACACATGGTGGAATTAATGCTAATTATCTAGACTCACCTCAAAACTAAATAAGAAGTCAAGAAGCTTCGAATCATCCTCAACTGCAAACGCAACATCACAGCCCACGTCAATGCCATCATTGCTTTATGTTTCTGATAATGCATCCCGACCTAGCTAATTTATTTATTGGGGGACTCGTTTTAGGCCAATTAATCTTTTGACCCTGATTGGGGACTCCTTAAGACGAGATAGCTATTTAGCATTACAATCAATAGATCAATCACTTCAACAGTATTCACAATAACTAATCAATTCAACTTACCAATACCCTCCAATAAGACCGAAAACACCATGACCTTTCAGCCCACAAATGATCATGCAAAGCTAATAAAGGTTAAGATATTTATTCCCTATTAGTTACAATTCTAAGGTCAAGTTTATTAGTCTCAATATCAATAAGCACATCAAAAGCATTATAATATGGCAACTTGAATAAGACTTTATCAAAGCAAAAATCAGAAACATCAGAACAAAGCACGACGTCAGCATGAATTAACTTTAGCAGAGTATCATTAACGCAGTATTCAACAAAGCAAAGATTCAGTCATTTGTCTATTTGCACCCAATATTAGTGAATTCCCCAACTAACCTCTAATTAGCATCAGCATGTTGGGCTTCATGCAAAACAATTTAGTAACATAAATTTAGAAAACATCTAACTATGGTCTCTGTCAAAAGAGCAGTTGGTACCTAGAAAGAAAAGGCAAATAGACAATTACAATTCATTATCATATAGTTACCCTCCGAAATGGGTCAGCATACAGAGTCAGTCTTCGTCCTCAGGACAGCAGTCGATTCGTCATCAGCCAGGATAAGCAGCAAAGTCTCAGCAGGATAGGATGAGAAGGAATGCTTCCCTCATAAGGAGGAGAAGTGCGTTATAGGGCAAAGAGAGGATGAGGATGGTTTAGGGTATCAGAACAACAAAGTCTTAAAGCAGGGTACCACAGCAAGAGTGTCCCTCAGTAAAAGGCACGTAATGGCTAGGTAATGGCATCAAAGTGGCGAGGAAGAATGCCAAGAAAAGGCTGATTTCTCCTTGTGTTACGTCGTTATATTGAAGCTGTCGAACAAGTCTCTAATTTCCAATTGGGCACTATTTGGTGCATCGTTATCTCTGTCCAATAATCCGTTGATCACCTTATTAGAATTTTCACCTAAGACAGTTCTCATGCAGTTTATTGGTTCCTGTGATTGACGTCTTTAGCGGGTAGAATGTCAGGTAAGAAAAGTTACACTCCTCGCTCCAATCATTAGTTCCATTGTCTTTACCAGTTTAGGCGACCTTGGACCTGTTGCGAATTACACTGTTGCATTCAGCAAGAATGTCTCCTTGAGCAAGTGGGGTCTCATGAGAAATAATTTACTACGGTTACACACACATCTCTAGCTTCTGGAAAAGTACAGTTTTCACGTCCTTTAGGAAGACAGCACATTGCACGTTAGAAAAAAACACATTTAATATGAGACCAGGCAGCTGGGCCCAGACCCTTGCTAACTAAGGCCTAGTGATTAATTCAGCAAAACTTTAATACAAAATTCCTAATGCAAATACAGAAGCATACATAAGTACATTATTAATTAATTATTAGTCAGTGTCATTAATCATCGTATACATTGGTGGCCACTCCCCGTGGGCAAATTTCAAACGCGTACATTAATTTTTTTCTATCACGTTTTCTATGCAGCTTCATTATACATTATTTTGCAAGCTTTTCACGTTAATATAGATTATAAAAGCTACACTCCAACAATCCCTTCTCTGATGACTTGTCATCACACAAATCCTTTCTTTCACAAAATCTTTCATTTTCTGAATTCCGTCATCTCAATTTCTTCCCTTGGTTTTGCCTTTTCATATTTTGCTCTGAACATTTTCTCCCTTTTCTTTTCTTCCCTCCTCGCATTACGTTTTGCCAATTTTGCTTTAATTCTTTTACTAATTTTGCATGATAACATAATCCAAATAAACAAGCCAAAACAATCAATATTCCCTGTATTATTTTTGCCAATATCCCATGCTAAATATTACTAAACCAGCTTCCCACTTTAGCAAGTCCCTTTCCAACATTTTCCTAAACTCCTGGTTCTTTCAGCTCCTTCAAATCTGCACTATCTCTTGTTAGGTTAGTAAGCATACTTCTAATCTCATTACTATTATCAAGTATGTAGGCACAGCAGTGATGCCCATTAAGCATCTTACAGACTCTGCCATTTTTCGCTAAAAGAATGTCTAAAGCAAGCCTGTTATAAAGAGTCGTAGCCCTCTCCGCAGCAAGTTCAGTATCCATCAGGAGTATAGCTCCTGTAAAATTTGTCAGCATGTTATCCACAATAGTAGACAACTTTTGAATCTTTATTGAGTTCAAAATAACTCCAAATGAAGGAATTCTTGCTCCAAATATGTCTCCTACTTCACCAGCAGCAGTCTCCCTCTTTTGTCTAGTACGAAGTAATTCAGACACCTTCGGAAACTTCTTTAAGTCCTCTAGCTGATATATCTTTGGGAAAACTATCCCCAAATAACATGTCCCATACCACCCCTTTGGAAGACGGTAATAAGCATTAAGTCCACAAATATAATAGACCCCAGGGATAGCTGGATCCTGTCCATTTAACATGAATCTCCATTTACTCTGAAACAAAAACACATGCTTACATTCACTCGTTCCCACAAACACATTATCATTATATGACTTAGGTCGCGTTATACAAAGCTTACCTACATGTAGTGCATCTAAAGCTAATATCCCTTGTTCCCTAACTCCATTGTAACTCCCACTATTAATAAAGAATTGTTGCTGCAAGCCTTTTTCTAACATCCCTTTCAGAACCCTTCTTCTATCTTCAGTGTGATCTAGAAAGTTTTTCTCTACAGGTGTAAGCAAGCAAGTCAAATTATTGCGGTGTGCATAAGATGTACTAATCGCCCCTCTCGCTTTAAAGAACCCTTTCACTAACTTTATGGCATAATATTTAGCTACGCTATTCAAATCTTCTATAATAGGCACATAAGAGAACACCAGGTCATAGTTGGAATTGAAATATTGCACTTCTTCTTGGTTATAGAAACGTATTAGTAACAAGCTACAGCTTATCCCATAGGTTAGAGGCAAACTATGATAGGTAACTTCCTCTTGTACGGATACAGGAATTTGCTTAGCAAGCGTTCGCATCCATGGTGTCAACATACTCACTCAGCAAGCAATAGAAAACATTAGTTGACAGTTCTCCCTTCGTGTTAGGATCTTCGTGCAAATACTTCTTATCTTGCTCAAACCTCTCCCAAGGTGTTAGTGTAGCAGTTTCAGCAATTGTAGCATTGTTAGTCTCATTCTCATCCACCAATCACATTTCCACAAACAAACCTATAATGAATATTACACACACAACACCTAAAGCAACACCCAAATATTTACAACGCTTACTCCCCTCATTATCATCTCCTGTGCTACGCATGATCTGTAAAGAATCAGAAAGTGAAGTGCTACAAATGTAAACACAAATTGAGGATGGGTTAAAACCTTTTTTTTTTTTTTCCTCTTTTTTTTTTCCCCCGCAAAGCTAAGCAAAGTCTCTCTTTGGCAAGTATTTACAGATTTACATTTACTCCCAGGTTCCTTGTCAATTCGGTTAGCAGCTTGTCACAATCAGTTTTCAAAAGGTCAATTCAGGTTAACAGTGTCACATCCGGTAACTTATCAGTCTCTTTTCTCAGCTTCTTTTAGCTCGATTTCAACTTAACACAGCCTCTTTTCTTTCTAGACAAACTCAGGTACCATAGTATTGACCTGGGACTTCTGGATCAAAGCAGAATGCCAAGAACTCTTGTTGCCACTCAGATGATGTTGCGTATGCCCAGTCAGGACCTGCGTACCTTCTATTTGCTACTCTCTTTCTTTTCAACTTGCGGTCCCCCTGTAATTCTCCTTCGCTTAGGTCTTCTTTCCTCGTTGTATCAACCTCTTCTTCGATTGACTCATTAACGACCACTTTTCCTTTTGTCACTTGCGATTCTGGCCACTTATCTCCCTTTAAAGCCCCTCTGTTGTTAACTTTCCGAGTTGTAGCTCAAGGACGTCCTCTTGTTCATTGGTGTTTTCTCTTGATGGACCTGCAAGTGGCTCAGGAGAAGTCTGGACACTTTGACTCTCTTCCGCCTCAAATCCCTCGCCTTCTGGGTTTGTCAGGGGCTCTACTTCAAACCCATATCTGTCTGCTTCTGGGAGAACCTCTCTTTGGCTCGGTCCTCCTGGTGCCTCAGTTGAGATAGGCTCACCGTCACTCCTCTGGGTCCCGTTTACTGTTTGAGTGACCAAGCCGTCCTCAACGGGCTCTCCTTCTGTCTCAGTTCCCCTTTGATTACTCTCCGGCCCTGAGACTTCCTTTTCTGCTGTTGTTACTTTCGACAATTCAAGTTCCTCATCAGTTGGACACGTCACCTTCTTTGTGTGACTGGCATGGATCCAGTTTGGAATTCCCGCACACTTCACAGCAGTAGTAGTTGTCAGTATTACTTGATATGGCCTCTTCCAACGTGGCTCCAAACATGACTTCCTCACGTATTTCTTGATGACAACCCAGTCAGCAGCTTTCAGGTTGTGATCTGGATCACTTATCGGTGGCAATGTGGTGGCTTCCGCCAGGTGAGAGAAAGAGCAGACCACGTCAGCCAGACCCTTGCAGTAGTCCAACACCATATCATCCGTGATATTCACAAGAGCATTTGCAGGCACCGCGGGCACTCCCATAACTCGGCCCATGAGAATTTCATGAGGAGACAGTCCTGATTTCTTGTTGGGTGTGTTTCTCATTGACATTAGCACTAAGGGCAATGCATCGGGCCATTTCAAATTTGTAGCTGCACACATTTTTGCCATTCTCGACTTCAAGGTACCATTCATCTGCTCCACTAGTCCTGATGCTTCAGGGCGGTAGCTACAATGCAACTTCTGCTCAATGTTTAATGCTGCACACAAGAGCTTAACCACCTCATTGTTGAAGTGACTTCCTCTATCTGATTCTAAAGAGATCGGAAACCCGAAACGCGGAATCAATTCCCTAAGCAGCAGCTTTGCTACTGTGAGACTGTCATTTCTGCGTGAAGGGTAAGCTTCAATCCAGTGACTAAAGATGTACACAACAACCAACACATATCTCAGACCTCCACACACAGGCATCTCAATAAAGTCCAACTGAATTCTGCTAAATGGACCTCCTGCTCTCCCAATGTGGCTCAAATTCACCACTGTCCCTTTCCCCGCATTCATCTGTTGACACATGATGCACCTGTGACAAATCACTTCTGCGGCTTGTGTGAACTTTGGGTTGAACCAATCAATCTTGAACAACCTGATCATGGCATCTCTCCCAATATGTGCCTGTCCACAGTAAAACCTTGCAAACTGTGACAGAAAACTGTTCGGCAAAACCATTTACCCCTCATCTGAAACCCACAAATCATCTGGTCTTTGTACACATAGCATCTTAAGCCAAGAGCGTTTCTCCTCTCTGCTGGCACGACCCTGCAACAATTTTAATTCCTCCAACGTGTCAACCACTCTTAATGCGTACCTGTGTTTGTCTCATGTTCTGTTTCAGGTAACAATTCCCACTGATACTTGAACGATAGACATTTCAATGCACAAAACCTTGCAACTTGATCTGCATATCCATTTCCCATTGACACAAAGTCTGGTGATGTCACATGAGCACTGCATTTCACCACGGCAATTTCAATAGTAACTGAATTGCGTGCAACAACTCCTTAGTTCTCTCACCATTTTTCACCGGAGAACCAGAAGAGGTCAGGAAACCCCTCTGGGACCATAGCTGGCCAAAATCATGGACAATTCCAATTCCATATCTGCTGTCAGTATAGATAGTAACTTTCAGTTAGTCAGCGGCATTACATGCCCTGGTAAGAGCAACCAATTCAGCCACTTGAGCAGAGTATAGTCTTTCAAGCCAAGAGGCCTCTAGGATACCAGTGATTGTACACACAGCGTATCCGGCTCTCAGTACTCCTACTGAGTCTCTCAAACACAAGCCATCAACACAGATAATGTAATCATTTTCTTCCAATTGGGTATCTCGAATGTCCGGTATCGGTTTGGTGCACAATTCGGTTACCTCAAGACAATCATGTTCTACCTCCTCAGCATCCTCAACTTCTGTATTTTCATTTGGAAGCAAAGTTGCCGGGTTCAACCCAGTACATCTTTTCAGTGACACATTTGGTGACCCCAATATAATTGTTTCATATTTCGTCAATCTGGCATTTGTCATGTGCTGAGTTTTGGTCCGGGTCAGTGAAATCTTGACTGAATGTGGGGCCCTAACTGTTAAAGGGTGTCCCATCACTATGCCTTCATACTGTGGGAGGCTTTGACCAACTGCTGCAATGGCACGCAGACAACCTGGTAAGGCTGCTGCGAAAGGGTCCAAAGTAGCTGAAAAATATGCTACTGGTCGGTTTGCACCTCCATGGACCTGTGTCAGGACAGACAAGGAACAAGCATCACGTTCATGACAAAACAGGACACAAGGCTTTGTGTAATCAGGCATACCTAAAGCTGGAGCCCTGCACATACACTCCCTCAACTCAATGAACGTCTTAATCTCTTTCTTGGAAATATTTACAGCATCTGGGCCATCCTTAACTTCCTTAACCGTTAGTCTAACCAGCGGCTTGGAGATAATTGAGAAATTAGGGATCCACTGACGACAGTAGCCCACCATTCCCAAAAACATCCTAATATCTCTCCATGTCGTTGGGGGACTCATCTGTAATATGGCGGTCACTCTTTCCTTAGATATTTTCCTCAATCCCTTCTCAATTAGATGACCTAAGTATTTCACCTCTTTCTGACAATATTGCAGCTTCTTTGGGGACACCTTTTGCCCATTCTTTCCCAAGTGGTTCAGTAAGGTAATAGTATCGTACTTGCAATCAACCCTTGTTTTAGATGCAATCAACACGTCATCAATGTACTGCACTAGTGTCGATTGGAAAGGCAATTCCAATTACTCCAAATCGTTCTTCAGGATTTGATTAAAGATGGAAGGTGACTCCAAAAACCCTTGAGGGATTCGACACCAACTGTAAACCTTGTCCAAGAATTTAAAACTGAAGAGAAATTGTCTGTCCTTGTGAAGATGCACAGAAAAGAATGCTTGGGACAAGTCAACTACCGTAAACCACTCTGCATCACATGGGACCTGAAACATAATCACAGCTGTATTTGGCACCTCTGGGCAACACTTCACCACTATGTCATTGATTTTCCTCAAATCCTGCACAATTCATACTTTCTCACAAGGCTTTCTCAGTCCCATTATAGGTGAATTACATGGGCTTCTCATCACTTCCTTCAGGACCCCTTGCTTCACAAAGTCTGCAATTATCTGGGTTACCTGTATGAGGACATCCTGCGCCATGTGGTACTGCGGTACCTGGGGGAACACGGCATTTAGCTTCACATCGACTTTGACTGGGTCTACTCCTTTTATCAGTCCCACTTCCTTTCCTGTCAAGTCCCATACTTTCTCTGTGACTGTCCCCTGCAGGTCTGCGGGCAAATCAGTCACTGTGAACATCGGGAAGAAGCTTATCAGGGGGTACTCCTCATCTGTCGTCTCAGGCTCTGAGATCTGGCCATCACCCCTTTCATTGTCACTGTTTGTCTGCACCTCTATCCCTTCATTGGAACAAGTGATAGAACACCTCGTCTTGCACAGTAAGTCTCTTCCCAGTAGGGACACCGGACTTGAGTCGCAAACCACAAATCTGTGCAATCCCTGGAAGGTACCAATCTCAACCTGAACTGGATCTGTAATCGGGTTAGTCAGGAGCTGGTTTGCCACTCCTACTACCTTTATTGTACACCCCGAAAGGGGCAATTTCAGAACCTCTGCACTTCTGACTGTAGAGCCCGTAGCTCATGTGTCAACCAAGAATGAAACCTTGTGACCCATCACTTTCCCTTGCACATAGGGCCCCCTCTGATCTACTTCTAGGGACGCTGCAAGTCTACACTCCTCACTATCTGAACTGTTTTCCGACCATTCATTGTTTATTCCATTCTCTCCACACAAAGGGAACTGTTGTACTGTGTTACTTTGACTCATTCCTTGACCTCCGACCTGTTGAGGAAGCATCACCTGTTGCTGTCCCATTGGTGCTAAGGGCAACTGCATTTGCTTTCTGGGTACCATGGGAATCTGCTGTTGCATTTGCTGCATCTGCACTGACTGTACGCGTGGCATCTGCAATTGTTGCATGGGTTGAAGAACCTGCATTTGAACCATATTATTCTGGAAGTTCGGATTTGGACCCCTCATTCTTGGTCCTTTGACATTTTGAGTTGCATTGACATCATTGCTTTGTGGAACAACACCCTCCTGCACCATCATCGGGCACTCAACGCCCCCGCACTCATGACATGGTAACACCTTCTTCATCCCCTATACATCATTTTGAACTGTAACGGTATTTAAATCTGGACTACGGTTCACAAAACCTCCTCGACCTCTGCCTCTCGCTTGCGTCTGAAACACACCGTTTTCTTGCGGCTGTTGCACCATCTGTGGCACCATCACTTTCTCCTTTAACTTTCTCTGCTTCAACTCAATCTCGTCACTACAGTATTTCGAATACTGCAATACCTCATCAATTGGCTTTGCTTGCCAAAAGATCAAATGATTCTTAATCATCTGGCTAATCACTGGCCTCAGTCCCTCAACAAATCTGAACACAGGGTGATTCATGTCTTTCAGCTCTATGACCTCTGTACCGCTGTAATGCTTGAACGCCTTCAGCAACCTCTCATAGTAGGCATGTATCGACTCTTTAGCTTCTTGTGCCGTGCGATCAATCTTTTGCAATCAATATTCTGCGGCGACACCTTCTGCTTCAAAAACTAAATCACCTTATAGTAATACTTCATTACCTCCGGAGATGGTGCTCCGGTAACCCTGTCCCTTGCCAGTTCTGCAGTTGGCCAGTCAACACTTTTCTTGCACTCGAGCCACAAATCAGCAGGAACAATGATCTCAAATAGGGTATTCAGGTCTTCCCAGAGACACTTCGCAAGCTTCACAAACCTGTCTGTCTGCTGATACCATTCTATTGGCTTCTCCCTCAACCTGGGAAAGTCATTTGTGAATGACAGAATGTCACCTCTGGACCATGGTACATGGACAAGAACCCCTCCAGCTGTTTCTCTCATGGGTAGCATTTTTATTGTACTGGTATCCGGTGCTGGATTCGCCTGCTGCTGCTCCGAGCAATCACTCTTTCTTTTATCTCCTTTCTTTGCCCATCTGCTTTCCCACTTTCCTAACGCTCCCCAAACGTGGGCGCTCTGCAGTATCTCTTTGAGGTGTGCCTTCATCCCAGTGAACCTCATGTGATCAAAATCCTTCGGCTCGAAGTCTAACCTGTAGCTTCTCTTCAGATGCTTAGTATTGTCTAAGTCTATGCTATATTTGTCTGCTAAGTTTGCCAACCTCTGATGCACCTTGCTCACTTCTTTAGTTATTTTTGGGCACAAGTACCTCAATTCTGCCTCAGTATAAGACTCTAGTCTGTTCACTCCCATGCTTCCGTCAGGTAGTTCAGCTGCTTCCATGCCCAACCTCACAGAATTTAGGTACTCTTCTCTTTCTGACCGCTCTGCTGTTGCAGGGGTAATCTGTGGTGAATTTAACTTGGCTAACCATTCATTCAGTTGTTGCACATTTAGACCTTGCAGAGAGATATTCCCATCCTGCATCACTGATGTTTACGGCAAATTTGCACTTGAGATCTGCAGAGATAGCAGTCCCAAACCTGAGTGTCTCATGGCATCTGGAGGAACCCTTATCGGACTGAAGTCTAACAGGGCCCTCGACCTCTCTACCATCTGTTCCACTGGAGTCATCCCTTGAGAGCTCCCTACATACCCTCCTCTTGTCATGTCCTGGGTCATTACTCCCTGATCACATACGCTAGGCTTGTCCTGCACGTACAGGGGTACCGGTGGACCAACTGTGATGGGTAAGGATATGGCGGCTAGTGCTGGCTTATTTCCCACAGCCTGTGGAACACTGGCTCCCATATTCTGATTCATTATCTGTGCCGTAGCTAACTGCGGTCCTGTGACCGAAGTGTAACCCAGAACCATCTGTTGCTGTAGCTGGGGCAGTAAAAGTGGAGTTGGCTCAATCTGCACTAACTTTGGTCTCATATATGCCTGGTCAGGTGGCACCATCAAACTCGTAGTTGTTTCTAATATTGGGACATCAGGGTAGAGCCTTTGAACCGGTGGTGGCTGCAACTGCGTCTGCATCACTGAAGCAGTGGACACACTGACATTATTCTGTACTGGAGCTGGTGTCGCAACTGTATTTACTTGTGCTGTATTCGCTGTTCCCTAGCTCTTTGTTGAGTTTCCAGGACCTGCACTAGTACTTGGTCTATTGTCATCCATGGCATATGGCGGTGGACGATCATGTAACAACTGATTGAGAAACTCATCATCATCTGAGTCATCTGTATCTGCCCAAGACCTTTGAGTCTCCTTTTCCTTGCTAGAACCCTTATCCGTTTCACAAGTGGCCTTTCTTCCTTGCGTGTCGGCTTCCTGAGTTATTGCCGGGAACATCCTGACTCCGTTTATTATCTCCCTTCTCCACAATGTGTGTTCACTATCCCATCCAGCCTCCGCTAGTGTCTTTTCTGCTTTCCTCATTCTCCTCTCAAATGTTTGTTGCCGTTGTCCTATGGCCATCAGTTCCCAAATTGCTAAGGCCTCAAACTGTGCTGGTCTCGGAGGCGTTTTTTGCTCATTTAACGCCTTCCGCAAATTCTCTAAGATCATTATATTAAATGACCCGCTCTCTGGAAACGCTAAGCTCCCATCCTTTTCTGTTAATTTGCAACATTGCTTTAGCCAAAGACATGGCGTGACTCCCTTCTCCTCCATTATGGCATAAGCCGGAGTATCCTCTGGCGGTGTAGGCTCCCCCACACTTGCGGTAATGTACACATCTCCCCTCAAAGCCATCCTTAGAGCCTTGAAGAACTTAATTTTTGCGTCTTTTATTTAGTTTATAACTGAATCAGGAAGTGACTTTAATTCCCAGAACATCCTTCGCCTACCTTCTCAACCAATTGCCTCTCACGGACGGCTGGCAATCCATGCGCAACCCTTCTTACTGATCGACCTATCCCAGCATGGCTCCGATGACGTCACACTCACACACACTGTGGCTGACAAAGTCTTGCGGCTTGTCTCCCTCACTCTCGATCCGCACAAAACTAATGCAATATATTGCGAGCACCAAAAACTCAAATTTGCCGGTTTACTACAGGAAGGGTAACACAATTGCTTCAGAACTTTACAGAGATTTCACTTGAAGCCTCGGCCGCTACTCTCTCCTTCTCAGATCCTGCACTCGCAAGCAGAATTTGACCTGCAAATTCTACTCTCGACTTGTCAATGGTTTGTCCTAGTGCACCTTAGAACTCACCAAATCTCCATCGAAGTTTTCATTCCCTCACATTGACTTAAACTCGACTCGTCAACCATGCCTGATTGACCTACTAAGCTGCGCAAATTACAACATAAACCAAGTGTCTCATACACTTATCAATATACTCCGGAGTCTTAGACCACGCAGGGTCCATACATCACCAACAACCACGTGGACAATTTATTTTCTTAGCACAAAGCGCCACACTCACATGAAGTTCGCCGACTTCCCTACTCTCATACACTCTTACTAAAACATTACCTGGCCTACAAATCCTCACAAACATCACAATTCACCTGCGGTATGCATAAGACGTGCAAGCGCAAACCCTACGCCACTCACTCTATCACTAGAACGCTGAGAACATACTCAACTCACTTCGGCAGGGTCCGGGGTCCCGGGAAAGTCATTTGGGACTTAGGGGCACATCATCCTTCCAATTTTCATTATCTCGAAAACAATTCTAAAATGATGGTCCCTCGTCTTAGGTCCCCAAAGGGCCTAAACCATCCTCTGCTACCAGAACTGATAACGCGTCCCGACCTAGCTAATTTATTTATTCGGGGACTCGTTTTAGGCCAATGAATATTTTGACCCTGATTGGGGACTCCTTAAGACGAGATAGCTATTTAGCATTACAATCAATCGATGAATCACTTCATCAGTATTCACAATAACTAATCAATTCAATTTACCAATACCCTCCAATAAGACTGAAAACACCATGACCTTTCAGCCCACAAATGATCACGCAAAGCTAATAAAGGTTAAGATATTTATTCCCTATTAGTTACAATTCTAAGGTCAAGTTTATTAGTCTCAATATCAATAAGCACATCAAAAGCATTATAATATGGCAACTTGAATAAGACTTTATCAAAGCAAAAATCAGAAACATCAGAACAAAGCACGACGTCAGCATGAATTAACTTTATCAGAGTATCATTAACGCAGTACTCAACAAAGCAAAGATTCAGTCATTGGTCTATTTGCACCCAATATTAGTGAAGTCCTCAACTAACCTGAAATTAGCATCAGCATGTTAGGCTTCATGCAAAACAATTTAGTAACATAAATTTAGAAAACATCTAACTATGTTCTCTGTCAAAAGGGCAGTTGGTACCTAGAAAGAAAAGGCAAACAGACAATTACAATTCATTATCATATAGTTACCCTCCGTAATGGGTCAGCATACAGAGTCAGTCTTCGTCCTCAGGACAGCAGTCGATTTGCCATCAGCCAGGATAAGCAGCGAAGTCTCAGCAGGATAGGGTGAGAAGGAATGCTTCCCTCATAAGGAGGAGAAGTGCGTTATAGGGCAAAGAGAGGATGAGGATGGTTTAGGGTATCAGAACAACAAAGTCTTAAAGCAGGGTACCACAGCAAGAGTGTCCCTCAGTAAAAGGCACATAATGGCTAGGTAATGCATCAAAGTGGTGAGGAAGAATGCCAAGAAAAGGCTGATTTCTCCTTGTGTCACGTCGTTATATTGAATCTGTCTAACAAGTCTCTAATTTCCAATTAGGCAATATTTGGTGCATCGTTATCTCTGTCCAATAATCCGTTGATCACCTTATTAGAATTTTCACCTAAGACAGTTCTCATACAGTTTATTGGCTCCTGTGATTGACGTCTTCAGCGAGTAGAATGTCAGGTAAGAAAAGTTACACTCTTCGCTCCAGTCAGTCATTGTCTTTACCAGTTTATGTGACCTTGTACCTGTTGCGAATTACACTGTTGCATTCAGCAAGAATGTCTCCTTGAGCAAGTGGGGTCTCATGAGAAATAATTTACTACGGTTACACACACATCTCTAACTTCTGGAAAAGTACAGTTTTCACGTCCTTTAGGAAGACAGCACATTGCACATTTAATATGAGAGCAGGCAGCTAGGCTCAGACCCTTGCTAACTAAGGCCTAGTGATTAATTCAGAAAAATGTTAATACAAAATTCCTAATGCAACTACAGAAGCATCCATGAGTACATTATTAATTCATTATTAATCAGTGTCATTAATCATCGTATACATTGGTGGCCACTCCACGTGGGCACATTTCAAACGTGTACATTCATTTTTCTTCTACCACGTTTTCTATGCAGCTTCATTATACATTATTTTGCAAGCTTTTCACGTTAATATAGCTTATAAAAGCTACACTCCAACACTTCCACATACTGAAGATGTTAACAGATTTTCAAATGGCTCCCAGCCAGTGCCTGGGAAATCATCACCCACACTCTTGCCACCAGCAACATAGATTACAAGAACACCCTCTATTACAGATAAACATGCATCTCATCAGGAGACTGCAGAACATCCCGAACTCTGCAGTCAGAATCACTCCCAACCTCTCACAACAATCACACATCTCACCTTACATCAAGGAGCTACAATGGCCACCCATACCCAAATGAGCACATTTCAAACCTCTCACCCAAACCTTCAAGGCACTCTGGCCCAGTCTACCTCAACAATACTGTCTGCTTTCACAAAGCTTCCAGACAACTGAACTTGGCAAGACTCATAATTGCACACATCCCACACATATGAAAAAACAGATCCAGTGGTTGAGCCTTCTCCTGCATCACTCCTATAGCGTGAAATGAGGTGCTGTTACAAAACAGAGCCTCCTCCTCACTTCTTGAATTTCGCAAGAAGCTGAAGACCTGGCTTTTCAAGTAAACAAATTAGGCCCTAGGCTTGGCTAATCTTACACCTGTTCAGTGTCAGGATACCCTAGGTAAGAGTGCGCTGTGCAAACCGACATAACATGACATGACGTGACCCAAGGGAAGCAAATGCACTTTATGGAGCATTCAGTTCAGACTAATATAAAACCCGAACCATGCTTGAGTATTCGATTAGTCTTGATGATTGCTTTTGTTTCCCATGTTATGTGCCTGCGTCTGCACCCACATCCACAATATGGGTGGGGTAAGAGGCAAAATGATTCCCTTGTTTGTGTGGGGTCACACCCTATGGAAAGGAGGGAACAACCTCTGAATATAGCACTGCGTGCCAGCTCTATCAGTATTATTTATCAGTATTATAGGCTGCACAAGCATCTGCTGCCCCTTCTGTAACTGGGGCACACTCTGTAATACGGCACCAGAAGGTTACCTGTCTAACTGCAATTACCCAAAAACTGATCTCAGTTGTCAACAACACCGTTTTCTTTTTTTACAAAAGTGTTGCTGTTTTTTAAACTTTTTTTATCAATAAAAGTACACCGAAAAAAATGACTGACATGAAAATAAACAGTTAAAAAGTTCACATTAGGCAAAAAAATAGGTATTGGGCAAATTGCAAGGAGTAAGCAGCCAGTCTTCCTAATGAAAAACGTCAAGGCTTAGGTGAGGTAATGGGCTCCTCCTTAAGCTCGAACTAATAATACAGTCTGCATGGAATCCAGGTGCCTGTGTTGAAGCCTGGCCTGCTGGAAATTATGAAGGTTGGGCTGTTGACTGTAAACATCAGCTCTAACTCTCAAATAATGCTTTAGATGCACTGTATGCCTGTTTGGAAGAAGATATGACGTAAATATTGGGCTTGTAGGCTATCTCCAGAAAGGACAAAAATTGGGCACACATTGGCCCACCCGAACATACCCGTTGCCCATCGAGATGCAAATTCCTGGAACCGGGCCTGGTACGGATACTTAGGTGAGTCATCTGGGACCCGTTTGGGGTGTGGCATCTGCTCGCAGTGCAGCAGCTTTTCTTGGACTTTATATTCTTTATCCTGGCTGGAGGTCTGTGGTGCCTTCCTCTGGTCGGGGTGGACATGGCCTTCCTGCTGTGGACTGAGCTCACCCAGGCGGAGACCTGCTATGCCTTTCTCTGGCCTGGAGATTGTTCCTGGTAATACATGCTGCCGGATGCGCTAGGTCTTACTGCAGGGTTTCCTTTATCTGCAAAGTTACATTTCTGTTGGTTGTTGGATAGTCTGCTGGCCTATTTCTTTCAGGGCATTTCAGCAGGCTTCGGTGATTGAGTTTTTATGTATTCTTACCCGTGTTCTTCCTTGATTGCTCCATAGCGTTTGGAGGACTGTTTGCGGGGCGGCATGATTGCCGCATGGGTGAGATGAGTCACTATGGCCCCGTAGTTGGACTCTTGGCCTCTGACAGTTATGAGTTCACCAACTGGTGTTCTAATGGTGTCCCTGGTTGTTTCTTTTTGATTCGTGGTTCTGTTTTCATCCAGCTGGTGGGTTGCGGTGCCTTCCTCCTGCCGGGGTGGGCTGTATGAGTTGCTTGGGTTACGGTTTCTCCTCAGCACTCAGCTGCTCTGCCTGCACGACTCCAAGGGTTGAGTGGTGCAGGTGGCTGTTTTATAGCAGCTTGTCTGGGCTGTGTATTGTGGTTTTTGGACCTGCTTGCTTATGGTAGGGGATTTTTCCATGATGGTGTGAGTGCTGATATTTTGTTTCTGGTGGTACGTCTGGTGTGGATTTTCCCAGGGCCGTTGAGAGGAGCAACGCCTGCACACTGTGTGGCAGGCTTTTTCCTTGCTTCAATGTTCTATTCACCTGACTGGAAGTCTCCTGTGCCTTTCTCTGGCTGAGGTGAGTATTTTTCAGTTGTCATGGTTCTCTGCTGATATCCTGCAGCTACGGCTCATGTTCATGGTCTTGGGACTCTGGTGTTGAAGTCACCATTATGGCAAGGGTTTGTTAATGTCTGTAACCTCTTGGGGCGTCTGGGGCCCCTGATCTGTCTCAAACAAGATGTGGCCTGTTGGTCGGAGCTGTCGACTTTGGAATTGGGGTGGGAGGTTCGAGTCCCGGTGTCTGCTCTGCATACGGTAATTCTGCCCAATTCAATATTTCCCTGTGCTTATGGACTGTGGGTCTGTCCTCGTGTTCATTGTGTAGTTTGTTGCTCAAGGACAGCGCTCCAATGCCTTTGGGCCATCTTCCACTTGATATAATACTGCACATTGCATTGCTTTGGCAGTTTGTCTGTTCTACTGGGCTTACTGCATGTTTGGTCTAGTAGTCATTGTGGCCTGGTGGTTAAGGTCTTGGACTCTCAGGGTGGAGATACGTGTTCGAGCCTTGCTGTCTCTACAACCCTATACCTGGGGCTTTACACAGAGCATTGTGAAGTGTTTCAGTTTTGGATTGCCAGTGCACAGGCTGGAGTGTATGTTTTCCTGGCAGCAGTTCGTGTCCAGGCAATGTTCAGTGCTGCAGTAGCTTGTACCTTGTCTTCCATGCATATGTTTTGGGGGCTTTGGTCTGGTTTGTGGTTGATACGGGTTCTGCATCATCAGCTGCCTCCCGTTCATCTCTTTGAGGCCTATGCTGCCTGGTGGGTCGTTCCTCCCAGTGATAATCTGGTGGACACTAAGTCATTTAGGCATCATTCTGGGCTTATTGACGCCTCTGTTGGAGGGGGCTGCTGAAGTCTTTTTTCCACATTTTTCTACACATTTGGTGCTGGCTTTGCCCTTATGCCCATTGATTGAAGTGGAATTCTTGGATCTGGGGATGACCTTGTGTGCCTGGTTCCCTGCTTTCTTTACAGGTTCTTGGCACTGGAAGGAGGGGAGACATTGTCGACCAGTTTGGTCCCAGTAGTTTCCATCTTAGCACCCCTTACTGGATGATCCTATTTAATCCACGCATGTATGGCCAACAGGTCTTGTGGATTGCGAGATGGCCTGAAGAAGTCTTTTGCAACCTCTGATTGGTGCTCAGGATGGCAGTGACCACTCAATCCTCTGTGTTTGTTTTTTGAGGCTCAGGCATAGGCCATGTCTGTGGAGTTGAGGGTGTCGACTGTCTTGGTCCCGGTGGGACTACTGGCTACTTTCCTGGCTAATTTGTCAATGGCTGTAAGTTGACAGTGTCTTTTTCTTCCTTCTCTGCTATAATG
The DNA here is from genome assembly GCF_031143425.1 of Pleurodeles waltl. Classification (NCBI taxonomy): domain Eukaryota; kingdom Metazoa; phylum Chordata; class Amphibia; order Caudata; family Salamandridae; genus Pleurodeles; species Pleurodeles waltl. The sequence continues at coordinate 1,123,541,217 of NC_090446.1, read as the reverse complement.
GCCCGTCGATACCTCTGGTTGCGGTTCCGGTTGGCATTCCTACAGGCTAGAAGACTCTCAAGGTCCTACAGGTCCTGTTCCAGTGCAAACCCAGGGTTGCTCGGATGTGTGTGTGTGTTTTTGGGGGTGTGCTGTGATTCCCATGTGTAGGCTCCCGTTTCTCTTCCTTCTGTTGGCTGCATGATGTCCCCACCTGGGTGGGTCCCTTGAGTTGGCAGTCTTGATTCTGGATGTCCTCCGGACATGAGTCCTGTGGGTGGTCTGATAGTGTTTCCGGGTGCCATAAGTGTCGGGGATGCTCGGCCAGTCTTGGTTTTGTGGCTCCTCAACAACCGGGTAGCGTCCATTCCGTTCTAAGGGCTAGCTGTGCGACTACTCTTTCTCCTGTGATCACCTGGATTCCTCATGTCTACGTTTGTTCAGTGGGCTGTGTGCTTTCATATTCCTGTTGGTATGAGTCTTCAGTGGGTTGGGGGTTTTCTGTGGGGTCAGGTCCTTTTGGTTCCGGGTCCTTCCATTAGGCCAGGAGTTCACTGCTCAGGATTGTGCCAAGATGTTGGTTCCCCAGTTTGCTGTTCTCTGTCTGTGGGGGATTCCTTTTTGCGGTGTTTGGATGTCCGTTGTTCGATGGGGCCTCTTTTCCGCTGTATTGTTCCCATATGGGAGAAGTGTGGCACAATGGTTAGAGTGGCAGACCCTGATGCAGAGATCTGGCCTAGGACCAGGGTTCAGTTCCTGCCTCTGTGGGTCTTGGGCTCAATTCCCTTGGACCAGATAATTCTCACCTCAGTGCCTAATCTAATCAATGGGTCCCACTCTGTAACTCTGGGCAATAGCTTCCTTAATCTCCACAATGGCCCTCACAGCACTTAGATGCCTGGCTTCACCCTGGGGGTGCCCAGGAGTGGACCCCTCACAGGCAAAAGCCAGGAGGGGTTCCACAGCGGTATGCGTACAGCGCCTTGAGACCCTTACGAGTGAGTAGTGCGCTATACAAGTGCTAAGTTTTACAGTGGTGGTTTTTCTGTTAATTCTGTCAATTCAGGGGTTTCGGGGTTGGATGCCCAGCTGTGTCATTGGCATGGGTCTGTGGCTCACTTCCCTCCATGTCCTTTGATCCAGAGATCTGAGCACATGTTTTGAGATTATCTGAATACAGCTAGCAAACCTGCTATGGCATATCCATATTTTAGAGATACCGGTCTTCTGTTTCCACCCTTTCCAGAGGTACTGGCCTGACATGCAATTGACCGGCCTACAGCACGATCCATCTGAGTTATCACATTAGACTGACGCTGGCCCAGACATTCACTGTGAGAATGAGACACACTCTGCCCAGCGCATACCCGGCTTTGAGAGTCAGAACCAGACATCTAATTTCACCTATTATAATCCTGCCTGCCTTTTAGAGGCAGAGGCCTTACATGGCACTGACTTCCTTTAGCGACACCAGTATTGCATGTGAAAGACTCTGCTCCACCCCATTCTGCCTTTCAGACCCACTGTTCCACCCAGTGATATAGACCCTCATTACAACTGTGGCGGTAAATGCCGCCTACCGCCATACTGATGGCCGCCAACATATCTTGACTGCTGTGGTATTCCGCAACGGGTGTTATGACCCGCACTGAGAAATCCACCACAATACAGACACCCACACAAGTCCGCCAGACCAAAGGTCAGTGATAAACTGGCAAAAGCCAAACCCACACCGTTATGCCATCAGGAATACACCCACAGTAAAACGACCCACCAATCACCGCAGCGGTCTTTTAATTGCGGTAAACCATTGGCGGTACATACCACCGCGCTCAACACACACATTTACAAAACACCACCACATTGGACAATTCAAAATACACACACAAGACACACATACACGCACCACACCCACACACTCACACCACTATAAAACACACACCCACATTACCCACAACCTTTTCAACAAAAAAAAGATTGCCTACACCGAGAGACACAAGCCAGGAGCACCCACTCAATCAGAGCCACAGAATACCATCACCCATACACCATCCACACACATCACAGCATACACCCTAACACATCACCCCAGACATCCTCACACATATCACACACACCACATCCATGGCACCCCAAAGACACCCCAGGTTTTCTGAGGAGGAGCTAAGGGTCATGATGGAGGAAATCATCCGGGTAGAGCCACAGCTATTTGGATCACAGGTGCAGCAGACGTCCATTGCTAGGAAGATGGAGCTATGGCAGAAAATCGTGGACAGGGTCAACGCCGTGGGACAGCACCCTAGAACAAGGGATGACACCAGGAAGAGGTGGACTGACCTACGGGGGAAGGTGCGTTCCGTGGTTGCAAGACACCAGGTAGCAGTACAGAGGACTGGCGGTGGACTCCCACCTCTTCCCCCACAACTAACAACATGGGAGGAACAAGTATTGGCAATAATGCATCCTGAGGGCCTCGTAGGAGTAGCAGGAGGACTGGACTCTGGTAAGTCACATCTTTACTACTTTATCCCCCCTACATGTATGCCATCACAAACTCCTACCCCTACCCTCACCCCCATCACTCCACCACCTCACATATACCCAACTATCACAAGCCACCCATCCTAATACCAAGCCCTGCATGCAACACCAAAGCATGGACCCCCAACACAGACCTGCATGGACACCCATCACCACAGCATGCCTAGTAGAGAGACTCACCCAGCCCACAAAATCACCACTCACACAAGGCCAAGCTGAATGGGAAATCACAACCATACAGGGAAACACACCAATGCACAGGATGGCACACACAGACACAATAACACTGCATTTTCATCCCCACAGGACCCCTACCCAACATCACCGGAGATGAGGTGCCTGCTACATCCAGCCCGTCCCCCGAAGAGGCCCACAGTGATGACAGCAGCTGTGCACGCCTGGATCAGGATGACCAACCTGGCCCATCAGGGACTTCTGGACAGTTGGGTACCCTGCCACAGTCCCAACCCACCACAGGCCTCTCCCCTCAGGAAACAACAGCACAGCACCCACCCAGCGGGCCCATGCCACTGTCCCCAGGACACGTCAATCGGCAGTGTGTCCACCACTACAGGAACCCCAGGCAACCCCACAAACACAGGACGATCAGGGACCTGGGGTCAGTGGCAGTGGGCACACGGTTCAGGGGACAGAGGCACAGGGCAACAGGGAAGCTGGGATGACTGCTGTGCGATAGAGGGGACAGGCCCAGGGAACCTACTCTCCATGAGGCACTCTCCAACATCCTGGGAGCATACCACCATTCTCAGGAGACGATGGGCCAGATACTGGACAAGTTGCAGGAGACCCAGCGGCTGCAGGAGGGACAGCACCTGGGGATCAGGGGTGACCTAACTAACATCTACACCATCCTGGTTACCAATGCAGGGGTGCTGGCTGACATGGCCAAGACCATGAGGTAGGCAGTGGCACAACAACGGGCACCTGACACTAGCCAAACCGATAAACAGCCTTCCACCTCCGCCGGCGCTAGTGGACAGGAGGCTCTGCCACAGGACCAACAGGCCACCAGCACCCCACCCCCTACAGAAGGAGAGCCACACCGCAAATGGTCCTTGCGATCCAGGCAGAAGACAGAGAACATTGCCAAGACCCCCGCCAGGAAATAAGACTCTCCCGATTGTCACCCTTCTGTCCCACTCTGTCCCCCTGTCCACCTAGAACTGCCATTACTCCCCTTCCTATGCCCCATTGGACCATACACCTGTGATACCAAGAGACTGGACTCTACCATGGACTTTCCTCCACCATCACCCCAGCCTATTGCACATCCCCCTCTATTTATGAGCACTTAAATAAATACCCTTGGAACAAACACTAATCTGGAGTCTGTCAAATGATTCACAAATGTATTAGTACAACATTATCAAAGCATTGCAACTCAAATGTACAGTGAAATATACTTTTGAATGACCTTTGGTGGGCAGCAGTACACATAGCAGGAACCAGAGTGGGTCACAGAGATCTGAAAATAGAGATGCCAAAGGGTACAGTCAGTTGCCATACAGATAGGGAAATCAGGCTGCCATGTACAATGTCCAACAGAAAAATGAAATGAAAAGTGAACATACAGGGGGTCATTCCAACCCTGGCGGTCGGTGTTAAAGCGGCGGCCAACCCGCCAACAGGCAGGCAGTAAAAAAAATGGAATTCTGACCCTGGCGGGAACCGCCAACAGAGACCGCCACTTTAACACTCCGACCGCCACGGCGGAACAAACAAACAGCGCGGCGGTCACCGCCAACAGACAGGCGGCAGACAATGTACCGCCCACCCTATCACAACTCACCAATCCGCCATCTTTTCCGGGGCGGGAGCCCCGCCGATAAAAACACGACAGAAACAGACTACGAACGGGAAAACGCTCACCTCTACACACTCCACGAGGAATCTGGACAGCATGGAGCCCGAACTACACATCCTACCAGCAAATTGTCTACCTGCTCCTCTACCAGGAGCATGAACGCCGGCGCAAAAGACAACAGTGAGTACTGCACCTACGACACAGGGGAGGGGGGAGGAGAAAAGGTAACGGGCACACACATACGCGACACCCCCCCCCCCAACTACCTACACACCAATGCAGAGCAACAACTCAGAGTGATACCCCCCAAACCCCATGGAAGAATGAAAAGACAAAAAAATATGATATCGAAAACCAAATATATTGTAAGCCTAAGTAAATAAGTAATTCGAACATCCAATAACTATATACACATATGTAAATTGTCCCGTCAAAGTTGGCTTACAGTCATTGTACGTGGGCCAATGGTCCTCAACACACGGGCAAAGCCCACACCGGAGACCCGAATCCATTGGAGAGAACACTGCAGGGGCATCAGATAGTAAAACAACAGGCACCTCAGGGGGAAGGGAAGGGGGGGGGCACCTCAGCCAGATGAGTCCACAACGCTAGATCCACGAGGGGCCTCCATGGCCACTGTGCCATCCTGGGAAATGCAAAGCCACAGTCTCACAAGTCTCTACAGTGGGTGGTCTGCCCACTGTGCCATCCTGGGGAGTGCAAAGCCACAGTCTCACAAGTCTCTACAGTGGGTGGCCTGCCCACTGTGCCATCCTGGGGAGTGCAAAGCCACAGTCTCTCAAGTCTCTACAGTGGGTGGCCTGCCCACTGTGCCATCCTGGGGAGTGCAAAGCCACAGTCTCTCAAGTCTCTACAGTGGGTGGCCTGCCCACTGTGCCATCCTGGGGAGTGCAAAGCCACAGTCTCTCAAGTGGATGACAGACTCCACTGGTACTGGAGGCGTCTTGGTGGCCAGAGTGTATCGTGCAGCCCGACACTGATCCGGGCCTGCCCCTTCTGCCAATGGGCCAGCGGTGCTTGAGAGGAAGGGCCCAGCGGAGCGGTGCTTGAGATGAAGGGCCCAGCGGAGCGGTGCTTGAGAGGAAGGGCCCAGCGGAGCGGTGCTTGAGAGGAAGGGCCCAGCGGAGCGGTGCTTGAGAGGAAGGGCCCAGCGGAGCGGTGCTTGAGAGGAAGGGCCCAGCGGAGCGGTGCTTGAGAGGAAGGGCCCAGCGGAGCGGTGCTTGAGAGGAAGGGCCCAGCGGAGCGGTGCTTGAGAGGAAGGGCCCAGCGGAACGGTGCTTGAGAGGAAGGGCCCAGCGGAACGGTGCTTGAGAGGAAGGGCCCAGCGGAACGGTGCTGAGACGGCGGTGCCCTGTTCAGCGGTGCAGGTCTTGAAGGGCCCTGTTCAGAGGTTCTTGAGACGGCGGTGCCCTGTTCAGCGGTGCTGGTCTTGAAGGGCCCTGTTCAGCGGTGCTGGTCTTGAAGGGCCCTGTTCAGCGGTGCTTGTCTTGAAGGGCCCTGTTCAGCGGTTCTTGAGACGGCGGTGCCCTGTTCAGCGGTGCTGGTCTTGAAGGGCCCTGTTCAGCGGTTCTTGAGACGGTGGTGCCCTGTTCAGCGGTGCAGGTCTTGAAGGGCTCTGTTCAGCGGTTCTTGAGATGGCGGTGCCCTGTTCAGCGGTGCAGGTCTTGAAGGGCCCTGTTCAGCGGTGCTGGTCTTGAAGGGCCCTGTTCAGCGGTTCTTGAGACGGCGGTGCCCTGTTCAGCGGTACAGGTCTTGAAGGGCCCTGTTCAGCGGTTCTTGAGACGGCGGTGCCCTGTTCAGCGGTGCAGGTCTTGAAGGGCCCTGTTCAGCGGTTCTTGAGACGGCGGGGCCCTGTTCAGCGGTGCTGGTCTTGAAGGGCCCTGTTCAGCAGTGCTGGTCTTGAAGGGCCCTGTTCAGCGGTGCTGGTCTTGAAGGGCCCTGTTCAGCGGTTCTTGAGACGGCGGTGCCCTGTTCAGCGGTGCTGGTCTTGAAGGGCCCTGTTCAGCGGTTCTTGAGACGGCGGTGCCCTGTTCAGCGGTGTAGGTCTTGAAGGGCTCTGTTCAGCGGTTCTTGAGACGGCGGTGCCCTGTTCAGCGGTGCAGGTCTTGAAGGGCCCTGTTCAGCGGTGCTGGTCTTGAAGGGCCCTGTTCAGCGGTTCTTGAGACGGCGGTGCCCTGTTCAGCGGTGCCCTGTTCAGCGGTGCAGGTCTTGAAGGGCCCTGTTCAGCGGTTCTTGAGACGGCGGTGCCCTGTTCAGCGGTGCTGGTCTTAAAGGGCCCTGTTCAGCGGTTCTTGAGACGGCGGTGCCCTGTTCAGCGGTGCAGGTCTTGAAGGGCCCTGTTCAGCGGTGCTGGTCTTGAATGGCCCTGATCAGCGGTTCTTGAGACGGCGGTGCCCTGTTCAGCGGTTCTTCACATGTGTCTCCATGGCACCAGATCCGGACAATAGATGGTGTTCACTCGCCATCCGACTTCTCGCTTGCGGGGCCCTCCTGTGCTGGTGTCCCGTGCCTGTTGGTGTCCTCCTTCACCCCAGGAATGGGGCTGGTTGGGCCCTCCTGGGCTGCTCGCCTGCTGCCGGACTTGTCGGCCGTGCTGCCCTTGCCATCCTTCCGTGAGTCTCTGTGGCCCTTGCCTCCCTTTGTAGATGTGCCAGGTGGCACCCCACTTCCTGACGGTGCCAGGGTGGTGGCTGTGGAGGCTGCCGTCTCTGTCCTCTCGCGCCGGGCCTTCCCTTTTTTAGATTTTTTCCCAGGGGGTTGGCTGGCTGTCCCTTTGCTGCTGTCCGATGTAGCTGCCGTCGAAGGTGGTGGACTCCAATATCCCTGGACTATGGTCCTTGTAGGTCCAGGGGTTGTGGTGGCTGAGGTGCTGATTGGACTTTTACGAGATGGAGGGGGTGGGTCAGGTGATGGAAAGAGGTTAATTTTTGAGAGGAAAAGCTTTTTCGGAGCAATGGGAAGGGTAGGTGGAGTGGGTATGGGAGTGGAGGAAGAGGATGTGGTTGTAGGAGAGTCAAGTGTGCTGTCTTTGGGTGCAGGTGCTTGTGACGGAGGCTGTCGTGAGGTGGATGGCTGTTGGGTGGGTGGCTGCCTGCGTTTGTGTGGTTTGGATGAGGGGGTAACAGACACAGTGGGAGAGGACACAGGGGACGTGTAAATGGCAGTGGGGGTGGTGACTGCACATGTGCGGAGTGTTCTGGTGGGTGTGCTGGTGATGGACGTAGTGGATGATGATGTTGTGCATGCAAGTGTGAGTGGAGACGTCACAGGGAGGGAGGAGGGAGACGAGGAGGAGGGGGACACAGAGGAGGCAGTGGCTATTGGCGTGTCTGCATGTGGATGTTGCTTGTGTGAATGCTTGTGGGATGTGTGGTGCTTATGTCTGGATGAGCTGACCTTGGGTGTTGAGGTGTGTGCAGGCTGGTCTGTAGGTGTGTCTGGGTAGGCAGAGGAACAGGGGAGTGGGACTGGGTGGAGGGAGTTGGAGGAGGGAGGCTGGAGACAGGGACAATGGCTGCCGACAGTGCTGAGGCCAGAGCGTTGAACGATCGCTGATGGGCAGCCTGACCCGAATGAATGCCCTCCAGGTACGCATTGCTCCGATGCACCTCCCTTTCTACCCCCTGGATGGCATTCAAAAGGGTAGACTGCCCAACAATGAGCGTCCGGAGGAGGTCAAGGACCTCCTCACTGAGGGCAGCAGGGGTAACTGGGGCCGGGCCTGAGGTGCCTGGGGTGAAGGAGATGCCCGCCTTGGTGTGCGAGCGGGCACGGGGCGAACGCTGAGGGGCTGCTTGGAGGGCGGAGCTGGTGCGCTGGGTGGCGGCTGTACCTGTTGTTGCGGTGGGCACGGATGTTGCCGCCACCACAAGGGAGCTCCCTTCCGAGGACGTGTTGGTGTCGCTGATGTCTCCACGTGTCCCCCTTGTGGAGACCCCCTCGCCCTCCGTCTCACTGGTCAAATCAGAGTCCGTTGCATGGCCCTCCGGGGCTATGTGAGATGCAGCTTCCTCGTGCTCCAATGCCACTTCTCCTCCGCTAGATGATGCTAATGCACACATGAACAGGAAGAGCAGACAAAAAAAGGGGGGGGGACATAAAGACATGTTGAGTGCATGCATTGGCAACACAGTTGGCGGAGAGGACAGACACGGAAGCCCCCTGCACTACGCCGCGCACTTGGGGTACACTACTCAATCAGTGAGACCTGGCCTACAAGCCAATGGACGACAACTGCACACATAGGTGACACCGGGCCATGGATAGCTGTACTTGGCACCCTACAGAGGTGGAGGGCGGGGACACAGGGCCATGCCTTACGGAGGGGACTAGCCTACAGAAAGCGCCCTGGCCTACGGATACCCACATCCCTCCTCCCCCACCCAGACACCTCCACTGCGCGCTAAGATAGCAGAATGTGCTTGTACTCACCGCCTTGTGTCTGCTGTGATGTCCTCACGCGCCCATCCAAATCTGGGCAGGCCACCGCAGGATCCGGGACATCAGGGGGGGTCAATTGACGAGTGGCACCCCTCCTACGTTGGGAGGCCATCCCCAGCAGAGCCTCCGCGGTCTTTCTGCTCCCGCGGCGGATGTCCTCCCACCTCTTGCGGCAGTGGGTGCCCAGTCTGTTGTGGACCCCCAGGGTCCGCACGCCAAATGTCTATTTTCTGATGGGCGCTGACCTATGTGACACGTACAGGGAGAGAAAATAAAATATCAACATTTTCTGCATGCTTGATGTGAGTGGCCCCCCCTCCCCACCCTTGCCATGTGGCACATGCTCTCATCTGTTGTTTGATGCATGCCTCATTCGCTCCCCTCCGCACCGTCGTTCATTCACCCCACTCAACCCAGGCATTGGCCACAAAACATGGTCCCAGTGTACTAACCTGTTGGTCTGGAGGACCGTAGAGTAGCGCATACTGGGGGAGGACCCCATCCACGAGTTTCTCCAATTCTTCAGAAGTGAAGGCAGGGGCCCTTTCCCCAGTCGCAGCAGCCATTGTTTCTTCCAGACCGAGGTCACAGCAGCACTTGCAGTATAGGTCCTCTCCTGTGGATGATCAGGTCTCGAGTGATTAATCAGATAGAAAATGGCGGTCACGGCCGCGGCGGTGCGTACCGGGCCGGTGCGTACCGCGACCGCCGGCGCACTTCCTCACTGGCTCTTGAAACCCATAGGGTTCAATGTTAACCAATGCGGCTTTGCACCGCGGTCTTCGACCGCCTACCGCCACGGTGTGCCACGCCAGCGCATTGACCTCACATCCCATTGTCACACTTCACAGGTCAGGCAGCCGCCATTTCAAGGGCCCACATGGCTTAATTTCTACTGTGTCACACAGGCCTAGGCCTTGCATTGCCACTCATACAAGCCATTCAATGCATAGAGAATCGTGTACTGTGCAAGCTGTGGGAACGTACCTGTGGGTTGCTTGACTCTGTGCTCCATGTTGTCCTTCCTAGGCACCGTCCGCTGGGACTTGCGAGGAGATGGAGGAATGTTCCTGTGTACAGACCGCTGGTGGACCTGTCGACAATGGAAGAAAGACTTGTCATACTGACATACAGACTTGACCGTGCCACTATACAGGAACTGTGTGCCCAGTTGGAGCCAGACCTGATGTCACCCATCCGCCAACCCACAGGGATCCCCCCTCTAGTGCAGGTTCTGTCAGTACTCCATTTTTTGGCAAGTGGGTCATTTCAATCTACAGTGGCCATTTCATCAGGGATGTCCCGGCCTATGTTTTCTAAGGTGTTGTCCAGAGTGTTGTCTGCCCTGATGAAATACATGCGGAGCTACATTGTTTTCCCTGAGGTGGGCGATTTGGCTACAGTGAAGGGTGATTTCTATGCCCTTGGACATATTCCCAACATCATTGGTGCCATTGATGGGACCCATGTGGCTTTAGTTCCCCCCAGAGAAAGTGAACAGGTGTACAGGAACCGAAAAAGTTATCATTCGATGAATGTCCAGGTGGTCTGTTTGGCTGACCAGTACATCTCCCATGTAAATGCCAAGTTCCCTGGGTCAGTGCATGACGCGTACATCATGCGAAATAGCAGCATCCCTTATGTGATGGAACAGCTACAGAGACACCGTGTGTGGCTAATAGGTGACTCTGGTTACCCCAACCTGTCCTGGCTACTGACCCCAGTAAGGAATCCCAGGACCAGGGCAGAGGAACGGTACAATGAGGCCCATGGGCGTACTAGGAGGGTGATCGAGCGGACCTTCGGCCTCCTGAAGGCCAGGTTTAGGTGCCTGCATATGACAGGTGGATCCCTAATGTACTCACCAAAAAAGTTGTGTCATATCATCGTGGCCTGCTGTATGCTTCACAACCTGGCTTTGCGACGCCAGGTGCCTTTCCTGCCGGAGGATGGTCCAGATGGTGGTGTTGTGGCAGCGGTGGAACCTGTGGAGAGTGAAGAGGAGGAAGACGACGGGGACGACACAGACAACAGGGACAGAGTGATACTACAGTATTTTCAATAACACACAGGTAAGATTCAACACCGGCATTTTACAATTACTTACAGTCTCCTGCCTCTCTACTGTCTGGCCTATTCCCCCAGTGTATGTTAACTGAGTTGTGACTTTCCCTTCAAATTTCAGAGATGTGGCCCCCACTGCGTGACCTCTGCTTTGTTTACCCATGGACTACAGCTGTGTGACAGTGGTATGTTCTCATCACTGTGTAACTGGACATTTTGGCAGCGTTATGTCTAATACATTTGTTCACAATACAGGCAGACTCCAGATTATTTTTGTGCAATAAGTGTTTTTATTAAAGTGCTGAATTTAGGGACATGGTTGAAAATCGGTGATGGTGGAGGAATGTCCATGGCAGAGTCCAGATTTTCAGTCTCACAGGTGCATTGTCCATATGCCTGTGTAAGGTGGAGCAGGGGCAGTTTAAGGTTGGACAGGGTGACAATGTGGGACAGTGGGATGACATCAGGGGGTATCCTTTGCTGGCGGGTGTCTTGGCATCCTACTCTGTCTTCTTCCGAGATCTCAGGCCCCGCTTGCGGGGTGGTTCTTCTTCTGCAGGGGGTGGGGTTCTGGTGGCCTGTTGTTGTGTGGGGGCCTCCTGTCCACTAGCACCGGCGGAGGTGGTAGCCTGTTCTTGGTCCATGCTAGTGACAGGGGCCCTTTGTGGTGCCACATGGTCCCGCAATGTGGTGACAATCATGTTGAGTGCCCTGACGATGGTGCCCATTACGGAACTGATGCTTCGGAGTTCTTCCCTGAACCCCATGTACTGTTGTTCCTGCATGACCTGGATCTCCTGGAACCTGGCCAGTACCGTCGCCATCGTCTCCTGGGAGTGGTGGTATGCTCCCATGATGGAGGAGAGGGCCTCGTGGAGAGTGGGTTCCCTTGGCCTGTCCCCCCCCTGTCGCACAGGAGCCCTCCCAGTTCCCCTGTGTTCCTGGGCCTCTGTCCCCTGGACCGTGTGCCCACTACCACTGCCCCCAGGTCCCTGTTGTTGTTGGGGTGGTGGGTTAACCTGGGTGCCCTGTAGTGGTGGACACACCGCTGATTGACGTGTCCTGGAGACAGAGGCATGGGCCCGCTGGGTGGGAGCTGTGCTGGTGTTCCCAGAGGGGGTTGGGTCTGCTGTGGCCTGTGGCTGTGTGAGGGGAACCGACTGTCCTGAGGTCCCCGATGGGCCGGGCTGGTCATCTGGGTCCAGGGAGACAGAGCTGCTGTCCTCACTGGTGGCCTCTTCTGGGGGTGGGATGGACATTTCTGGACCCTCCTGGGCGGTGTGGTGGCGTTCGGGTCCTGAAGGGGTATAGAGGTATGGTTATTGCTTCAGTGTGTGCCATATCGTGCAATGGGTGGGTGCCTGTGTACCCCAGGGCTGGCATTCCTGTGTGGGGGCTTTTGTGAGGGTGGCTTGTGGGGGAGATGTGTATGTGCAGTGGGCATGCTTTGGTGATGGGTGTCCATGCTTTGTGGACGAATGCAGGGCTAGGTGTTGGGATGGGTGGGTTGTGATGGTGAGCCATTAGCAAGGATTTGGGGTGATGGGGGTGGGGGTATGATTTGGGATGCAGGTGGGGTGGGGGGGATGAAGTAGTTAAGATTTGACTTACCAGAGTCCATTCCTCCAGATACTCCTGCGAGGCCTTCAGGATGCAGGATGTGCAAGACTTCCTCCTCCCATGCTGTAAATTCTGGGGGAGTAGGTGGGGGTCCGCCGCCAGTCTTCTGCACCACGATGTTGTGCCTTGATACCATGGAACGCACCTTCCCCCGTAGGTCGTTCCACTGCTTCCTGATGTCGTCCCGATTTCGTGGATGCTGTCCCACAGCGTTGACCCTGTCGACTATTCTTTGCCATAGCTCCATCTTCCTGGCAATGCTGGTGTGCTGCACCTGTGTCCCGAAGAGCTGGGGCTCTACCCGAACTATTTCCTCCACCATGACCCAGAGTTCAGCGTCTGAAAACCGGGGGTGTCTTTAGGGTGCCATGGGGTGGTGTGGATGATGTGTGGGGTGGTGTATGTGTTGTTGAGTGTGGTGAGTGTGGTAATGTGTGGTGTTTTGTGCGTGGATATTGTGTGGGTGATGGTGTGGTTTGCCTCTGTCTGATGGTGTTCTCTATTCGGTGCTGTCTCTCTCTGGCTTTCTGTTGTTTTTTTTGGTCGTAAGGGTTTGTGGGTGATGTGGGTGTGTGTTTTATATTGTAATGGGTGTGTGGGAGTGTTGTGTGTATGTGTATCAGGTGTGTGTATTTTGAATGGGCTGTCCAATGTGGCTGTGTTTTGTAAGTGTGTGTGTATTTTGACCGCGGCGGTGTGTACCGCCAATGGAATACCGCGGTTGAAAGACTGTCGCGTGGATTCGTGGGTCGGAATGGAATGGGCGTATTTCTGTTGGCGTGACGGTGGAGGTTTGGTCATCGCCAGTTTTCCGCTGGCCTTTGGTGTGGCGGACTTTTGTGGATGTCGGGTTTTTGGCGGTTTGCCAGTTGCGGGTCAGAATGACCGTGGCGGTTTACCGCGCCCGCTCGGTGTTATGGCGGTCTTCTGACCGGCGGTAAGTGCCTTTTACCGCCGAGGTCAGAATGACCCCCACAGTGTCTTACCTGTGTGTCACTGGAAGTACTGCTGAATAATATGGATTTTGTTATCAACATCATCTTCCTCCTCTTCCTCACTGTCCACAGGCTCCACTGCTGCCACAAGACCATATTCAGGCACATCCTCCTACAGAAAAGGCACCTTGCGGCTCAAGGCCAGGTTGTGCAACATGCAACGATGATCTGGCACACCTTCTTGGGTGAGTAGTACAGGGATCCACCTGTCAGATGGAGGCACCGGAACCTGGCCTTCAGGAGGCCGAAGGTCCTTTTAATAATCCTCCTTGTACCCCCATGTGCCTCATTGTAACGTTCCTCTGCCCTTGTCGTGGCATTCGTCACTTGGGTCAGTAGCCATGAGAGGTTGGGGTAACCAGAGTCACCTGCAAATATCGAGGAACAACTGTTAGACACACACTAACCCTTAGGGACAACCCCATACCCAGACACCTACTCATAGTGTGTGGGGACATTTGGCTCACCTATTAGCCATACCCGGTGCCTCTGGAGTTGGCCCTTCACATATGGGATGCTGCTATTCCTCAAGATAAAGGTATCATGCACAGAACCAGGATATTTGGCATTCACATGAGAGATGTACTGATCCGCCAAACACACCATCTGCACATTCATAGAGTGATAGCTTTTTCTATTCCTGAAAATGTGTTCATTTCTCTGTGGGGGGGGGACAAATGCCACATGTGTACCATCAATGGCACCAATGATGTTGGGGATATGACCCCGGGCATAAAAGTCAGCTTTCATTGTGGCCAAATCCTCTACCTGGGGGAACACGATGTAGGTGCGCATGTGTTTCAACAGGGCAGACAACACTCTGGTCAACACGTTGGAGAACATTGGCTGAGACATCCCTGATGCCATGGCCACTGTTGTTTGGAAGGAACCACTTGCCAGGAAATGGAGCACTGACAGGACCTGCACTACAGGGGGAATACCTGTGGGCTGGGGGATAGCTGACATTAGGGCTGGCTCTAATTGGGCATACAGTTCTTGGATGGTGGCCCGATCAAGTCTGTATGTAATGATAATGTGTCTGTCCTCCATTGTCGCAAAGTCCACCAGGGGTCTGTACACCGGGAGATGCCGCCATCTCATATACAGCCTCAGCGTTTGAAGCCTATGGAAGAGAACGGTGAGCAGAGGGTCATATTCCCACATCTGTTGCACTAATGATGATTCGTTTACTTTACAGAACCAAAATTTTAACCTGACTGTCAGGTGCTGTGCCAATGTCTGCTGTGACACAGTTAGGCACCATGCCCTGTGCCCCCCTGAAATGGCAGATACCTGACCTGTGGGGAGGGACGAGTAGAAATGAGGTAATTGCGCTGGCATTGTGCGCCGTCGCCATAGGCGGTCGAAGACCGTGGAGCAACTTCACAATGGTTATCATTCGGCCCTATGGGTTCCAGGAGCCAATGGGTAAGTACGCCAGCGGTGACGGTGCGCACCGCTGCAGATGTCACCGCCATTTTCTATCTATCCACTCACTTGCTACCTGACCTTCAACAGGAGAGGACCTACACTGCAAGTGCTGCTGTGACCTGTGTCTGGAAGCAACAATGGCTCATGTGTCTGGGGAAAAGGCCCCCGCCTTCACTGCGGAGGAGTTGGAGAAACTGGTGGATGGGGTCCTACCCAAGTACACGTTACTCTACGGTCCTCCGAAGAAACAGGTGAGTACACTGTGAGCATGAGGCGTGGGCCATGAATGTATGGAGTGCTCTGTATGTAACCCACATGTGCGGGGGCAGAGGGCAGCATGTAAGATGGACAATGTATGTGTGTCAAGGGATGGGAGGGATCTGGTGGGCCATGAGTCTGACGGTCTGGACGGTTGATTAATCCCTTATCTGCTGTCTTTTCCCTGCAGGTCAGCGCCCACCAGAAGATGGGTATTTGGCATGCCATCGCCAAGGAGGTGCGGACCATGGGGGTCTTTGACAGGCGGAGCACCCACTGCCGCAAGAGGTGGGAGGACCTGCACAGCTGGGCAAAGAAAACATCGTTAATTAGAAGAGAAATATAGCATTTTTTCAGTAAATGCATCTTCCTGCTGACGCGGTCACTTGTCTGCCAAAAAGAGCAGGTCTGTGTACACAACAGTAGGACTGAGATAGCGGTCAGCGGCGGCTCCTCCACTAAGGCCGAGGAGCGTCACTCCACTGGATTTTAGCAAAAGAAAAAATAAAATGATAATAACACTATGGCGGTCATTCTGACCCTGGCGGTCAAAGACCGCCAGGGCGGAGGACCGCGGGAGCACCGCCGACAGGCCGGCGGTGCTCCAATGGGGATTCCGACCGCGGCGGTAAAGCCGCGGTCGGACCGGCAACACTGGCGGTCTCCCGCCAGTGTACCGCCGCCCCATTGAATCCTACAAGGCGGCGCAGCTTGCTGCGCCGCCGAGGGGATTCCGACCCCCCCTACCGCCATCCAGATCCCGGCGGTCCGACCGCCGGGAACCGGATGGCGGTAGGGGGGGTCGCGGGGCCCCTGGGGGCCCCTGCAGTGCCCATGCCACTGGCATGGGCATTGCAGGGGCCCCCGTAAGAGGGCCCCTACAAGTATTTCACTGTCTGCTTGGCAGACAGTGAAATACGCGACGGGTGCCACTGCACCCGTCGCACAGCTTCCACTCCGCCGGCTCGATTCCGAGCCGGCTTCATCGTGGAAGCATCTTTCCCGCTGGGCTGGCGGGCGGCCTGAAGGCGGCCGCCCGCCAGCCCAGCGGGAAAGTCAGAATTACCGCGGCGGTCTTTTGACCGCGCAGCGGTATTCTGGCGGCCCCCGACAGGCCGGCGGCGACCGCCGCCGGTCAAAGTCGGAATGAGGGCCTATGTTATTAGCATTTTCCTGGGAGTAAGGGGGTGGGGTTGGGGTTGGGCTGGAGAGGGCTGGAGGAGGGGTATGTGCACCATAAACTGCATGTCTGTTTGGTTGGCCAAACAGACATTTACACTTTGCATGTTCTCTACCCGACTATATAGCATAGCAGAGTGGAGAAAATGCACAGGCTCCCACTCACAATCTGAGCCCCTAAGAAGGCCGCTCAGACCAATCACCACGCTGCTGTCATGCTTGTGACAGCAGCATCATGATTGGCTGAGAGCATGCGTACTGCTGGGAAGAGGACGACAGGGGTGTGGAGTTCCTATAGCCCCACGCCCAGGACATGATGTTTGGGGTCAAGGACAACAAGTTTTCATGTTTATTTTGTCCTTGGGACAAGCAGGCTCAACCCCCTGCAGCACAAATTTACAAGGACGGGAACTGTCTGCAGTTGAGGTAATATTTACGTCCAGCCCTCTAAATTAACGTTGTAAAGTCACACTGCACTACTGACAGTGTTCCAGTAAAAGAATGTGTGTACACATGTTTAGT
Organism: Pleurodeles waltl; assembly: GCF_031143425.1. NCBI lineage: Eukaryota > Metazoa > Chordata > Amphibia > Caudata > Salamandridae > Pleurodeles > Pleurodeles waltl. Next base: position 1,123,524,342 of record NC_090446.1, on the reverse strand, counting down.
AAGTTTACCAATATGAGGCTACGTATAATGTTCCCAGAATGCTCTCTGATTAGATGCAAATGTTTGCTGATACTTGTAAGATTGATGATTCTTTGCTTCCAAAATACAATGTTCAGCAAAAAAAATGCAAGTAGGAAAAAAAAAATGTTGCTTAATTACAGTTAAACTGTTGGTATTAATAAATTGAAGCATCGCTTAGTACCCTGTGTTGATGCATGCTAGTATTTCCAACATTTATTCATAATGGAAAAGCAGTGTAACCATTTTCAACAAGATTATATGAAACACGGAAACAAACAAGCACTGGCAAAGCCAACCGATCCGACATTGGTGGTCAGTTTTGTTTGTTTGTCAGTGCGTGCCTTGTTTTGACTTGACTTTTGTAACACTTTATTAGCGTAGGAGCTTCCAGGTCCTCACCATTGTAACAAACATTGGCAAAAAGCAAAAAAAAGCTTTTTGGTCTCAAAAAGCACACATTGCCACTATAGTTCATGGCACTGAACAAACCTACTTTCTGTGCCAATATGCTCCTTGTGGAAGAGCAGAATGCTATCACTAACAGGAAAGCCAGCCGATACATGGATGTAGACAGTAATAGAATATTAATAAAAACAAAATGTCTTGGTTAACACCAAACCTAATTGGGGGCCGAATTCTTAAAGTCACAAATGTGCAACTCTGGTATGTTTTGCAGTAATGGATTTCATGAATTCACAAGAATTTACAGAAGTAAACCAGGAAATCGTACTCCTAGATAATATTTGTAAACTATATTTTAGCACAAGCAATTATGAATTTGTAGATTGGCTCATGCGAAAATCTATTGAGCGTTTTCAAGTTCACTTTTCCTCTAACCACTTTTTTCCCCAACCCTCGGAGATCTTCTACTTCTGCCCTTGTCGGGAGTAAAATTCCAACCTTTGTCAGTATGCTTTGAGTAGAGCTGGTGAAAATACTTCAAACATGCATTTTAGTAGGTTTGCACAAACTCTAAGGCATTCCAGCCTGGGAACTATTGCTTACTGCTTCCTCCAACCCCAGTATGTAGATCTGCTGAAAAGTGGTAACATGAAAAATTTCTATAGTAGGGCCTGTAGCTGTTAGTATTCAAGCCCTACTACAGTATTAACCCTCGCCTAATCAGAGAGGCTCATCAGTGTTCCTTTATAATGAGATTGTTGCTATAATTTGTCGCTGCAGTACATGGCACCAAAGAGACAAGTAGATTTGTTTACAGGACAAGTAGTTTTATGAAGCAACCTATCCCATGAACAAGTAGAGATTTTATTAAATTCCACGCCCCTGGAACAAGGACAGGGGAGAGGCGAATCGCATCTCCCAATGGATGTAAGGTAGTGGGGGCCAGATGTAGCAAGATATGCTTTTGCGAGTCTGAAATTGCGAGTCGGTGCGACTCGCAATTTCAGACTCGCAAAAGCATATGCAGAATGGTGTCTCAGACAGCTTCTGCGACTCGCTAAACGAGTCCCTGCACTCACAGGGATGGTGGCCTGCTGAAGTCAGCAGACCTCCATGTCTGTCACTGATTTTTAAATAAAGCAGTTTTTTTTTTCATTTTGCAGCCCGTTTTCCTTAAAGGAAATCGAGTTGCAAAATTAAAAAAATACCGAAACCATTTGGTTTAGTTTTTTCAGAGTAGGCAGTGGTCCATAGGACCACTGCCTGCTCTGAAAAAATATTTTTGGCGACATTCACAAAGGGGAAGGGGTCCCATGGGGACCCCTTCCCTTTTGCGAATGAGTAACCACCAGTGTGACACTGGTGGTAACTGTGAGTTGCTTTGCGACCGCAATCGCGGTCACAAAGAAGTCTGAATTGCGATGCGAGTCGCAAATAAGAAGGGAACACCCCTTCCTATTTGCGAGTCCCATTCCCAAATTGCGAGTCGGTACCGACTCGCAATTTGGGAAGGAGCATCGCGGGAGGCCGTTTGCATGGCACAAACTTCGTTTTTCGCAGTTTGCGACATGCAATCGGCTTGCTACATCTGGTCCTGGATTTTGTTTCTATTTTTATTTTATTTTTTCCCGCCCCGCTATGCCACCCCCATTCACTGGCAGCCACTGATAGCGGTACTCATGTTATCAACCACAGAAAGATGAAATGCTAATGACTGAGCTGTCCCAGACCTGCAAGACGCGTACAGGTCTCAGGGCAAACACACCTGCTACATTATCTTACTTGTTACAGAACCTGTAGCATATAAGTTGCACAAATCTCTGCAGCATGTCTTTTTGCATTTGAGCTATTTCACTAGGATTGCAACCTGTGATGTGCATGATCACATAGACTGCGTGCACATCTGCGCCTGCCCAAAGAGCTATCATGTTGCAGCTTGACCTGTGGCCTGCACTCAGATCTAACTCTGTGGCAGGGGCACCCACCCCAGGAAACATCGGAGTTTCGAGCCTTTGCACAGAAGGTTGCGCACAATTTCTGCTGCAGTTCCATTAGACCCAGGAGCTATTAATTTTGCACTGGAGTCAGTAACCTGCAGGTTGCATGTAGATTGTTTTGGTAGGTGCAGTAACTACATCAACTATGTTACTAGGTTTTGAACATGTGGCCTACAAGTTTCTAAAGGATATCTGTGGCCGCTGCGTTGACCCAGTGAACTCACACTATGGCCTAAGACTTTATATTGCAGGTTGCACAGACCTCTACATAATATGTGTTTGATCCATAAAGTATAATATTGTCACTGGAGCCAGTAACCTGCAAGAACGGATACGTTGCAGGCATTTTGCTGCAGTAGCAGCATATGCCAACCATCTTACTGGGGTTGAACCTCCGACTTGCAGATTGCATGAAGATCTATGTTGCAGGTGCATTAATGCATTAGGAATCGAGCCTTTGATTCACAGGTTGCACACTCCTCTGCAGTGGGTGCATGAACCAGAGTGGAATCGTACTTTAGCTTGTACCCGAAGGAGGGAGTTGGTGGGTAGATCAGTTTTCATGCCAGCTTCACCATGTGGTGTCACTAAAGTCCTGATGCTTCTGTCAGTCAATCAATCAGGTTCTTGTAGAGCGCGGCTAGTCACCCGTGAGGGTCTCAAAGCGCTGAGGGAAGGGCAGTTGCAGTTCATTAGAAGAGCCGATCTTGACGACCTTCTTGAATTGAGACAATGAGGTTGATTGCCTGAGGTGTAGCGGAAGAGCATTCCAGGTCTGAGCAGCAAGGTAAGAGAAGGGTCTTCCTCCAGCTTAGTTTTTGCAGATCCTTGGGGTTGTGGTGAGGGCCAGTTGGGCAGAGCAGAGGTGTCTGGTGGGCATATAGAAGGGCAGGAAGTGGTTGGGGTATGCTGGTCTGATGTAGTGGATGGCCTTGTAGGCATGCGTGTGGAGCTTGTAGGTGATTCTTTTGTTGATTGGGAGCTAGTGAAGGTCTCTCAGGTGAGCGGTGATGTGGCTGCAGCGAGGGATGTCCAGGATGAGTCTGGCTGAGGAATTCTGCATTCTCTGCAGTTTCTTGTGGAGTTTTTGGGCAATGCGGGCTTAGAGTGCATTGCCGTAGTCTGACTTGCTGCTGACGAGCCCCTGGGTGACTGTTCTCCTGGACTCAGTGGGGATCCATTTGAGAATCTTTCAGAGCAGGTGGAGCGTGTGGAAACAAGAGGATGAGACGGAGTTGATTTGGCAGTTCACTGAGAGCGAGGAGTTGAGAATGATGCTGAGTTTGCATGCATGGTCAGTGGGTTTAGTGGGGGGTTCTGAATGCTGAGGACCACCAGGTGCCCCCCCAGGCGAGGGGGTGGAACTTAGGATGATGACCCTGGTTATGTCAGAGTTGAGTTTCAGGCAGCTGTCCTTCATCCAGACGGTGACTGCCTTAATTCCGTTGTGGAAGTTGCTTTTGGCAATTGTAGGCTTGTCAGTGAAGGAGAGGATCAGCTAGGTGTCACCGGCATAGGAGCCGATGTTGAGTCCAAGGTTTCTGACGATGTTTGCAAGCGGGGCCATGTAGATGTTGAAGAGGGTGGGGCTCAGTAAGGAGCCCTGAGGAACGCTGCAGCTGATCGCTGTCAGTTTTGATGTGAACTTTGGGAGCTTGACTCTCTGGATTAGGCGGCTGAAGAAGGAGAAAATCCACTCTAAGGCTTTGTCGCGGATGCCGGCATTCTGGAATCTAGTGCAGAGGGTGTGGTGGGAGACAAAGTCACAGGCGGGAGAAAGGTACAGGAGGATGAGGGCTGCGATTTCACCTCGGTCGTGGAGAGTGCAGATGTCATCCGTTGCTGCCAGGAGTGTGGTCTTGGTGCTGTAGTTGCTTCTGTAGCCTGATTGAAAGGGGTCCAGGGTGTGGTTGGTTTTGATTAATTCGGTGCGTTGGGCGTTGATAGCCTTCTCAGTAACTGGGTGGATAGGGGAGAAGTGAGATGAGTCTATAGTTTTTGAGTCCAGTTGGGTGGGTGGAGGTTTTTTTTAGCAAGGGGTTGATTTCTGCGTGTTTCCAGTCTTTCGGGAAGGTGGCAAACTTGATGGAACAGTTGCTGGTGCAGCATAGTTCGGGGGCAATGGTGGGACTGGCTTGGTTGAAGATGTGGTGGAGGCATGGGTCCGAAGGGAACTTCTAGCCCCCAATTCTTGTTTAGTTCTACACAAGAGCTGTTTTGCTTTTTTTATCTATTATGTATGGCATAACGGCTGCTTTGGAACTATGGAACGTGGCTTAATGTATAGAAAGAAAAGTGCGCGCATCATAAAACTTTTTTTTGTTGTTGCTTTGAGCCATTTTGTACAGCAGCCATGCTTTACAACATGGCTAAAACATTGACAAAGCCAACAGATCTTTCATAGGAGAATTCTAGTGGGCTTCTCAGTTGATGGGGAAGATTGGAGGACAGTTAAGTGAAGAAATGCAAGCAACTGTGCGAGTGAATGTATTTACCATTTGAGATTATGAGGATGAGCAGTGGTCAGTTAAAACACCCCGAAAGTAAGCGCAAGAAATGCAAATGAGCACGAGCAGTATAAGGCATAACAAGGTGGAGTAATGGTTCTGTTCACAAACAAGGGAAGATGGGGGAGCATGTGAGAACAGAGAAGGCGCAGAAGGTGCCTAAGGGGTAAGGGAGTAGCCACACAATTAACATACCCCCCACTCTGAACTAAAGTTCTGATGGCACTAAGTAAGCTAAACATATGAGACCAACACCCACCCACAGAAGAGCTCCAAGCCTCTCTCCATTCATCCTTTGACCTTTCCACCTACTTGCTGATATCCACTATTTCACCTTTACATTCTGTCATCCATTCATTCTTTCATCCATCATTCAGTCTTTTCCCATTTTATCCATCCACTGAGCCATCCGTCCATCCACTCTGAAACCTATCTAACCGTTCACCGATCCATCCACCTATACATTCTTCCATCCATACATCATCCACTTTGCCATCCATCCATCTACTTTGCCCCCTATCTATCAATGACTGTGCAGCATTGTTCGCCGGTGTTTCAGCATCAGGTCATGCCAAAGGCTACGCCTTCGACCCAGGTACTTCCTCTTCAATTCATCCATCCATTTATTCTGTCATCCATCCATCTATCCATCCAAGCATCCATCATCCACTCTACCATCCACTATGCGACCTATGCATCCACCCATCCACTCTGCAATCCACCCATCCACTTTGCCTTCTTTTCATCCATCCATCTATTCCGCCATCCAGCCCCCATCCTCTCTGCCATCCATCCAATCATCCATCCATTAATTCACCAATTCTGCCACTCATCCATTCATCCACCTACCCACTCTGCCATCGTGCCATCCAATCTGCCATCCATTCATTCATCTACCCATCCATCCAATCTGCCACCCATCATCCCTCCATCCACTCCACTATCCATCCACTTTGCGACCTACTCACTCAGCCATCCGCTCTGCGATCACTTCACTCATTTCGCCCATTCATCCATTCCTTTACTCTGTCATCCTTTCACCTGTCCATCCACCTATCCATACCTTTACTCTATCCTTTCACCTGTTCATTCCCTCAGCCATTCATCCACTATGCCATCCTTTCACCTGTTTATTCACCTATCCATTCATCCTTACACCAACTCATCCATCGGACTCATTCATTTACCCACTCATACATCCACCGACTCATTCATTCACCCACTCATACATCCATCCTTCCTCCGTTCCTTTCTTTCACCCTTCTGTCCATCAAATAGCCCTTCCTTCTTTCCCTTATAGGTCGTAGCCTACCAGACCGAGCAGCTGTCTAGTTTGCTGAAGACATCTTGGGGCCAGTCAGAAAGCTGACCTGGGAATGCATTCTGACCATTGCTTACTATTAGCTTTGTGGATTGTAACTCACATTTGCTAGCTTTTATTTGCTGGCTTTATTTGTTTTAGGCTGTTCAGCTTGAGTTAGTCCATCTTATTGTTTACTGTAGTCTCCCACATTGCTCACTTGCTGTAAACAGGCCTTTAAATGTTGTTCTTATATTGTCACATTTGCTGTGCATTCAAAGACAGAGGTCAAATGTCGGGCTCTGTCTTACCAAGGAGCTTTGAGTTTACTTTTCTTTCTTTGACTTCAAAGTGAAAGGCTTTACCTAACAATCTGGGGGGTGTAAAAGTGGGTGGTGTTTCCCTTTGATTCTGCGTAGGGTTTTCTTATCTTTTTCATTTGCAATCCCTGTCTCTGTTTCAGCTTATGGGTTTTGATAGAGTTGTGACTCCTTTGGGTACTGTGCACTCTTCAGATTTATTTTACTTACGAAATACTTTTTTTGCAGCACACAACAAAATGTAAATGTCTGCAAATGAACTGTACAAATGTTTCAAAATATATCAGAATTAAGAAAACAGAAATGAAGCACATTTTATGTAATTCTGAAGTGTGCTATAAACATATTTGAATAGATAAAAATAAAACAATGCACTACTTGATGCTATTTCCCAACATGATTGTGTGCGCTGTATAGTTTTATCAGTAAAACTGTATGTCTGTGCAAATGTAATTCCCATTACAATTGAAAATTTGTTGCCTGTACTTGCAGTGCACTACCACGCCATGCATACTCCACAACACTGCAAAAAGAACAAGTGATGGACGGAATGCTGAACAATTTCAAACATTCACCCCAGTACAGAGATCTGGGCCTAAATCCATTGTTTTTTTGCTACCCATGCCGTTCCAGTTTGGACCCAGCCATATACAAATCAGTCTTGATGCTGTTCCCCATGGGAACAGTCCCGCCGAACTGCCAAGCCAGGTCCTCCCTGGACTGGAAACAAGCATCCTAGGACCGGTTTCAGGGTATCACCCTTCATCAGCCAGGCTAGCTTGATTCCAGTAGCATGGGGAGCATGGGACCCACGTCTGGGCATACCCTTCCCACTTGGGACAGCAAATGCAAAAAGAACAAGTGATGTATGGAATGCTGAACAATGTCAAACATTCACCCCCAGTACAGAAATCTGGGCCTAAATCCATCATTTTTTTGCTACCCATGCCATTCCAGTTTGGAACCAGCCATATGCATATCAGTCTTGAACCTGTTCCCATGGGAACAGTCCAGCCCGAACTGCCAAGCCAGGTCCTCCCTGGACTGGAAACAAGCATCCTAGGACCAGTTTCAGGGTATCACCCTTCATCAGCCAGGCTAGCTGGATTCCAGTGGCATGGGAGCACGGGACTCACGTCTGGGCAGACACTTCCCGCTTGGGGCAGCAAATGCAAAAAGAACAAGTGATGGACGGAATGCTGAACAATGTCAAACTTTCACCCCCAGTACAGAGATCTGGGCCTAAATCCATTGTTCTTTTGCTACCCATGCCGCTCCAGTTTGGACCCAGCTATATGCAAACCAGTCTTGACCCAGTTCCCCATGGGAACAGTCCAGCCCGAACTGCCAAGCCAGGTCCTCCCTGGACTGCAAACAAGCATCCTAGGACCTGTTTCAGGGTATCACCCTTCATCAGCCAGACTAGCTTGATTCCAGTGGCATTGGGAGCACGGGACCCACGTCTGGACATACCCTTCTCAGTTGGGGCAGCAAATATAAAAAGAACAAGTGATGGACGGAATGCTGAACAATGTCAAACATTCACCCCCAGTACAGAGATCTGGGCCTAAATCCATCGTTTTTTTGCTACCCATGCAGTTCCAGTTTGGATCCAGCCATATGCGAATCAATCGTGAACCTGTTCCCCATGGGAACAGTCCAGCCAGAACTGCCAAGCCAGGTCCTCCCTGGACTGAAAACAAGCATCCTAGGACCGGTTTCAGAGTATCACCCTTCATCAGCCAGGCTAGCTTGATTTTCAGTGGCATGGGGAGCACGGGACCCACGTCTGGGCATACCCTTCCCACTTGGGGCAGCAAATATAAAAAGAACAAGTGATGGCCGGAACGCTGAACAATGTCAAACATTCACCCCCCAGTACAGAGATCTTGGCCTAAATCCATCGTTTTTTTGCTACCAATGCCGTACCCGTTTGGACCCAGCCATATGCAAATCAGTCTTGACCCTCAGCCCGAACTGCCAAGCCAGGTCCTCCCTGGACTGGAAACAAGCATCCTAGGACCGGTTTCAAGGTATCACCCTTCATCAGCCAGGCTAGCTTGATTCCAGTGGCATGGGGAGCACCGGACCCACTTATGGGCATACCCTTCCCACTTGGGGGAGCAAATACAAAAAGAACAAGTGATGAACAGAATGCTGAACAATGTCAAACATTCACCCCCAGTAAAGAGATCTGGGCCTAAATCCATCGTTTTTTTGCTACCCATGCTGTTCCTGTTTGGCCCCAGCCATATGCAAATCAGTCTTGACCCTGTTCCTCATGGGAACAGTCCAGCCCGAACTGCCAGGCTGGGTCCTCCCTGGACCGGAAACAGGCATCCTGGGACTGGTTTCAAGGTATCACTCTTCATCAGCCAGGCTAGCTTGAATCCAGTGGCACAGTGAGCAAGGGACCCACGTCTGGGCATACCCTTCCCACTTAGGGCAACTTTAGCAACAACAAAAAAGGATGATGGAGGGAGTGCTGAACAATGCAAACACTCACCCCCAGTCATAGATCTGGGTTTCATCCATTGTTCTTTTGCTCACCATGCCACCCCAGTTTGGACCCAGCCATATGCAAATCAGTCTTGACCCTGTTAAAAATGATTTGCATATAGCTGGGTCCAAACTGGAACAGCATGGGTAGCAAAGAAACAATGGATTTAGGCCCAGATCTCTGTACTGGGGGTGAATGTTTGACATTGTTCAGCACTCCGTCCATCATCCTTTTGTGTTGCTAAAGTTGCCCTAATAGGGAAGGGTATGCCCAGATGTGGGTCCCTTGCTCACTGTGCCATTGGATTCAAGCTAGCCTGGCTGATGAAGGGTGATACCCTGACACCAGTCCCAAGATGCTGCTTGTTTCCGGTCCAGGGAGGACCCGGCCTGGCAGTTCGGGCTGGACTGTTCCCATTAGGAACAGGGTCACGACTAATTTGCTTATGGCTGGGTCCAAACTGGGGTGGCGTGGTGAGCAAAAGAACGATGGATTAAACCCAGATCTGTTATTGGGGGTGAGTGTTTGCATTGTTCAGCACTCTGTCCATCATCCTTTTGTGTTGCTAAAGTTGCCCTAAGTAGGAAGGGTATACCCAGACGTGGGTCCCTTGCTCACTGTGCCACTGGATTCAAGCTAGCCTGGCTGATGAAGGGTGATACCGCGAAACCAGTCCCAGGATGCTTGTTTCCGGTCCAGGGAGGACCCAGCCTGGCAGTTCTGGCTGGACTGTTCCCATGAGGAACAGGGTCAAGACTGATTTGCATATGGCTGGGTCCAGAATGGGGTGGCATGGTAAGCAAAAGAACGATCGTTCAAACCCAGATCTGTGACTAGGGGTGAGTGTTTGCATTGTTCAGCACTCCCTCCATCATCCTTTTGTGTTGCTAAAGTTGCCCTAAGTGGGAAGGGTATGCCCAGACGTGGGTCCCTTGTTCACTGTGCCACTGGATTCAAGCTTGCCTGGCTGATGAAGGGTGATACCCTGAAACCGGTCCCAGGATGCTTGTTTCCGGTCCAGGCAGGACCTGGCCTGGCAGTTAGGGCTGGACTGTTCCCATGAGGATCAGGGTCACGACTGATTTGCACATGTCTGGGTCCAAACTGGGCTGGCATGGTGAGCAAAAGAACGATGGATTAAACCCAGATCTGTGACTGGGGTTGAGTGTTTGCATTGTTCAGCACTCCGTCCATCATCCTTTTGTGTTATTCCACGACACTGTACACCACTATGTGACACTATATGCCCCTCCATTTGACAACACCTCAACTCCACTCTATGCCTATGCCACTGGCCTCTACTCCACACTACTCTACTCCACGCTACTCCTCTATACAACACTCCACTGTAGTCCATCCCACTCCACTCTACGACACTCTATGCCACTCCACTCTCGGAAACTCTACTTTATAACACTCTATGCCACTTCAGTCTAGGCCACTCTACTCCTCTCTGTGCCACTCACCTCAATGCCACTCCACTATACTACACTTTATGACACTCCATGCTACGCCAATCCACTCTGAAACTTTACACCGCTCTACACTACTCCACTCTATGCCCCTCCACTCTATGACAGTTCACTCTACAGGACACTACAGTCTGCAACTCTACTCTCTATGCCACTTTACGACACTCGAAACCAAATCATGCTACTCTATTCCATTTAACTCTAGGCCTCTTTACTCCATTCTACTTCACACCACTCTATTGACATTCCACTCTACTCTATGAAACGCCACTCTACGACAATCTACTCCATTCCACACTATTGCATTTCATGCCACTCTACGCCACTCTATAAAACTCTACTTTACAACACTTCACTCTACGACACTGTGTGCCTTTCTAACACACTCTATGCCACTCCACTCTAATACACTACTTGACACCTTACCCCACTCTATGACACTTTACTTCACTCTCATCTACTCCACTCTTCTACACGACACCTACACTCCATGCTATGCCACTTTAAGCCCCTCCACTCTAAAACACTCTCTGCCACTCAACAACACTCTACTCCACCCTATGCCACTCTACACAGTTCTATGCTCCTCTATGCCGCTTAACTCTAGGCCACTCTACTCCACTCTAGGACCCTCTACGAAACTCCATTCTACGACACTCCACTCTATGCCACCCCAGCCTACACTAGGCCACTCTGCTCTACAACACTCCACTCTATGACACTGTACACTCCTACACTCTACAACTCCCTACAGTCTATGCCCTGCCACTCCACAGCACTCTGCTCCACTTTGTTCCACTTAATGCCCCTCTACTCTATGCCACTCCACTATGACACTCCATGCCACTCTACTGCAATTTACTCTACACCAATCTACAACATTTTACACCACTCTACTCCACTTCACTCTACGCACTCTATTTACTCTAATAAACTCTAATCCAAGGGGCAGAGCCAAGCACCGTGGAAGATGGTGGCTCTTTCTTAGAGCCAGTATGAGTGGAGACAAGAAAACAGGCAGAATAATACTTCTCCGCTTTCTACTTACATGGAAAGTGGAAGAATACACGTCGGAAATCAACAGGATGGCACAGAACTTAAAATAAACAATCAACTCAATCTACAATCAAATTAAACGATGAAAGACATATCGTCAGATGAGGCTAAAATGGCGACGTGATCTTTATATAAAACCCTGACTGGTACGGAATGCATTTTTTCCATGCATTACGGAACAGTAAAATGTAAGTGGTACTAACTTTGTAACACCGCTTAATTTTCGGAATTGCCAGATGATGCTTTTTGACAACCTCCGACATGCCTGATTACATTATTCGGTAGCACGAAGTGGAATATGGCAAGAAATCACGCGCTTGCCTAGCAGTAAACTACAAACGTGCACACATTATGCAATACGATAATCCAACAACATGTATTGAATTCGCTTGCAATAACTTTGTATGCTCTTTTTTTTTTCCCTTTCTCCTTTTCAATATTGGGGGCGTGATCTTTATCTAAAGCCCTGGCTGATACGGAACGCTTTTTCCATGCATTACGGAACATTAAAATATAAACTCTACTAACTCTGCAACACCGCTTAATTCCGGAAATGTCCAAAGGTGTTTTTTGACAATCTTCGATGTGCCTTATTATATTATTAGGTCACGCGAGGTGGAATATGGCAAGAAATCATGCACTTGGCCTTACAGTAAGTGCATTATGGTACTACTTATTGAATTAGCTTACAATAACTTTGCACGCCCCCTTTTTTTTTCCTTCTCCTTTTTCAATACTGGTCTGATTACATTGCATTGTAATGCATCATGGAAGACGACGAGATAGTACATACTAGGCCTTGCAGAGTAAGAAAAATGCACCTGCTCTCTACCGCATTATAATGAATAGCACTAACTTTATCTAGAAATATAAAAATAGCAATCACATAGTTTCCTAAACTTCACATGAACCTGACAAGAGCTGAATGCAATCTACATAGTGACTATTATACTTGCATAAGAAGACGGAAATATCTAATTGTTATCTTCTTCTTTTAAAGTCTTTACGTTTAAATATAACAAGCTATTGAGGTGGATCTTATTTTTTTTTTTTATGGATATAGAACACACGCTATGATGTAGGTACCAACCGGTGCTCAAGATCAAGCTTTTTTGTCGGAATTGATCTATCAAATGACAAGACACCCATTATAAATGGAACTCTGAAACATAATTGATCCACTATATATGTCAGACCCCAAAGTAGTAAGGCAATTGTCATACAGTGCAGCTTTATTATCACATCCTGACGCCACTGACTCTAAAGGTAATATGGCAAACTCTGCTGAGCTACCTTCCGCAGCTATGGATACAATTTTGAAAGAATTGTTAGACATAAAATCCTCTATTGCAACTTTGGACACCACAGTCTCTAATAACACTACGGAAGTTCAGGGGCAGAGGAATGATGTTACCGAGTTTTTAAATCCCGTATATAGTCAATGGACAGCCGGATCACAAATATTGAATCTCGTCTAGACAAGACATCTGATACAGGTCAGGATATTTGGTTTTTACAACAAAAGATTATTGATTTAGAGGATTGAAGTAGAAGGAATAATCTTAGAATCATAGGTCTTCCAGAACAAGCAGAGAAAGATAATATGCTAGACTTTCTGACTACATTAATCCCAAATTTTAACGAACATAACTTTCACAACACCTTTGGAATTTCAGAGAGCTCATCGTGTCCGAACACGTGGACTGGACCACTCTACTAAGCCTTGACATATCCTTGCCTGTTGTCTACGGTACCAACAAACTTGTCAAATTATCAGGCAGCAACAACGCATGGCCCATTTGAATATGAAAAATCTCAAATAATCATCACAGCAGATTTCTCAGCACCTACTAACCTCAAAAGAAAAGAATGTTTGAATCTACGCGCTAGACTGAAAAAAGAGACATAAAATATGGCCTTATGGAACTGGCTATTATGATTATAACTTTTCAAGGGAAAACCAAAGAATACTTAGATCCTCATGACTTGGAATCTTTTTTGAATAATTTAGATGACAGGGACTCTCAGATGGAACATAAGACTTCTACTCCTTCACCAACAAAAGAATCTCCCCATCTAACATTCCGGGCGATGCGGATTAGGAAGAATGGGAGACTGTTCAACGTCACTGGTCTCATGGTGGAAAACTTAAAGCCTGGAAAAAAATATCACCTATGGGACAAAACTTGCTCCCCTTTGAAACCTTGATCAAGATTGAAGTATCGATTACGTATGATGATACTTTCTCTCTATCCTCCTTAACTTATACTTTCTCTTTTTTTTCCATATTTTTCCTTTTATAACTATGATTATATAAGCTATCGGATGCTTACTGTTAACACCAGAAATGGCACTAATATCCTCTTCTTTGCTCACCTCTCCAAGATGCTTTGGTTTTTCTTCTCTCTCCAGTTTAAAGTTTTAGTGATTAAAGTGTACAAATTATCATATCCCTAGTGTTTGACAATAACTTTATATTACTCATATTTATAAATAATCATTCCTTATTGTAACATATTATAGAAACTTAACCAAACTGATACTTCATCCACGTCATTCATACACACTGACATATTTGGAAACATATACTCTCTTTACTTCATTTCCTAGCTACCTTTTATTTACTCTCATAACATTGTAATTTTGATTGATTTAATTCTTTTAATCTATATATGTCAATCAATAGGCTGAAACCCTTGAATGTTATTTCTCTGAATGTTAATGGTTTGACACATTTTATCAAAAGAATGAAGATAATCAACTTTCTAGAACAACATAAACCAGATATTGCTTTATTACAGGAAACTGAATTAATCTGAAAGTGATAAATTGAAAAGAGATTGGATTGGTCAAGTTATACATGCTAGTATAACCCAGAGTATTTCTAATAATGTTGTTATACCTATCCGCAAATGTAGGGTAGCTATTCTTTTTCACAAAACATTACCATATAAGATTATTCAAACATGGTTAGATGATGATGGCAGATATACATTTGTTAAAATTCATGTTAGGAATTCAGTTATGATTATAGGTATGATATATGCACCCAATGATTCCAAAACGATTTTTATTTCTAAGATTAGTAGATTACTATCTTCTTTTGGACCTACACGAGTAATAATTGGGGGAGATTCAGATTTTACTTTAGATCCATTAATTGATAGATTGGGCAAACTAGACATTTACCATACTAGTGACAGACATACCTTAAAGGATCTTATAGAAGATTTTGCGTTGCAGGAACCATGGCGTTTGTTACACCCAAATGTTAAAGAATACACGTTTACATCTTGTCTACATTCAATTCGCTCTAGAATAGATTATTTTTTAACTTCATCTACAATGTTACAATATGTATCACATGCAGGAATTATTCCATGCAGCCTCTCAGACCATGATTTAATAGATTTGCATGTTAATATTGGATTAACACAGACTCCTAAACCTAATTGGAGATTCAATACCTCTCCATATAAAACACCTTGAGCCAAATTAAACTTATGTCAACACGTTGAACACTTTCTTGATGAAAATAGGACTCAGTTACAGATGCTGGTATATTTTAGGGTGCTGGTAAAGCAGTCATTAGAGGAATGATAATGAGAGACTCATATATTCTTAAAAAACAACTGAATATTGAAAGGTTATTATTGGAAAAAGAGGTCATGTTACTCTCAAAAGAGTATAGTAAAAACGAATCACCAGAGATTTTAAAAAAGTTACTTTCAGCCAAATTTAAACTTAATAACCTGTATACTTCTCACGCAGAAAAATGTCTATTTTTATTTCGTCAACGTAATTATGAAAGGGGGGGGGAAAGCTGGAAGACTTCTAGCATATCAATTATGTCAACAAGAATCCTCTAGAACAATATCTGGTATTAAAAACTCTTGAAATTATTTACTTACACAACTAACAGATATACTGGCACAATGTAAGAACAATTATGAAACACTTTATATATCATTGAATTGTGATAATACCAAAGAGGAAGATGACTTTTTTACTAATTTAAAAATCCCCAAATTGGCCCAAGAACAGAGGAAAAGTCTAGAAGGGCACATAACAACAGAAGAAATTACAAAAGCTATTGATTGTTTAGCTACAAATAAAGCACCCGGGGAGGATGGCTTTCCTATCGACTTTTACAAGATTACAAAAGTTCAAGTAGTCCCACTCTTACAAAACCTCTTTAACGAAGACTTACAAAAAGGACATTTTTCTCCAGATTTTTTATGAGCATGTATTACTGTAATTCTTAAACCTGATAAAGACCCATTAGAATGCTCTAGTTACAGACCTATCTCATTAATAAATTCTGATGTTAAAATTCTGGCTAAAATACTTGTGACTCGCTTAAATTCAGTCATTACATCACTTATCCATCCATCTAAAGTCGGATATGTTCCAGCTCGATCCTCTTCAAACCATCTTCGAACAATTCTACACCTATTATGGCAACAACGTAATAAAACAGAAGAAAATGCAGAGAAAGCTTTTGATACAGTGGAAGGGGGCTATTTATTTCAAACCATGATTAGAATGGGTATTGGTACAGATTTTATTACTTTACCTGAAGGAATGTATCAATCCCCAACTGCTGTGATTACTTGTAATGCCCTCTTTCTCTGCTGTTGTTTCTTATTGCTTTAGAACCTTTAGCTATTGCGATTAGACAGAACATTAATATACAAGGTATTGTTACCCCAGCGGGAGAGGTGAAAGCTTTTTATTATGCAGATGATATATTACTGACATTGTCTAACCCGGATTCTTCAGTTAAAACCTTGATCACTTTATTAAACTAATTTTCGACATTCTCAGGTTACAAGATCAATTGGTACAAATGCGAAGCTTTACCAACTAACAATAATACTGCACCAATTTCACTAGGTAATTTCCCATTTAATTGGAAATCTTCACATCTTAAATATCTTGGGATCCTACTTAATACTGGGCTGAAGAATGTTGTGATGGACAATTTGAATCCTATTATAGATACACCTAAAAGAGGTTTCATAAGATGGTCTCAATTGAATCTCTCTTTATGGGGTACAGTACAGATTATAAAAATGAATACAATCCCAAAATTCAATTATGTGTTCAGAAAAACTCCCTTCCCACGAGGATGCCGGCTCGTAATCGAGCCGGCGGAGTGGGAAGGTGCGACGGGTGCAGTAGCACCCGTCGCGTATTTCAGTGTCTGCAAGGCAGACACTGAAATACCTTGCGGGGCCCTCTTACGGGGGCCCCTGCCGTGCCCATGCCATTGGCATGGGCACGGCAGGGGCCCCCAGGGGCCCCGCGACCCCCCCTACCGCCATCCTGTTCATGGCGGCTTTCCCGCCATGAACAGGATGGCGGTAGGGGGGGTCAGAATCCTCATGGCTGCGGAGCGCGCTCCGCAGCCATGGAGGATTCAAACGAGCAGCGGAAAGTCGGCGGGAGACCGCTGACTTTCCGCTTCTGACCGCGGCTGAACCGCCGCGGTCAGAATGCTCGTGGGAGCACCGCCAGCCTGTTGGCGGTGCTCCCGTGGTCGGTGGCCCTGGCGGCCACCGGCCGCCAGGGTCAGAATGACCCCCTTAATCTCTAATAACCTGTTTTATTTGGGGAGGAAAAAATCCTCGTATAAGTAGTTCAAAACTACATTCCTCCTCTTTAAAAGGTGGCTTAAGACTTCCACATTTGTAAAACTATTGGATAGCTCAACAATTATCACACTCAAAATATATGATATCCATAATCGATAACATGCCCCTTTGGGTGAAAATGTAACAGTCCTTTTTGAAAAGTACTACTCCCATGGCTATTTACTATACCAAATGTCTAAAATATTCACAATCCTCCAATCCAATTATGTATTCTTCTCAATTAGCATGGCAGAAGACTCATAAAATCATAAAATTTAACTCCTATGTTCACTTAAATGCCCCAATTTGAAATAACTCTGCAATTCTCTATAAAGGTAATGAGCTTAATTGGTTAGTCTGGAGAAATCACAAAATAAATGCTCTATCAGACCTATATACACAAAACAACTCTCTGAAATCATTCTCACATTTGCAAGAGACGTATAAACTTCCAAAATCACAATTTAATAATTTTATTTTGATATCATCTATTTTAGATTCCAAAATAGACTCAACTATAGATCCTATAATATGATCTTCTATTGCTCGTTATATATGTGTATGGAGAAATTTCAAAGGCATGGTGTCGGGCTTATACTCCATACTAATTGATAAATCTTTTTCAGATGATACTTCTGAAAACTTAAGAACATGGTGGTCCACACAACTGAATATCGCCTTTTCAGATAAAGAATGGGCTAAAGTTTTGGATAATTATAATCAGGGACTACGTGATGCAAGATTAAAATTTAATTACTTTAAAATACTTAATCAATGGCATTGATCACCTTCTAAACTCTAATCAGCTAAACGTAGTCCAAATTCTGATTGCTGGAGATGCCATCAATCTAATTGCGATATTGTGCTATTCTATGGGATTGTTCTAAGAATCAACAATTTTGGACATAAATAGTAAAATATTTAAGAAAGATTTTACCTAATACTTTGTCTCAATCACCCCGATTGTTTTTATTACACGATATTGGGTAGGGTTACGCCACAGTTGTTCAGATGGTTATCTACAGCAATTAGACTGGCAAAAATTAATAGATTACGTTTCTGGAAATCTAGCATTTTACCAACAATCCAATCCTGGTTGAAAGATATGTTTGACTTTGCGCAGTTTGAAAGAGTGATGTATAAATTAAATGACAACTTAAAACAATTTGATAATATTTGGAGCATTTTTCTAGAATAGATTTATTCTCTATTATCTTTTTATGATGATTCCTAGAGAGAACTCTGATAATTGTTTGATTTTTGTATTTTATTTTAAATTCTATTCATTAACCTGATGAATACGTTTTTTGTAATTTAATCAATTGCTATTTTCATTTACAATATTAATATTCTCTTTGTTTTTTTCTCTTTTCTAGGAAAATGTATTTGAATGGGAAAGTATTTAATTGTTTCATGATAATTTGTCATGTGTTTTCTTTTTCTTCTTCTTATTTAATATAGAATGATTATGTAAATTCTTTATTAGTGCACTTTAATTTTTCTTTTTTAGTTATATGATGTATATTTTATATAATCATTGAGCAATTTATATGTGTATTTGTTTATATAAATTTAATAAAGATTTGAAACACTAATAAACTCTACTCCACTCCACGCCACTCTATAACACTCCATGGCACTGTACACCACTCTACAACACTTTACACCACTCTATTACTTTCTGTTCCACTGTACTTACTCCACTTTGCGACACTCTATGACTTTCCACTTCACAACACTCCACTCTATCCCACCCCACTCTACAACACTCCACTCTACTGCACTCTAGTCCACTCCATGCCACTCTACAACACTTAACTCCAGGACACTCTATGCCCGCCATCCTACATCCCTTTACTCCATGACACCCTATGGCTTTTTACTGCATGTCCCACCACTCTACTCTACGACACTCCACTGTACAACACAACCCTCTATGCCACAGCATTCCACTCTCTGATACCCCACTCTACGACACTCCACTCTGTGTCACTCCACTCCACAACACTCTTCTCCACTCTATTCTATGTCCCCCACTTCACTCCACTCTACTCTACAACACATTACTCCATTCTACTTTACTACTTCACTGTACACCACTCCACATTACGTCACTCTATACCACCTCAATCTACAACACTATGCAGCTCGACTCTGACACTCTGCACCACTCTATACCCTCCAATCTACACAACTCTACACCACTCCACTTTACTCTAAATCATTCCACTGCACTCTACTCCACAACTCTGCACTCTACTTAATGACACTCCACTCTACTCCACAACACTGCATGACACTCCTCTCTACCCTAAACCACTCCAAAACACCCCACTCCATACCATTCAACGACGCTCTGATGCCACTACAATCAGTGCATCTCCACTCTATGCCACTTTTCCCCACTCTACGCCACTTTCCTCTGCATCATTAACTTTAAGCCATACTGAATGGTAGCCACGCTGGTGCATAATACGGCTTGTATACATTGGCAAAGCCAATAGGTCTTGCATAGGCAAGACCTATTGGCATTCAGATTGCTTGTTTATTTAACCATCATTCGTTAATCCTTGCTCCTGTTAACTCTTCTATTGACACTTTATTCCTTTACTGCAATAATTAGGAGCTATTTTCTGCAGAGTTGTGGACAGAAAGGGTGCATAAAGAATCCCACATACGCTGTAGCTGCTAAACACCACTGGGGGATGTTGACACTATCTGGGAAACAATATAAACTCTTTAAATTGCTGATTATAGCAATCAATAGCTAAAGGTAATCAAATTACTTTTCATAGTGTCTGTTGGAGCTTCCCATTCGTGTGCTGCAATCAAACATGTTTTAACTGTGGTCAACTAAAGCAATCTTATTTTGATAAAATCTGCAAATCACGCAGTTAATGATAGAATGCATCAAGTTCAGTAAATTTTATGTGGAAAACACCACAACTGAGTTTTTTCCGAAGGCCCTGATAATAAGTAAGTCACAGCATGCAGGGTGCTTTTGGCTCTAAAGCAGGGCTGGGCCAAGGAAAAAATGATAGCATTCATACCAAGAGACCCGATACAGAAGGGAGACGCCTGATTTTAAAGACCAAAATGGCTTTATTTTAGGTGTTTCCTGCCTAAAACCACATCCTCTTCAACCGAAGTCAATAACGTAAATCGATTCCCCCAATTTTCTTTTTTAAACCTTCCGTCTAACCAGGTTATAAATGTTGCCATGTATGTGATAGCAGAAGGTCAGTTGACAACTAGGTGTCCCACTGACCATCCTCACTCCACATCATTAGGATAGAACTCTTCCAATCCTAACTTTACTTTTTATTAATCATTTTGCTCAAGTATGTCGGACTAATTGGTTCACTAGAATGACGTTTTACTGAATAGAAGCCCATGGCTGGAGAAGTAGTGCCCCTGTGATAAGACATCATCTATCAACCCTTCCTTCTTTGCCAGATATGCAATGTGTTGAGAAACACTTTTATAATTCGGGTGGTACTTTTGTGGAACTAAGTGTAATTACATCGGTGTTAGATACCTACACAGCTGCCTGGCTTGCACTCTGCCTATGTCTGGCATTTACAATTTGAAGTGTGCCATATGTGTGACTCTTTGGATGAGGCTTAATAGCTCCCTATTTTACCAACCTAAGAATTCTTGAAATGCCCCAAGGGTCTCTCCGACTACAAGACTCTATCCTACACCTCCATTTCTTTAAATGTCCTTCACAACCACACCCTTGAATATGCCTATGCTCGAAGTCCCCTAAGGAGGTTTCAGGGAAGACCAACTAGTGAACAGAACTACTGAAACCCAAAGGCTGCACCACAAAGCTTTACGTGGAGTCTCCAGCTCCTAAAACACATTGAAAGCTGACTTCCTATTCCCTGCCCCACTGCCTTTTGCTACCCCACACCATCTTGCAAAGAACAGGACAGACTGATTTCTATTTGCTACCTGCCTCTGTCAACCAACCTACCCCATACTCTAAACACACAGTGATAGGAGGCCAACGTGCAGTAGCCAGGAACACACCATCCCCACACTCCAAACACTATACAGGCAAACTCTAAATCCCTTGCATCTCCACCTGACCACACTACCCGAGCTCTACTAAAGCAGCACAAGTAGTCATTTATGCCAAGGCTCACAATGTCACTTATGACACCTTCACTGTGCCCTGGTTATTCAGCCTACAGCACTTTGTATGCAGGATTTATGCCCAGATATATGGTTGAAGAAGTGAAAATACAAGTTCTAGTGTGTAAAGTGTTGTTGGTTAAAGGGCTAGGCTGGTTTTAGGTATAACACAAGAAACTGATCTAATCAGCACTTATGGGCTTGACACCGACCCCCAGCACATTCATTATTGCACTGCCCCACCCCTAAAAAGAGTACAGTCCAGAACCTGATATCCAGTATAAAGCTGTCAAAGCAACCCATTTCATACATGATGCATTTTACAAACTCCGACTTTGTATTCTGTGACTTATAGGCCTTTACATGCAAGAGAAATTAAAACAGCATGTCAAAGAATTAAAAGCTAAAATCAAGACCAACAATGTGCCACACAAAATAAGACCACTCGAAAACTATGCTAGAACATGCCTAGAACTTTCTCTGTATAAAGAAAAAGAAAAACTAATGGAAAAATGTACAGGCAGGATTCCCTGCAACCTGCCCAGCACCTGTCTGAATATAAACAAAATAAGGGGTATGCCCATCTAACTCCATGGAAACAAAAAAGTGGTATACTGTAGGGATACATTCATCGAAACTCATACCACAATTAAATAATTTACACTGAGAATTTGACTTAATCATTCATGGCTTCCTTTGTCAATTTATCACATAAGCCTATCTGTACATCCTTCTACATTCCATTATGTTAAATATTAATAGGTCTGTGAGAAGAAAATTAAGACAAAACAAACTACAGCATAAGACATATACATTCAATAAGTGCTGCACAAAACGGGAAAGCTCATTGTCCATCTGTTCCTCATTGCGTCCTTATCATTAAAAGAAAGAGGTGGTTATATCATTAGTCCAACTTTCAATTTACCAAGAGGAAGTCGCAGAGTCAACTGAGTCTTGGGGGAACTCCCCGTGCTTTCTCCTTATGAGTTCTCTGATCAAAACACAATATATCTTGTTGGGCTTCTCCGATCACAAGGTCGACGTATTTTGCCATAATCATTAAACACCCCCTCAGGAATAGGAAGACAAAAGAACCTGAACCTAAAATGAAAACAATAAAAGAAAATCACATCTCTAGTAGTGCAAACAGAAGCATTCAGGACACATACCACTTTGTGCAAATGTACATGCTTCATAATTTGTCAAAGACCAATAGTGCCATAAGATATGACTAAACCAGAACTCGGTCGAGTATCAAAAGCCTGGAGAAATTGTGTGCAGTTCACATGTGACAGCCCAGGGGTGTGGAATTTTTTTAATAACCTACTTGGCCAAGTGACAAAATGCTAATGAGATGTACATGTCCTGAAAAATCCACTTGACCAACCTACTTCCTACATCAATTATAAGGGCTGACACAGAAACATGTAATATGTTTTTATTTTGTTTTATTAAACCAATAACTATTCAGTGCTTCATAATCATGCTAAAGAAAAACTTGAAAAGCAGCTACATTAAATTGTATAGGAATACAGCAGTAAATGATCTTGCATGGCAAGCTGCTCTAAGACTCATTATTGACAATACTTAGGTTGTTATGATAGATGTGGCCTCTTATGTCCACACACATCCTTTGTGCTTCCTGTTGTAAGCCAGAGATCAATAGCTCTGCTGGGGTCATATTCCTCAAAGTTGGGCCTTCTATTTTAAGAAGCATTAGATCTTGGTGAACATCTTGATTTAACTGTGTTCTTAGTGGGTTCCTAACGACATTCATTGCAGAAAACACACGTTCCGCTTCTGCTGTACACACACTAAATGTGAACATCATCTCCACGAGCTTTAATATATTAGTTAACGTAGAAGGTTTTGTTGTTAGCAGGGTGGAGTATGCAGGCAATACAGGAATGCCTTTGCACTGAAAGCTTTTCATATGGGTTTTAAGTCCACAAAACTTCTCTACAATTGCCAACCGCTCGTCTGAGGTGAAAAGTACTTCAAAATGTTGAACAACTGCCTCAATATCAGACAGCCCATATTTATACAGTTTCTCTCTACTCTCTGGCCATAGTGTATAATCAAATACCTGAAATCCTTGAACTGGCATGGAACTAAAATTTGCAAACCTCTCATCAATGTACTTAACTACACTGTCAATGAGCTCACTGTCACTTTGGATTGTTGCTGCTGGTGGACAGCTCTCAGGCTGCTGGTTTTTTTTGTATAAATGTAAAGCTAGTTACAATTAAGAGGTATGTTTTTGCCTTAGCAGCAGAATCATCACTCCTAGCTGCAACCTGTCCCAGTCGTAGAACCACTGTCTGCAGGTTTTGTTGAATGGCTACCAAAGCTCTGGTTTTGCTGGATACCCATCTAACCTGTTTAATATCAGTGAACTGTGCAAAGTTTTCATCAATTATTCTTGAAATTTCTTTGGCATCTCTTCGCCTCTTAGGACTATACCAGTAAAATTTGAAAATCCATTCCAAAGTTTCTTTAAACTGCAAATAGAGGGTTTGGATTTTACAGCATCTAGAATCCCAAGATGAAGTTTAGGGCTACACAGTGGAACAGTAGAAGAAAATTAATGCCTTTCTTTAGAAGTGCTGCAACTCCTCCCTTAGATCCCATCATAACTGCAGCACCATCAAAATTGACAGCTATTAGTGAAAATCTACAAATAGAGTGTAGGGTTTCCAATCACTGACTACTCTCACCAGCACAGTTTCCTCTTCAATGATGGCACTATCTGTGCTTCTGTCCGCAATAATGCAAATGAAGCGAGAATTTGAAACTATTTTTTGATGTCCTGTCGAAATATATCTGCCTCACATCTTATGAACTCTGAGGCTTTTTCACGGTTTGTATAATGTTCCACTATAGCCACACCAGCTTTCTTCATAGCCCTACATATGGTTTCCATGACTGAGAGTGGCTTACCTTATTTTGCAATTAGGTAAGCATTGTTAAACAAGATGGTCAGTTTATTTTTTTCTCTCTCCTTCAGCTTTTGCAGTGCTTGCATAATGAGGAGCTGCTCTGTAGGGGGACTGGAATTTGAAGTACTCGCTCTAAGAGTCTGAGACTGCAACGTCATTTCTTTAATTTCCTGGCGATGCCATGAAAAGCACGTCATATGTGCCTTGCTAGTTTCATGAGCTCCAATTGGTTCAGTGCACAACTGGTCACATTCACTTAAGAATGCATTTCTATCTGAACCTGAATAGCTGACTGCTACAGTAGGTTTTGGCAAATAGTGCAGTACATTTTTGGTCCTTCTCCTTCCTGGCTTTCCTTCAGGGCTAGCCATGGACAGGATTCCACCCGGTGACACTAAAAAACTTGTTTTCTTTTTTCAGCATCATACTTTTTGTTCTTGTTTAGGTTAGGATTATGTGGGGTGGTACAACACAGAACCTCAGTTGGTTCTTTTTGGTTTCCTTCTCCTGGCTTTTCTTTATCAGTGTCTTTATTTCTTTTGAATCCAAAGTTGAAAAGACTATGCTGAGACATATTTGCCTGTCAACAGGACAACGTGAGCAAGTCTGAGACTACTTGATTCAGTTTTATACTCACAGTCCAGAAATGTAGAGCCAGTTGCAAAAAGCCTTCACACAGGAGACTCCAATAAATCTAGAGACAGCTTTCCAAACTCTCTGAGAACAAGGGGCTGAGGCAGCCTGCTGCAATGAAGCTTTATGCTGCTATGGTTCGTAGTGATTTCCTGCCAAGTTGTGAACACACTGGTCTGGTGCTACACTGGCTGCACAGTAGACCTAGAAACCAAGAAAAGATTTACACTAAGAACAAGGATGTGGGCTTTGGAAAAGGACAAGCTTACCTAAATGGGATTCAAATCTACCATCCATATTAACAACAAAAATTCAAAACCATTAGAAATTATGTATAATTGACTGCTGTTTAAGAAAGATACCTCTTGTGATTAATGTTCCTGTTAGGGAGAGCGATAGGAGTTTTTTTTAGTGCCAACCATAAAGTTAGCGTACAGGGTTACTAAATATGCCTGCTGCAAAGACCAGATTTATATTTTATGTCACAGTTAAGTGGATAAGTAAAGTAAGAGCCTTTACAAGTGCTTTCAAACTAATTAATGCATGTGAAAGAGGGCACTGGAAAGATGAGGGGCCCGGTGGTAGTGAAGGAATCCGAGGTGGTCATGGGGTGAGGAGAGCACCAAAAAAGTCTGTCTCACAGGGCACCACCAGTGCTAAATCCGGCCCTGAACTGACGTCACAGTATGAACGACGACAGTGAAGACAAGGTCAAATGGAGGAAATTGAGCAAATCCCAGCAGCACTTTTTGCTCAGATTTTCACATTTCCTGACCTTCGTCATTTTGAAAGTTTGCGCAAGCCCACTGTGATGTTAATTAAACCAAATGTTTACATAGCAGAAAAATAACATTAATTATTCAATATATAAGCAAAGGCAACACAAAACAGACGCTGAGCAAGTTTCTCTGTGCACCTACTTGTTGGATATGTTTACTATATATTTTATAATCCAACAATGAAAGTCGGGCTTGGAGGAATTTGAAATTGTGACCTTCCAATCAGAGACAAGCGGGCATCTCACTGAGCCATCTCTGCAAGTTAACTCTATCTGTGTGAGTCATAGATCACTTGTCTGAAAAAATAGGGAGCGCACAGAAGCTGGCTAAATGATTCTGTATTAAAAAACAGGACTTGTTATGTATAACCCAGAATGCCCCACATCCCTTCGGAATACCAATTATAACCATAATGGACAGAAGCACCAGTGGAAAGTGTCCAGCGCCTCGACTGCTCTTTCCCCTCTACTTTCATGTGTTTGGCCCAGATGCCTGTTCAGCTTTGTCTAGCTCCACCTAACATACTATATTCAGGAGCCTCTTTTATATGTTTCTCTGCTTAAAAGAAATGAGCAAAATCATAGTGTCTCCTAATGTAACGTCTTTGTTTTAGGGTTGTACACAAATTAAAACTGTACTGGTGCCACTAAAGACTGAGTTTATTAAACATTAAACCACAACAGTAGATTAAATCAAAGTGTGTTTAAAGTAGACAATAGTTTGCAGCTTTCTGTTTTAATGAGACAGGCAGTAGCTGCTTCGTAGAGTGTTCTAGCCTCCAAACCCCATGAAAAGGAGTCTCTGACTGTTTGATGCTTAAAAGAACATGATCCAAGTGGCATATGGTTTCCTACCCCTACTGCGCCCCTTTTCTCTTCCCAGTCCATTAGGCAGGGCAGGCCATCGTCATTACACAAACGTATGTACGTAGTAGTAATGATGATGGCCTGCCCTGCCTAGTGAACACACGGGGAGCAAGGCCCTTTACTGTTAACCAAGGACCTAGATGCCTGTGTGATGATTAGGCAGGGCAGGCCATCGTCATTACAAGTACATACATATGTGTGTAATGACGATGGCCTGCTCTGCCTAATGATCACACGGGCAGCAAGGCCCTTGTTTAGACGTACGCGAAGGCATACTTTGCGTACGTGTAAACAAGGGCTTTGCTGCCCATGTGATCATTAGGTAGAGCTGATCATCATCATTACACACATATGTATGTACTTGTAATGACGATGGCCTGCCCTGCCCAGTGCTTAATTTATATTTGATGTTTCCGGTACTGAGCAGCGCCAATTATTTTTGAGGACCGGCGCTTATTCTTCTACCCCAAGCATTTGCTGCGAGCAAAAGACACATATGGGAGAGTGGGAGGAAGAGGAAAACGAAAAAGCGTCACAATGAGAGAAAGGAGAAGGCTGCAAAAGTGAGCTGAAGGCGGAGGGAGTGCCAGTGGCTTTAAATTGATTGAAGAGGCTGCCGCCCGAGATGGCTTCAGGATTACGCTGCCTCAGTATTCCATGTTCCCAGTTTTATTGAGCAGTCCCGGGTTTAAGAGGAGGGCTTTGAGCACTGGCACATTTTAATTTACAAATTTAGGTGGCCCCTGCCTTATCATCACACAGGCAGCAAGGTCCTTGTTTAACAGTTAATAAAGGGCCTTGCTACTCGTGTGATCATTAGGCAGGGCAAGCCATCGTCATTACACAAATGTACGTATGTACTTGTAATGACGATGGCCTGCCCTTTATTTACTGTTAAACAAGGACCTTGCTACCTGTGTGATCATTAGGCAGGGCAGGCCATCGTCATTACACAGATGTACTACTTGTAATGATGATGGCCTGCCCTGCCTAATGCTCACACAGGCAGACAAGTAAAACACAAGCAGCTTTTTTTCCACCCTCCCTGCAGCCATTACCTCAGTCTCCTCTGGTGCGTTGCTTGGGCGTGGCGGCCACTTGCTGCGCTTCGGTTTACCCGCCACGGAGACAGAGTGTTTGGAGGGGGCGGGCCACAGATTATTCTAACGCATTGCCATGGGGGAGGGGAGCGCAGACTGACAAAGCCCGAGCGCTCACAGCTAATTACTGATTTAATGTCTACTTGTTCGTCAGACGAAACAGACATTAAACCTTATTGCCCGTTGTAAAAATCAACATGGCTCGGGAGTCGGGCGATATAATCTCCTAATCCCTGCAGTCAATCATTGACCATGCCAGTGCACACGTGCTGAATCATAACCTCATGCATGTGTAAAATCGCTGACAAAATGACAGTATAAATAATACATGAACCTGAAAAAGCCTGTAATAGTGTGTGGCCGTATAAAGGCTGTATAAAGGTAATCACCATATCTAAACATAGGCAGGTGTGCTCCGTTGCGCAAAGATACAATCAGTGTGCAAAGCGATCAGACCCGTACATGACCATACAGTGAAACATACACACAAGCAAAGGACTGGGATGAACTGTGATGAACCTGTGTGTGTGCTGAACTATATGTAAAAACATAAGTAGGATGCAATGTTATCCAAGGTTCTGCCACGACAGGAGAATCATTTTATGCTTTTTCCTCCTTTACTACTCAAAACAGAAGCCAATGAAAACGTCAGAAAAGAAAAACATAACACTGAATTTCCCATGAATCAAAACAACACTTCCCAACCACAGTCCACCAATCAGATCCTTATATGACCCACAGCAATAAGGTACCATCTTGACTGCCTTTTTCTTTGCTGCGCCGCAGTCGAGATAAGTGCCTTACTGTTACTGTACGAGTGGACATTGTTTGATGTGTTATTTCATTTTATTTGTTTCAATATTATTGTATTGATCATAGATTTCACTTTATAGCTAAATTGCTTTGCTTGATCACCTATTTATTTACAGCGCAACACACTTCTGGTCAAGTTTCTCTTTGTCATGTTATTGTGGTATTATTACATTTGTGTGTTTTCTTCTGATGCATGCTGTACCTGTTTTTGTTTCCCCGCAAGCCCATTGTCCTCTTTCAAAACCCCTCACAGGAGGTGGCAAAGAAGTCTGCAAATGCCTTCGAGCAGAATGTCCCCACCCGACCTCTTTCATAACACTGCAGACACCCCTGACATTGATTCTACTATGGTTACCTTCCTTAAAAAGTACAACCATGATCCCAAAAAAGGCATTGTCAGGGCCTTCTCGGCTTGTCAAGATAAACTTTTAGATGTATCAGATCCATTGGCAAAAATCCTGCAACTGGCTCTCCATGCAAGAGGAAGGTACCAGTGTGAATCAGACTATGCTTGCCGGATGGGCCAAGAGTGTGGTTTGCCTTTTGGGCAATACCAATTGTCCTTTTGCTTCAAAACGTCGCAAATCAGTCTGAATGAGAATCGACTTGTAGCTGGTCGAGCTAGCCTTGTCTGATGCTGGTCCCCTGGCTGAGTGCAAACTATTTGGTGAACGTTTTGTTAAGGACATTGGTAAATTTGTTGACACTTTTAACACCCTTGATAAATCGCAATCATCCTTGGAGAAGGTATTCCAATAGATTTTTGTATGGGCAAGTTGAGGAAGAGGATGTTTGGCTGGCCGGGCCTTCACCCAAGGTGCTCAGAGAGACTACGGCTTCTGGCGCTGCAGTACCGGACAAGGCACCTCGCAAGCTGGATGCTTCCCATCCTGGTCTAGGAGTTACTGAGCCAGATTCAATAAAGATGTCACCAGAGGCTCACAGGCCTCCCCCTCTCAATTCACAGGTAAGTCCCTTTTCCAGAGATTCCTTTGAGGGGGGAAGACTTCATCATTTCATTCACAACTGGGCTAAAATTTTCCTCAGACGGATTTGACTTATTATAGACTTCCTAAAATGAGACTGAAAGAAAGGCTTTATTCAAGCCGACTCAAAAGATGTATGCAATCAAATGGTTGTGAAACCACACTCAGGAATCCCAATTACTTAGATAGCAACACCAATCTCACCTATTGAGTTTGACTGAATATTTGGACTTGGCGAAGAGAGTAGTAGTCAGGATCATTCACTAACACATCAATGGCATTATATAACAAACATTACTACTAAACACCATAACAATTTAAACCAAGCAAAGTTTCAAACTACCAACCAAGCAAAGTTTCAAAGCGTTATTACAACCCCAAAATCAATGTCACGTAAATGGTGCACAAAACTAAATAATAAACATACATGACAACCATAGACTGACCGAAACGTCAGAAAAGATTCAATCTACTAAACATCAATACTGTTAGACACTCCAATATAGTGATATAGATTAATAACAGCACAATATGACTATTATCACCAGATTTCAAAGCAGATAATGGTGACATCAGTAAATCATCAAAATACAGTTTTAACAATCAAGTTCAGAGCTGGGCCATCCTTACCACTAACCAAAATTGGGACTTGCATGTGTGGGAACAGACTAACACATGTAGGCAAAAACAAAAATAATTTGGAAAATCACCTAATTTGGGCAATGCACTATAAAAATATGTTGGTATAAGTGACTAAGCTAAAATAAACAAGAAAGCACATTTAGTTATACCTCTCTTCATGGGACAGCAGACAGAATGATCCCACAGGAACGGTCACCGTCTTCCAGCGTCAGTTGATAACAGTATCAAGATGCTGCAGAACACAGGCTGCACATAAGACAGTTCAGTATTTCGGAATTAGATGGGCATCTTTGTACTGGGACTATGATGACAGGAAACGAGTTGGGCATTTTTGTACTAGGACTATGATGAGAAAACTCATTGGGGATGGCAGACTTAAGCAAGCACGGAACTGACTCTAAGGAAATCTCAAGACGGACTGACTGACTTCAGTTTCAAAGTTCTTCACTAATTTAAATACGCACAATTCATTCATTGGTTCTTCACGTGGGCACAGTCTGTGCATCAGTTTCAGCATCCAATCACTGCAGATGGCACCACCAAATTCTGATACTTTTAATAATCTTCTCAGCAAAAGTGTGTTGTTTGCTGTAGGACTTCATACAATTCCGCCTAACTATTACATTTTCTAATAATTTGCTACTTGCAGTTCCTTTCTCACAACACACAATAAACTAAACTAATATTCTTTCACATGAACATTGTAATTTCCTGTCCGATTCAACAGCTATAACAAATACTGGTACATTAGCTAAATTTGGAACATGTGCTTCTCCTACAATACAATAGAACATTCAACATTACATTAGGTACCTAAGGAAAGAATTCAAGTCAGAGGGGACAAAATAAACAAGTGATTTTCCATTGCTGCTTGCAAAATTAATCTAAGGCCTAGTCAAATTAAGAAACCTAAATGCACATTAATACATTAACAAAATATATTGCGTACATTACAATTCAAATCATATGAGCAAAGCAAATTATTTAATTTCAAATATTATTTGTCATGTTAAATCAATTTAAATATTTGTTTATTTTTCTTTGCATGTTAATGAAATTAATTTAATTCAAAGCAAGTGTGTTAAATTCATATTCATTTAATACTCATAATACTTTATATTTCTATTGTTTTTACTTAAAATAATACTTTCATATTAATATTAATTAATAATTCACACATTTATGAATGTACATTATTGTCATGTTAAACGTGGTGTCAAAATACCAATGGTAGGCACAAATGTCCACCAATAGTTTAAATGTGCACATTTTTCATTTCTACATTATTTCCTTTGTTAGGCCTTTACAACTACAGATTTATTAGCTGCCATATGCCACTCCTATGCCAGTAGTTTATTAATAACATTTGATCTCTCTCAAGGGCAATGATTTACCAATTTACAGACTTGTTGCTAGTTGTTTATTATTGACTTCTTAAATTGGGACAGAAAGAAAAGCTTAATTCAAGCCGACTCCAAAGATTTATGTGCTTAAATGGTTGTGAAACCACACTCAGGAATCCCAATCACTTTCCTTGTAGGACTGGACGAACCAGCTGAGGAGAGGAAAGATCCTTACTCTCTGCTGGGTGAGCCCAATGAAGCGCTCTCCCCTACCATACTCGTGAGTGCAAGAAAATGCCAGCTTCCAGTCCCCACCACCACCACAAAGTTAAAGAGGTTATTATGGTGCGTCATGATCAATGCATGCTGGAAGTGTGTTGCGTGATAAATAGAGGAAGAATGGTGGCCATCTTTAAATGTACCGCATTCTTTTCCAGGCAATAATAATATGCTGATGAGGTAGTGACAACCACCAATTACGTGGACTCAAACTGTTGCTAAACTGAGAATTCTTGCAATAGTTACACATTATTGGGAATCTTTTGTGTAACTTGAGATGAGCTTGTTATGAATGCAGACTTATAATAAATACAGGCGTCAGAAAACACATTGCACATATACACAACCTGGATCTGCAAAAAGTCCCTATTGGTTACAATATCTTTCACAAATCAAATCCTATTCATGATAGTATGGAAACAATGGGGGGGTTCATATCCTGCATAGAACTGCTGCAAACACTTATTGATGGCTAATCATTAGGTATGATGTCTAATTAGATGTCAAATTATAGTTTCATGAGCCACGTATGACACTGACATATAGATACATTTCCCAAAAAACTAAGATAAAATGAAAAAGAAATAGAAAATGAAACACACCAAACAATGGTTTATATCAGGGGCCATATTTCATCCAAATCATTCAAGCCACTGAAGCTGTGTCAAATTTCTCAATAATTTTACCTCTATTTTAGCCAAAACAGATAGAGGCATCCCTAGGGCCTTGTTGCTCTACAAAAATGACTGACAAGCTTATCTCATCTTCAGAGTGACTCATGCTTCTATAATGTTCGACCAGTGGAGCACCTTGCACATGGCATCTGTCTTGACAGCGTGTGTTGTTTGGCCCATACACACCTTATCACAGAGGCATTTCACAAAATAAATAACATTTATTGTATTGCAGTTAGAAAACGTGGTTTGTCTGTGTACAATGCCATTAAGTAATACATATTTGGTGTCACTAGTACATTTGCAGGATAAACTGTTCTGGTACCTGAAATGACCAACTATGGGGGGGAGCCAACAGTTCTGAAAAATATTTTTGGTATTTGCAGTAGCTCTAACAGCTCTAACCGGTTGCTGACACACGTTCTTTCCTCTTTTGAAATAAGTCAAAGGTTTTTGAATGTCAAAATCTGATAGACTTTTCCATTTTTTTTTAAATAATGCGCTTCACTTTATTTTTTTTGTACGTCAATACGTATGCAAACAAATTGGTGTTGGTTTTGTTTTTTGGGCACACAGAGTGTTTCACGCAAAATGTACCAAGCTCTTTTCAAAGCTCCCTTGACAAGTTTCTTAGGATAGCCTCTATCAGTGAGTTTGTCAACCAAAATGTTTGCATTCTTTAAATAATCCTTCTACTAGTACAGTTCCCCCTGATCCAGAGGAACTGACCCAAAGGAGGATTTTCTTTTAACGTTCTTGGATACCAACTCAAAAATGGGGGGATTTATCCCTACAGTATACCATTGTTTCCAGCACCTGTATGAGAGCAGATCTGTAAACTGACGCCACCCATGCCAATAAAGCACACTGAAAGGGGAAACTGCACATGGCAAGATTTCAAACCTACGTTTATAAAGTTCGCTGTTGTCATTCTTGAAGAGAAAATCAAACATTTATCCTGTAGGTCTTGTGTGCCCATGGCTGTACAGTTGAACATGGCTGCCATGTCCGGTCCATACATGACTAGCTGCTCTCATCCAAGTTTTCCTTTGCATTCTAAGACTTGCATTCCTGAATTTATAAAGGAACAAACAATGCTACAAGTTCAAGTATAGGAAGGAAATCCAGGACTGGAGCACCTAGTCATGTATGAACGTCGGGCAACTTAGCAAGGCCAGTACAGGAAAAAACAGATGTAGTCTTGAAGAGGGTTGCAGTTTACTGCTGCTCCCTTTGATCGTGAAATGGTAGGCCGCTGTTTATTTAAGTAACAAAATAGGAATATGTTGTAAATGTAAACAAATGTGGAGTGAGCCGGACGTGTTTATTGTATGACAGTGTCTGGGTATTTGCTAGGACACAGTCATGGACGTCTATGCCAAGAAAAAAATTCGAACACAGTTTTGCTCTTGTTTCAGCACAAAACTGTGCTGAAGGAAAAGCAATGTGTTCAAAATAATATATCATTCTGTCCTACAGATTCTTTTTGTAGGAGATATTCATATTATTCGCAGCATGTTCAAAAGTTCCCGGAACCCAGAGCCGACAATTTGAGCCATGGTTTGCAATATTTTTTTCAGTGTGTAACAAGCAGGCATCATTTTTGACAAAAAAAATATCTAATGACTAGAGGTTAGGGGTGAATGAAAACCATATGTTTTAAATGTACCAGAGAATCTACGTTTAGGCCGATGGGACATTTGACCTCCCTGAATTCTGGATTGACCATAATGTTAGTAGATTCTGAGGACGTTTTTGCAAACAGTGCTTTTTATGTAAACTCATCAACAATAGCATTTATAATACAATGCATCTTGTAGCAAATACACAGCCACCATCCTCTACATTAATCTAGACTTTCACTCTCACTGAGACACAGATCAAAAACACTTTTCAACCCATCACTGACATGTTCCTATCACTAAACAACTTGAGCCTAAGAAAAGGCTGCAAAGACAGGCAGAAAAAATCTCTTATGTTCCATTCCGGCTCAAGTCTGCAATTATTTTGAAATTCTACAAACCTGAATGTCATTCAGTTCAAAAGAAATGTTGCACTGTATTTGCTCTATTTTGCCTTTCTGCTATAGTATTTATTTGTATTGTCTTGTTAATTATGTGCCTTGAATCTAGACTACGTTTTGGAATTTTGTTTGCTCTTTATAGAAGAAATAAATAAACAAAAACACTCTCCAGGTAAAAATACCCTTTTCGTTAATGAGCTAGCCAAGCTCCTCGCCTTCTCATCTTCATAAAAACGAAATTCTCACTGGCTTCATGGTCAAATGGAACAACCTTTCAGATAGAATTATCTCCCAACTCACAGATTTCCTCATGGTAAGCTTACAGGACACTACACAAAACCACACATTTCAAAGGAGCTACAGCTAACCTAATAATTGTTAATAAATACTAGTACGGTCCTAATGACCTTGATCTCCCAGGTCATTCTCCAAAAAAATAACATCCAAATAAAATAAGAATACACATAGGAGAGGCATATCAGAAACATAGAAAAAAAGAATTGATGAGCTCCAAGATTTCCTTCTCTTTAAAACTCACTTCCATGAGCTTTACACCCCTTTTCTTAGCTAGCAACTAACCAAGAAAAGCAAATCCTCCAATTGGTTTTCTTCTGAGAAGAATTAATTAATAAATATATCAACCAAAACAAACGATTTTCAAGATTATTAACCATCTGAAGGATCTGATCAATCTAAATGCTGTGATTTTTTATCAATTTTCTAGCAGAAGATCAACAAAATCAGAGATCAATCATTATTATGTTATTGTTAAGCGGATGATCAACTGAGGGTGCCCTGGTGTTGATAACCTGTTAGAACTATAGAGCTGAGAATGCCACTGAGTGAACATCCATGTTTTAGACTGCTTTCTAAATTTAATGAGATTGGTTTTACTTCTTAGATGGAAAGGAAATTAATTTCATTTGGTAGCGCCCTAAATGTCACGTTTGAAACCTGGAAACCTGAAGGTCAGTTGAGCTACATAAATATTGAAGAGGGTCGGCTAGTGCAACTCCGCACTGTAATGGGCTAGAGGAAGATATAAACGACATAACCACTGGTTGGCTCCTTCTAGTGAGGAAAGAGCATATTCAGCCTAAAGCAAACCATCTCACTCCAGTTTCTGGCGGCCTATTTAACAGTAGAACATGACGAACCATATTAAAGGTGGTGGAAACATCAAAGAGGACGAGGGCCACCCCTCCACCTTGATCCAGTATCATGTTCCGTTTCCGTAGAACTGCTAAAAGTGCATCTTCAGTGCTATAGAAAGGTCAAAAACCTGCCTAAGCATACTTCAGGAGAGAAATATTTGATATGACATTAGATAGCGGTCTGTTGACAATTTCTACTTCTCCTTTGCACTGAAAGGCAGACGTTGGACAGGATGATAAGTACTAGGAGTAGATAGAGCTAATGTCTCTTTTTTTTTTTAAGTTATAAAACCCAAGCCTCCTTCCATCCCACAGATAATTTACCAGACTTGAGGGAGGAGTTAAGTTAATGACATAGAGAGGATCCTGTGTAAGTTGCTAGCATGTGGAATACAGAGCATGGCCCATCAAGAGATTCTGATATAATGGAATTTAAAATCGGAATAATCGCTCCCACAGTTATGACAATACATTTGAAGAAGCATTGAGCTGGTTTGAGAGATACTGTTCCAGACACTGAAGTAGTGGTGAAAGATTGATAATTCAGCTAATTATTTCAATGAAAAAAGCATACAGAGAATCGCCTAATTCTTGCCAAGGCTTCTCACCCAGATGTAATTGGCTTGTAACAGAGAATTCTCTAATAAGTTTAAAGAATTTCTGTGGCGGTGTTGTTATGTAATGTATAATTAGTGTAATTTTCTAAATGAACTTGCTTAAGTTGTGGTCTATAACTTTTATGCCCTTCCTTGCATTTACTTCTGTCTGCCAATGAGTATATGCTGCGCCATGATCGATGCAAAGTTTGACAGGCACATTTGCCATTAGCAAACTCTATTGAATACTAGGGGGATGATGCAAACCAATAGTGAGGGGAGAAAATGACAAAGTGACTATAAAGTGACATTTAACATTATTTGACTGTGCATTATAAGTTCAAATAAAAGATTGTTCCTCTAATTAAGAATCAATTGTGGAAGGGGGAATATGTGTTAACTTACACTTTGAAGCCAACAGTTGATGTGCATTTGCTGTCCTAATACCTCTGTTATCAAAATGTATTGAAATTTAATTGCTACGTGATTCGACCAAGCACCAGCCAGGAAGGACTGTGACTGACAGAATGAATGGGTTTAGAAACCAATTGAGTGAAACCGGGCAATAAGCATGAAGACAAAAACAATGATGGACATGAGGAAGAAACAATCAATCAAATTAACTTTATTTGGCTGCAAGTGCCGTAAAATTTAGATGCAATACAATAAAAATCATAAATTGTACACTTTTAATGAGAAATATTATTCTAACATCAATACCATCATTAAAATGACATACATAAGTAAAAAGGTAAAAATCAGTTGACTGGTACAAAGTTTCCTTTTCAATAGTGCAGTGGGATTACCAAAGGATACAGTATGTAGTAAGCTTATTTAGATTCTATTCACACTTCTGTCAACTTGCTAAAAATAAGATCATGATAGCAAGTGCAACTATTTATTTTTATGGAGGTTGTCCAATCTAATGGAATATCAATGTCTAAAATGATAAGCACAGCTGCTCAACCTTTCGGTGTGATATGAAGTGCAATATTCAGTTGCTATGAGAAAATGCAGAGTGCAATAATACCAAGGTACAGGACCTCTGCACAAAAGACAGTGTTCCATCTACTGCATGCCTGAGAACTGAAGATCACAATTTTGACCCTTATTGCATAGTCAAAGACCCCATTTACATTTCATTTGCAATATACCCTCCGGCCATCAATATGAATACTTAAAATGTTAAATCCCATAGGTCAACAAAACTATTATGATTATGACTGTTATTATTCACATAGTCCAAGGCATGCAGCATCATACTCATGTTATATATCTCTGTGTAATGGGAGAGATTTGTCAATCAGCAAATAGTTAATCGATTAATCATGTCAATGCTAAAGCTATAGAGTATTAACCCCTCCTCTACAGGAAAACATGAAAACTCAGATTGTTAGCTTATGTTTAAGTTGACAAGGCTTTAAGCCTTATATTCCAAACCCTGCCCAGAAATGTAGCAACAGAACATGCATAAAGAACACTAGGTTCAGATCTTAAAATTCTTAAAGGTACTAAATAATTCTGTATGCCTGCTGTAAGCAAACTGGCTTGATCCAAGTTAATTGAATGCATATATAAGCCGTGCAGGCAAATAAGACATTGATTAAGTTTTCGTTCTGTATTTTACATACTGAGCATTTCATCGATGAACTGAGTGAGACTGCCCATTTTGCAGTAAACACTTTAAGGGGTAAGGATCCTACCCTATCCTAAACTGAATGTATAATTTCTTATCAACAGTGTTTGTGATTCAGTCCTAGTAATGCTTGTACATACAGCTTGTTTTGAATTGAGCAAATTAATTTGACTCTATTGGTGTTATGAGCGTCCATATGTATCATCCACTGCTAGTATATTTTCTTTATTTCCTATTCACACTTTGAAAGATAAAGGCTCCATCACAGTGGGCTCCCAGAACATCCTAGGGATTTTTTAAATGTTCTTGAACCAATCAATTTTGCTAAACATGTCCAGCTTTATTACATCTTATACCACTTCTAAATAAGCAGCTAATTCTGGAGTAGTTCCTAGTCTCCTCCAATAAAGGATTGGTCTAAGTCTTCCTTTATCTAGGATTAACTTTCTTCACATAGCAAGGTTTAGCACGTACACCGCAGTATTAGAGGGGAGGGAAACTAGAGTTCTCAAAAACGTATGTTCAGATTTTACCATTCCTGCTAGGATGTCGAAACCCCAGAGTTCTGCGTCATACAGCAGGATGCCCATGACTTTTGAATCATAAACCTGCAATGCTGTGGCTACTGGTTTGCCGTGAGATGCATGATGTTCCTTCCGAACAGCACCCACAATTTGTTTGTGCTTTAGAGTCACTTTGTAAACATGCTTTTTCCATGTCATACCAGTTGTTAGCTTAATTCCTAAGTAGTCGAAGACATCTACTCTTTCCATCTCCCCTCCGTCCAAGGTTATCCTTTCTCTATATGATTCATGCTGAGTAATGGACTTATACTTTGTATTAGCTGCATTTACCTCTAAACAGCAAGCAGAACAAAATGTCTTGAAGCGGTTCAGTAGGCATTACAGCCCACTTCATATTTGAGACACTAACAAAGGTTTAATATATGTAGCCACCCCCTGCTTGTTCTGACATTTACTGCCCATACCTTATGTTCTAGTGTAATGGCCCTCAGTTGTAGGGCAGCTTGGGTCCACATTTTAACAGCAGATAAGTCAAGTTGAAGGGTGGCCCATTTGTCCTCTTCTTCACTAATCAGAATGATATCATCCCTAACCAAGAGTTCAAACGTAGTTCCAGAATAGTATATACTGAATGTTTCCTCTTTTCCCAATAATTTTCTACTGTTTGCAGTGTTTCAGACAGTTTGCCTCCCTTGACCCCTCTTGTTTAGATATTACAAATTTCTATGTTGGGAATCTTGTTTGTCCTAAGTTGCAATGCCAAGATGTTTGGGGAATCAATCTCTACCTTCACGATTGTACAGTTCAGTGAAGCGCTCACTCATATTAGAACATTGGAATGTTGCGAGCTCTACTGGAGACAATGGAGTGCTCTGGGCTGTTAATGGCCGGTAAACACACAGAGCGTCAACATTCCAATGTTCTTTGTTTACAACAGTAGCTGTGAACAAAGGCCTCATGGAGCCAGAGTGGATTTTAATCCCCTTGGGTTCAGTGAGGACTTTGTTTTATTTATTAGAACATTCTGTCTTCTAGTGGCGGAATGTTCTAACAACCCTATTGCCTTTGTACTTGGGCTGTACCGACAATTAAAGTCCCGCTCCCTTGTTAATTTAATGCTGGAGCAGGCCTTTAATGGCCGGTATAGCCCACTACGGTGGTCTCAAAGGCTATATTAAGAATCCTCCAAACAGTTGCCCAAAAGGATTTATTTTTGCTGGAATGCAATAATTTATATAACAGCCCTAAACACAGGCTCAGGAAACAGCCATTCCCACACAACTGTAATCATACATAGCCTTAACCATGAGTTACTACACATGCACCTTTACCACACATAGCCTTAACCACGCATTTTTGACAACGCATATGCCTTTACCACGCATGCCTTTACAAACAGTTAAGTTGTAAAGGTATGCATGGTAAGGGCATATGTGTGGTAGTGGTGGCATATGTGTTGTAAAGGCGTGTTCTATCAGTGTCGTTAGAGGAAATGGAAAGACAGGCCTGCCTACCACTGTTACTTTTTGGTGCTTATTGTGTCCCTTATTTTTATGTAAAGTTTCTGAAAACTTTGCATGGGTGGTTCCATGAGGAGTGCCCCACAAGCAGTGACTACTTCATGGGGTGCATTCAAGTGCAGGATGACATGCCTACCACAGCTCCACTGATCCAGCTGAGTTTCCGATAAGAAACGCTCTTATTGCCGCCGGTCACGCTCGGGTCACCCCCACCCACTTTTTCCCATCTCACAAGATAACAATGCCCAAAAAGCAAGTTCCAAGCCCAGAGAGCTTTCCTAAGCGCCCAGAACTTTGATTCGCTTGGATCCCATTGTCCACTGCGGTGCGTTGGGCTCAGAAGCTCGAGAGAATTCCAGTGCTTTTCTAAAAAGACCAAATCCGCCAAGTCATTATTTACTGCACCACTTACACCACCAGGTCTAGCGTCCGACTGGCACATATTCAGAGGGCTGCCTGCCTGCTGTCATGAGGAGACCAAAGGAAGGGGAAGGGGGGGAAGGGGTTTAGGGCTTGTGGGTTAGGCTTTAGGGTTTGGGGCGTGGTTTTATGACTCAGGGCAGGGGGGTGGGTATTTTTTTTAAAGGGTTGGGGGTCGGGTAAGGGGTTGCGCTGGGGTCAGGTTTTAGGGCTCAGGGAAGGTGGGAGGTTCGGCTTTAGGACTTGAGGGAAGTTTAAAGGTTCAGGGCATGGGTTGTTAATTTTTTTTTTTTAAAGGGCTGTGGGTGGGGCTTAGAGGTCCGGTTTTAGTGTTTAGGGCAGGGGCCATGGAAAACCTTACCCACATTTATGCATTTAACACACATGCTTTTGCAACAAAATGTGTTGTAAAAGCATGCATGGTAAATGCATATTCGGTGTTAGATATGTGTGGTTAAGGTTATGCGGGGTAATGGCATTTGTGTTGTAATGCATTTGTGATAGAGGTATGC
The DNA here is from genome assembly GCF_031143425.1 of Pleurodeles waltl. Taxonomy (NCBI): domain Eukaryota; kingdom Metazoa; phylum Chordata; class Amphibia; order Caudata; family Salamandridae; genus Pleurodeles; species Pleurodeles waltl. The sequence continues at coordinate 1,123,483,552 of NC_090446.1, read as the reverse complement.
GTTGTTCCATCATACAACCCACAGGTAGAGTACTCCAATTTTCCTGGAACAAGCAGATGTCAAACTTGTCAACAAAATCGATCCAAGCAGGTAGGTTCAATTTAGATTGTAGGCCTGACACATTCCAGAAAACTATGGAGACCTTATCAGTGTTTTTACTGTTTAGTTATTCAAAAGATACACAGGGCTGTACGGAAGGCATAGAGCTAGTAGTAAAGGCAGTATTTTTCTGAGCTCTTTGCAAAGTGGTGGAAGAAATAAAATCGATCCACATATTAAAATCACCTAATAACTTTGATGAGCTTAATACTAAAGTAGATTTTAAATTTGCAAACATCTGACAAAATTGGGCCGAGCTGATGGAGAAGGCAATAGTCCAAAACGCCTGAGAAAGTGGTAGTTGCAGTATGAGATGAACAAATAAGAATGTTTCAGCAAGGGATGTGTTCCAATATGTAGAATGATCATAATGGAGTTGTTTGTAATCAGGAAAAATTAACATAGATATGCCTGGAGTAGGCATAGCCTTAATCCATGTTTCTGGCCTGAAAAAGACGTCCAAACAATGGTCTATGATAACGCTATAAATAAGTTCTGAATGTTTTACAAGCGAACAAAAGTTTAATAAGATTGCATGTAAGTGACCATTAAAAGTCATGTATGATTGATAAATGGTATCTTATGTTATGCTATGTCTATTAGTATAGTGCACCAATTACCCGTGAGCGTAACCAGGTGTTTGAACAGGTATGTAGGTGAGTGTCCTCTCAGAGTAATTCTTAACCTCATTGTGGAACTCAAGAAGTGAGGAGACTCTGATGTGATGTGTTGTGTTGTGTGGGTGCTGTCACTGGCAACAGTAGCAGTGGCAATGGGTGATGCAAGCTGCAGTGGCCTCCTAAAGAGGGCCCCTGCACTTATGTTTTTTTTATTTTTTACAAATAATGGTCCTGGCTACCCACATGATAGCTAAAAAAAAGGGTGTGACAGCAATTATAGGTAGTGGCATACAGTGTAGTGGCTAGAGTGCACTGGAATAGACTGCAGTGGTGTAGAGTGGTGCAGATTAGGGTGCAGTGGCGTAGATTGGATTGACGTAGAGTGGAGTATCGCAGAGTAGAATGAAGTGGGGTAGAATGCTGTGGTGTAGCATGCAGTGGCGTAGAGTGCAGTGGCGCAAGAAGGTTTAGGTGCAACAAGCAGGAGAAGGTTACAAATTGGGATCTACCTGCTCACCACTGAAGTGAGGTCGTTTAGGTAGAGCCAATTATATCTTCGCTATCTAGGATCAGTAGTTTGTAAAGATCCAATACTTAGCTTGCAATCCCCTAGCTTGGTGATGCAAGTCTGAGGAAAGGGTAGTGCCAAAGCTTAGGACTTTATCCAACTGGACAAAGACCACAAGTAGAAACCCACCAGAAGGGAGATGTGCCCTAGTGGCTATGTTACGTAATGCAATACAGATTTGTAGAGCACTCTATCCTGGCGCTGAGCAGATGTGAGTCTAGGCACACCTAGGGTCTAATGGGAATACACGAAAAGCCAGGTCTTCGGCTTCTTGAGGAATTCAAGAAGTCAGAGGAGGCCATTATGTTTAATGACAGGTTGATCCACACTTGGGGGTAGGAGTCAGTAGATAATATATAAACAGCCTTTTTATCTTGTTGGTGAGTTTTTACATGTGAATTAAAGTTAGAAACAGTGAGGAATTGAGATTTTAGGGAAATACAAGCAGCTGATTCAGTATAAAAGATAGTAGCAATGGACCTCATGGAGTCTTTTCCTAAAGGGGGAGACCCACTAGTCATACAAGAAACTGAATAGGGAATATTACCAATGAGAAAGGTTTCTGGTGGCACCAGCTTAAGAAGTGTTTCTCTTCAGTGTGTAGTCTTATTAGTTGTGACACCAGCAGATGCTTTTGCTGTGACTGATACAGAGACCGGAGTATGATATGAACGAGATTTATGAATGCAACGATTGCCCCTAGACATCAAGGCGATAAAGTCCTGCTATGCTACTCCACAATATGCTAGTTCCAAAAGTTGTTACGGGAACTAAATCTCCCAACAAGGTGAAACACCAGGTCTTTTAGGCCTTCCTGAGGGGAGGGTGCAGCTTCAGACACTAGAGGTGATGAGGGAGAGCATTCTAGAGTCTTGCAGCCATGACAGAGAAACACCTGCCTCCCCATCTCTTCTTCCCAACTCTGGGTATAGTTATCCAATTTTGATGGGCCGAGTGAAGATTTATCATAGGAGTGCACCACTGAAACATGGTTATAATTCCATGAGGACTGACACTGTGAAGAGTCACAATACAATGTGCCTTGAACATACTTTGCTTTTTTACTGGGAGCAAGTGCAGTTCCTGTAGTCCCTTTAACACCTACTGACATTTAGGGATATCCAGGGTCAGTCTTGCCACCGCATTAACCACAAGTTTCAGCTTGTTTTAGTCATCTTCTTAGTTTCCAGGTAAACTGCACTGCAGTAATCAGTCCTTGATGAGACAAACACCAGGGCTAATTGTTTAAGTGCCAGGAGGCGATTGAACAGAAAGACCTTCCGCAACATTCTAATAATCCAAAAGCAGTTTGTCACAGTACAAATGACCTGCCGATCCAAAGACAACTCTCTGTCCAGGATGACACCCGGATTCTTTGCTTTGTTTGTTGGAGTAGGTAAGGTACCCAACATGTCAGGCCAGCACTGACTGTTCCAAATGGTGGATTGGCTTCCAAACAGCAGCACCTCCATTAAGTTTAGCTTAATATAGTTCTTGCACATACACCTGACCAATTCCGTCATGCAGTAATTGAAACTGGCTGCAGTGGCATCTGTGTCTTTTGAAATCAACACTACTATGAATGGAACACAGCTTGTGGCTTGAAAGTGCGTATGAGCCTGGCTAGTGGATAAACGTAAAGATTAAATAGTGTGGGGCTAAAAAATGAGCCCTGCAGCACTCCCCATGGCAAGGAGAATGGGTCACATTGGAACTAGTTCACAGTCTGCCTCTGGGATCCATCAGCAAGAAATGAGGTCAGTAGTTTCAGCGCCCTATCTTTAAGTCCCAATTCCTGTGGGCATTTGATCAGCAGAATGGGGGGAAATGGCATCAAAGGCCGCAAAAAGATCCAAAAGGATGAAGGCTGCAGCCAAACCAGCATCGACTAAGAGTCTGATGCTATTCATAGCAGATACCAGTGCTGTTTCTGTTCCATGATTACTTCTGAAACCTAACTGCGATACATCCAACAGACTGTTCCTCCGCATGACCATCAGGTGCAGGCTGAGGTGTTTCTTCAGGATCTCAGCTGGGACAGGAAGCAGAGAACGAAGCTGATAATCCTTGAGGTCATTGTGACCAAGACTGGGCTTCTTAAGTAGTGCCTACACCACTGCCACTTTCCACCGTTGAGGGAAGCACCCTGAGATGAGGTTTTTTTCATAACAGATGATAGTTGTAGAGCTACAGGCACAGACAAGCATTCCTTTGGCATGCCTTTATTGTTCTGCTGCCATGCCCATGGCACGGATTCCAGCACTGACAATTTAAATAGCCCTCCACAAGTGTCTATGTGGGTTCAGCTGCTACAGCGCTGACCCAAAATCTGAAACAAAATGGCTATCACATCCAAGGACAAGTCTAAACAATCACAATGTTCAAAAATTCAAAAAAGTAATTGGAGCAAAACAGCTGCTTCCTCCTAAAAATATACTTTGGAATAAAAATGTAATTCCCCAAGAAATGTAAAACACGATTAACAAAATGCAATGTTGGTCATGTCAAATGCGGCTCAGTATAAAATGCACAGACAACAGAACAATTGATAAAAGGTGTTAAAGAACTTCAAAGGCTGTAGTAGAATGTTAAACTCATACGCCATTATTAGCCAATACAATCTACTGGGAACTTGAAAAAACAGAATGCGGAGATAGGTAATTTAAGTAGCCCTGCCTAGGCCTTCATATGGATTTTGCTGCTGAAGCGTGTACCTAAAAACTGAAAACTAATTGGCTGCTCCAACTAGGGACAAGTGAATACAATATAAATGTACACAAAACTAACTGGTGCTAGAGAGATGTTTCCCCATAACAATTTGTCTCAGAATCAAAATGTATTTCCCTAAAAAATGCAAAAGATCACTGACAAAATGTAATGCAAGTCACCAACTACAACTATATATTGGTAACTCGGCCAACTACATTAAAAAAATGTAACAGCCTGGATTGACTTCTCATTCCAGAAGGCTTACCCACTATCACCACCACTAATGATAGTCCATTAGCATTTGCTGATCAATGTCTTTCTCCTCCTCTACCAAACAACTATGCCAAGCCCTGCTCCCATATTGACTTCTGCACTGAAATACCTTTCTCCAAACTAACCTTCTCCTAATAGCCCACCCACAAAATATATATAAAACTGCTCCTAATAACACACCTTGTCACTGATTGGATCCAAAACTATGACCCAACTCAGGATTTCCATTTCTGACCAACAATCACTGAAAAATGTGTAGCATTGAAAATGAAGCAACTAAAAATATGTAGCATTGCAACTGAAGCACCAGCCTGTTTGAGAGGTGTGCTAGGTTTATATGTAACACTTGGGGCACACTTCAGGGGAGGGAAACAGGATGCCAAAACAATTCTTGAGAATCCACTGCCTGGTTGCTGAAAACTCAGCTTTTGTTCTAACAGACTTTTGTCTATGAGATTGTCGTCGGTTAAGGACCTGCCTCATATTGGATTTTAGTGTTAGATGCCAGATGACACTAGGATTACCCTAATACACTCCCCCCACACACACACACTCAGAGCTCATATTTAATGTGGTTGAAACTTTCTCTCGTGCTGAAAATCCCCAAAGTGAGTAGGGTTAGCTCTAGGAACCTTTACCTCATTGTTTAGATCGTCCCCAGAGGTAATTCCCACCTAGTCTCAGCTTGTGCTAGGCATAAAAGTGGCATCTCCAGGCACCCACTTCAGAACACTCCTGGACCTGTGGAAGATCATAAGAGGGCTGAACCTGCTGTCTGAGACCTGAAAAAAGCCTAGCAGACTGGACCTGCTCTTCCTCTTGTATACAGGACATATAAGTGGACTCAAAGGGCCATAAAGCTGAGCTCATGCTTAAGCTACTGGGACACAAAAAGCCCTTTCCTACAACTGCCCAGCTGTTTGGTGATAACTGGGCCTCGACTAGACCCTCTTGTAGGCCTCTGCCCATAACTCTGTGAGTCTCTAGCTGCCTCCCTTGAGGTCCTGGGGACTTTAGAATTGTATTCCTGTGATGGATAGGGACTTAAGGAACTAAACTCAAAGGGTAAAATCTTTGACCAGGACAAACCTGGATAGTGTATCTAACAAGTGATCCATCTTGGTCACTGTGAAATTGCACGTGTGGGCTTTTCTACCAGTCATTGACAATTATTGTCACTTTTTGCTTCCTGGCCCTATTTCTACTTCAAACTTTAAAAATGCATATCTCTGCCTCCTCTTTTGGACATTTGTCATTTTGATGAATACATTTTACTCTGTTTTTCAAATTAACTTTGGATTTTTTTTGTTTTGCATTTCAACCTTATTACTGTTACCGCATGAATACATTACATTGTCTCTAAGTTAAACTTGTCTGGTCTGTGCATAGCCAGGGGTGAGCTCAGGTCAGTGTAGTGATTTAAAGGTTTACTCTGACCAGGTTGTGATTATTTCTTGGTTTGTACTTATCCCCCTCAATAAATACCTAGTTTCTTACACATTATATTTCAACAAAGTATATACAAAAACAAGTTAATTAAAGATGAGTATATTAAAGTGACTGAGTAAACAACCACTGATGGAGCGTAACTTTTAGTAATGCTTTTAGTGACCCAGATGTCAGCACAAGGTGATGATTTAAGCCTCATGTTTGATAGCCTAACTTACAACCACAAAGTTAGTGTCATGAAAGCAGTGCGCAAAATTAAATTGTAAAGGTATAAAGCACAGACAGCTAAAGACGCCCTTATGCTAGGTGCCTGCTTCCTGAATGAAATGCAAATGTGCACTAAGGCCCTCATTACAACCCTGGCAGTCAGTGATAAAGCCAAACAGGCCAGCGGTAATAAATATAAAATTATGACCACAGTGGAAAACGCTCAGACAGACAGCCACTTTAACACACTGACCGCCAGGGCGAAATCAACAGGCACCACGCCGGTAACCGCCTACAGCCAGGCGGAAGACAATGTTCCGCCCACTGTATTAAGACACACCAATCCGCCACCTTTTCCGAGGCGGTATCAACGACATCAAAAGCCTGGTGGAAACACTGCACTGAAGGGAAACAACTCACCTCTGGAGACTCAAGAAAGAACCACGCCGCCATGGAGCCCTAGTTGCATGTGTTCCCCATGCTCTTCTCTCTTCTGCTCCACTACGAACATCAATGCCGGCGAAGACGACCACGGTGAGTATTGCCGCCTAGCACACAGGGTGGGGGGAGGAAAAAGAGAGTGACACACACACACAACACTCCCACCCCCAACACCATACACACAGGCAGGTGCAATAACATTACATATTCACTCAGTACCCCTCAGGAATAATGCAAGGACAAAATGAATTGATTAAAGTGAGTGTAATAAGATAAAATAGTATAAATACGTGCATCCGAATCAACAAGTATATACATATTTACAAATGTAGGGTACCTGCCCAGTCCTCAATGTCCGTGGGCCACAGGGCCACATCACATAGTCCAAGGCCCCATCTCACTCCTGGGACAACACAGATGGAACACTGCAGGGGCATCACGTTGAAAATAGCCTGGCACCTCAGGGGGACTGGGAATGGGGGGCACCTCAGCCGGAAGATGGTACAATGCCACTGGTCCTGGAGGGGCCAACATGCCCATTACTCTGCCCTAGGGAGTGCAAGGCCACAGTCTCTCAAGTGAGTGACTTGCCTCCTGGCTCTGGAGGGGGCAACATGCCCTGTGCTTGATCCTGGGGAGTGCAAGGCCACAGTCTCTCAAGTGGGTGACTTGCTGGGGCCAGGCCACACAACAGCCCATGGAGGCCAGACTATACACTGTCCGCCGGTAGTGATGGCCGCTCAGTGGTGGCAGTGGTGGTGCTGGTGGCAGTGCTGGCAGTGGTGGGGGGAGGCTCCAGCCCATCCCCCGCATCCTCGGATGGCTGCCCAGTGGGGCTGCTGCTGCTGGCAGTGGTGCTGGTGGCGGCACTGGTGGCAATGCAGGCAGTGGTGGGGGGGAGGCTCCAGCCCTCCCCCTGCACCATCATGGTTGGTGGTGAGGGCTCTGACTGAGTCCCTGCACCAGGCCCCCTGTCTCTACTGCCTGCACCTGGGGCTGCCTCCTTGCCCTTCCGTCCTGCAGCTGGGGCTGCCTCCTGGGCCTTCCGTCCTGCAGCTGGGGCTGCCTCCTTGCCCTTCCGTCCTGCAGCTGGGGCTGCCTCATTGCCATTCCGTCCTGCAGCTGGGGCTGCCTCATTGCCATTCCTCAATGCACTTGGGTCTGGCACCCTGTCCGTCTGGCTGGCTGGTGGCCAGGATCCTTTCCCACCAGGAGTAGTTGGGGACACTACTGCGTCCATGGACTGGGTGGCTGAGGTGCTTGTCTTGGTTTTGACCACCCTGCCCTGAAGTGAGGGACGGGGGAGGGGGAGGAAAGAGGTCAATGGTGGAGAGGAAAAGCTTCTTAGGGGCATTGGGGCGTGAAGAGGGAGATGGTTTTGGAGTGGAGGAAGAGGGAGTGGTGGTAGGAGGTGTCAGTCTGCTGTGTTTGGGTGCAGGTGCATGGGCTGGATGCTGTTGTGAGGTGGATGGCTGTTGGGTGTCTGAGTGCTTGCCTTTGTGTACTTTGGGAGGAGGGGGCACAGACACAGTGGGAGAGGACACAGGGGACGTGTGCATGGATGTGGGGGTGATGACTGCCAGTGAGGAGCGTGTACTGTTAGGTGTGCTGGTGATGGTGGTAGTGGATGAGTAGGTAGTGCATGCAGGTGTGAGAGTAGACACAACTGGGAGGGAGTTGCAGGACGAGGAGGAGGGGGCCACAGTGGAGGCAGTGGATGTTGGTATGTCTGCTTCTGGATGGTGTCTGTGTGAGTGCCTGTGGGATGAAGAGTGCTGCTTGTGTTTGCCATGTCCACTCTTGTGTGTTGTCCTGGGTGCATGCTCGTCTGACTGCATGCTTGGGATAGGTTGGGGCGGGTGTTGAGGGGAATGAGATTGGGAAGAGGAAGTTGGAGGGGGGAGGTTGGAAACAGGGACAATGGCTGCCATCAGAGAGGAGGCAAGAGCCTGGATTGATCTATGTTGGGCCGCCAAGCCAGTATGAATGCCCTCCAGGAATGCATTTGTCTGTTGTATTTGGGCGGCCAGCCCCTGGATGGCATTCACAATGGTTGACTGCCCAACAGAGATGGATCGCAGGAGGTCAATAGCCTCCTCACTCAGGGCAGCAGGGCTAACTGGGGCAGGGCCTGAGGGGCCTGGGGCGAAGGAGATGCCCACACTCCTGGGTGAGCAGGCACGGGAAACTCGCTGAGGGGCTGCTGGGAGGGCGGTGCTGGTACGGGGGTGGCGGATGTACCTGTAGCTGGGGTGGGCACAGAAGTGTCCTCCACCATTAGGGAGCTCCCATCAGAGGAGGTATCAGTGTCCGAACTGTCCCCTCCTGTCTCCGCTGTGGTGCTTCCCTGACCCTCCTTCCCACTGGTGCCCTCACCGTCGGTGGATTCGACCTCCTGGGTCCTGTGGGATGCAGCTCCCTCCCTCACTGGTGCCTCTGCTCCTCCGCCAGATGATGCTAATGCACAGAAGGACAGGGTGACAAAACAAAAAGGGGGGGGGGAGACAAAGAATGCACTTGGTCAATGGCACCAACAACACCACCGTTGGCTTACACGCCACACTCACACACAGGGAACAGCCCTACGCACTAGGCAATGTACTACCAGTCACAGTGCTAGTCACCAGCCCATGGATAGAGACACCTAACGCCAATTGCAGCATACCTGAGACCCACATACCCCTGCCCAGTAGTGGATGCCTACTAGCTTGGTTAAAATACTTTAACATCAGAACCCTGCCCAACATGGGACCTACCCTGCAATGCCAGGCCTGGGCTAGGGGCACCCACAGGGCCCACACACCCCACCAGGATACCACCCCACCAGGCACACATTGTATATTGGGGCACTGTACTCACCCCCTTGTAGCTGCTGTGATGCTCCTGTGCGCCTATCCAGTTCCGGATAGGCCACCGCCAGTATGCAGGCCATCAGAGGGGTCAGAGTTCGACAGGCACCCCTTCCTCATTGGGAGGCCATCCCCAGCTGGGCCTCCGCGGTCTTCCGTGGCCAGTATCTCAGGTCCTCCCACCGTTTCCGACAGTGGGTGCTCCACCTGTCGTAGACCCCCAGGGTCCGCATGTCCTTGGCGATAGGACGCAATATACCCTTCTTTTGATGGGCACCTGCAGGAAAATAGACACAGTGAAAGGTATTAGTCCGACCGTCCTGCCTCCTACACTCATGGCCCACGATGCCCCTTCCGATCCCCAATCAGCACAGACATGGCTGACCATACATACTGCACGCTGCCCAGGGCCCATCCACCACCCACCCCCTACATGAGGCCTTCACACACAGCACTCCATGCATTCACGCCCCATGCATCGTACTCACAGTGTACTCACCAGTTGGTCTGGAGGCCCATACAGCATTCGGTACTGGGGTAGGACCCCATCTACCAGTCGCTTCAACTCCACCGAGGTGAAGGCGGGAGCCCTTTCCCCAATCACACGAGCCATGGACAGTTCCAGACACAGGTCACAGCAGCGCATGCAGTGTAGGTCCTCTCCTGTTGAAGGTGAGGTAGCAAGTGAGGAATTAGATCGAAAATGGCAGTGACGTCTGCGGCAGTGCATACTGTCACCGTTGGCGTACATCAACATTGGCCACTGTACCCCATAGGGCCCAATGTTAACCAATGAGGAGTTGCACGGCGGTTCTCGACCGCCTCCCGCAACGGCGCACAATATCAGCAGAATTACCTCATTTCCACCTGTCCCTCCATACAGGACAGGCGGACGCCATTTCAGGGGGTGGGGGCAGGCCATGGATCCTAACTGCATCACAGTACACAAATGCACTATTTGGACATCTCCAACAAAATACTGTTACAATCACAACATGCATTGAACTGTAGTGGTTGGAATGAAGAGATAATGACCATCTTCTCACTATTTAACCCCATAGTTTGCAACCGCTGCGGATGAATGGGAGATGGAGACATCTCCCCATGTACAGACCCCTGGTGGACTTGGCAACAATGGAGGACAGGCACATTATCCTCACCTATAGACTTGGCAGGGCCACAATCGCAGATCTGTGTGCCCATTTGGAGCCTGACCTAATCTCTGCTATCCGTCACCCCACCGGGATCCCCCCTCTTGTGCAAGTGCTGTCTGTTATGCTATTAATTGTGTTTGACCAATGGATTTGTGTTTCACCACTGCGCATATTAGTTGCTCAATGTTCACCAGTAGCACATTACATTCTGTATTCAGTTTAGCTGCCTATTGGCTTTAACATGGCATGAGCCATTACATTCTGTATTCAGTTAAGCTGCCTATTGGTTTTAACATGGCATTAGACATTACATTAGGTATTTAGGTTAGCTGCCTATTAGCTTTAACGTGGAGTTAGACATTGCAGATGAGCTGTGCTTTTCCACATGGTTGACCAAGCTGTGTTTTTCACACCAAACCCTAGCTGATAAGAGAGCGTAGATTTTGTCTTTACCTCTCAATCCAGTCTGGGAACGAGTGAAGTTTGGAGAACTGGCCACTCTCCAAGTTCATTCGGTTCCCACACTGAGTTTGGACAATGCCCCTGGGCAGCAGCGAGAGGAGAGGATCTTGACTTCAGACAGGAACGGACGTCAGTTGCCTGTCTCCCGTTTGGGTGGAAAATCTCTTTCTCTCAGTTGAACCGGATTCATCAACTTGCAGCCCTTAGAAAGATGAAGCGGAGTGATAGGCCCTACGGTGATGCAATTTTGACTTTTATGCTTTGCTTTGAAGTTATGCTATAATATAATCACATGTATTTGCTGTGTACATTGCAACTCAGAAGTACTTTGATATATTTTGCTATCATTGCTGCGGCTACTTTTGAATGTGTGCTTCCAACCTACTAATCTCGTCTTTCAGGAACCTCGTGGTGAAGTAATTCCCAGTCCATGAAATCTTCAGTCGTCCAAGAAACTCCAGTATCTGCACGGATGTCACTAATAGGTATGCAGAAATCAGTATATTCAAACAATTCAGAGATTAGGAGAATAGATTCTTGGGTCCCAACTTTGACCCCTACTCGAATTGCAGAACCTAACGTTAAATTAAGCAGGATGAGTTCTTAATGCGAAGTTTCCTCAGGGAAATTTACTTCCTTACATGCCCAAACCAGATTAGATTACAAGTGTACATTGCAGTGCCCCGCAAACTATGCCTCAGAGAAACAGTATTCGTTTGCAAGGTTTTTCAGCACAGCAGTCAACTATTTAGTTGGACAATCTGAGCCCAACAGGTGCAACAGAACAGAAGAGACACCAGCGAGAGAGAGACAGAACAGTGAATGTGCCCAGATTGAAATTAGAATTAAATTAATTGATTATGAGAACGCTAGAGATGGAGCAATTAGAAACAAATAAGGAAGATGAATTGTGACTCATGTGCAAAGATGTTACCCAACATGCAGGACTGATTTATGAGATGTTAGCAGAGTTGGTCAAGAAATATGAAGTAGATTTAGAAAAATCTAAACCTTTAAAGCGAGGTTACAGATTAGAATTCAGTACCAAAGATTTTCATAACATGAGATCACCCAGAATGAAAATGCATATTGAGGAATTAATTACATACATACAAACATGGGGTGCATTAGATAAATGGGAAGGCAGACATGCTAAGAAAATAGATCAGAAGAAAGCAAAGCAGAAACTGTTTCCAGCTGGAGCAAATCAAGCTGAAGACAGTGTAAAAATGATGCCTATGAGAGAGATCCCAGGTGGAGGTTTTGTACATGTCCTTTGGAGCAGAAGGGATATGCTGTAATTCATAAATGATTACCCAGGATTGAGGGAGGAGCCAGTGGAGTGGTACAAGCAGACAGAGAGGCTTGTGAAGCTTTCAAAATGCCTGTGGTAATATTTGAACACATTATTTGACATTGTGGCTCCAGTTGATATGTGGGTTGAGTGCAAGTGAAGTGTTGATTGGCCTGATCGTGAACCATTGAGAGATCCAGTAAAAGATGCGCCAACTGAAGAGGTGATGAAAGGGTATTAAAAGGTAATTGATTTCCTGAAAAACAAAACTTCCCAGAAAGATGTTGATTTGCAGAAGATTGACAGGACAGCATAGGTAACAAAAGAGTAGATTCATGCCTTTTAGGAGAGATTGTTGCAAGCTCTCAAACAGCACAATGGTTCTGAAAATATTGAGCTGAAAGATAGGAGTCAGTCAGTCAGAAAATCTTTAATCGGCAATTGCCAGAAAAGTACATAGAAATTCACATAACTTAAATTTTAAAAAAAATAATTAAAAGGAAAAGCAAAGTATCAATTAAAGGAACAGTTTGACAGGATAACTCGAAACAAAAGAAGATTGAACTGCCAAAAAAACCTAGGCTTATCTGTTTCAATTAGCGTTTACAGGGATAAAAGAAAATTATAGTAAAAACAAATTTACTACCCTTCAGAATTATGCACGTCCATGTCAATTCTTATAATACAAAGTATTATCTAAAATTATAAAAATGAATAAAATATTATTTAAAATTATTAAAATTACCCAGAATATAATAACAGCTCCTCACTTAGTGCAAAATTGCAAATGCATTTCAGAACATATCTAGTTCCGTAATAGGCTTATTATAGAGCGGTATCAAGAGATTAATACTGTTTCCTAATAGCAATAGCAGATCTAATAAAGTTTAATACATAATAACAGATTTGATTTTCTGACAGTTTTTGGACATATATCAGAGCATCCCTGTAATGTGCACGCTTTGATTTACGAAGTAGGGGCAATATAAAAGCATGTCTGGGAATAGCATAAAGTGTACAAAAAAAGAAAAAAGTGAGAGGTACTCTGCTTAGATCTAGCGTTGCAAGGGAACGGTGGCAGATCTTTTTTCCAGATAGATTGTTTAGGGAAAGCCACCTTAAAGTGAATCAAATTCATTATAAATGAGGTTAAAAGAGAGTATATTTTTGGGCTTGAAAACCATGTTAAGTAAGGTTCCATAGTGGATACAGTTACGATCTGAACATAAGGTTCAAAAGTCTTCAATTTCAGGGCACTGTGGAATCTTATATTTGAGATATGCTCAGTATACCGTGATTTCAGCAACTCTTTTGCATTTATAGGCAGGGACTGTGGGTCTGCAAACATGTTCCCAAGCCCCAGGGTTTGGAAAGTTGATTGCAAATATGAAAGCCAAGGAATCCTATTTGATTGGGCCAGCTGTAGACATTCAACAATGCATTCTTGCACAAGACATGCCGCAGGATTCCTCCAGCATCTAATCCACAGCAGAAGTGGTACAACAGAGATCAAATTCTCTATAAATCGTAAACCCACCTCCTCATGGCAGATTATATTTGCTACGCTCTTGGGTACCATCAGTAATCTGCGGGGGAGTTTATTCTCAGCACGTTGAAGTGTAGGTGCTTTCACATAGCTCCAAACGCCCGCCGCATATAGAGCTGCTGAAACACACTTGGAGATATAAAGCGTTACGATCTGAGGCAATGGTCTGTGGCCCAATTTGTAGGTGAAGCAAAATATTGCTTCTATATTCCTCTCCAATTGCTGGGTCTTAACAATAGAATGGGTGTTCTATTGCATGGAAGAGCTCACGTGCATGCCTAAATAACAAACGTTTTTCACCTTGTTAATGATATTTCCTCCCATGGTGAATTGATTGGACTTTGTGTTTCGAGGGCCGCATGTCATGACATATGTCTTGGAGTAGTTTACTTTCAAATCAAGGCCCTGCATGAAAGTTAAAAAAGATCCAGCAAGCCTTGTAAACCATTTGCTGTATGGGCCATTAGTATAGCATCATCTGCATATAATAAGACTGGGAGCAATCTTTGGCCCATCTTTGGTAGGTCCTTACCATGTTTTGTTAGGAAATCCTAGAGGCCATTTATGTAAATCAGGAAAAGAAAAGGGTCTAAAATACAACCCTGTCTGACTCCTCTGCTTGATGGAATATGGGGGGGTTCTCTCACCATGTGGGCCAAACTGGACTGAAACCTTTAGGTCCATATGTAGACGCTTTATTAGCTCCAAGAGGTTTGCATCAATCCCCAGGGTTCCCATAACTTGCCACAGCTTCCCTCTATTTACCAAGTCAAAAGCATTTGATAAATCGATGAATGCCATGAGAATGGGTTCTTTTTTGGCAATTACATATTTACTAAGGATAAGGCGCAAATTTAATACGTGTTCCACCGTGCCTAGTCCGGGTCTAAAGCCATATTGAATTGGGGATAAGATCTGTGCCTCTGTTACCCAGTCATCCAATCGTGATAAGATCACACTCCCCAAAATCTTGGCCGTAGAATCGATAAGAAAAATTGGTCTATAACAAGAGGGGTCTTGTCTATTACCCTTTTTAAATATGGGAATGATAATGGCCAGCTTCTATGAGTGAGGTATGTTGCTTTTTACAACACTTCTTAATACGTTTGTGACTGGGGGGCCCCAAAGATTGGGCATAGATTTAAAAATATCTACAGGGACTCCATCGGGTCCAGGAGCCTTTCCTGGCCTTGAACGATTTATGGCTCTAATGACCTCATGTAGATCGATGGAAAGGTCTAAGGTATTAGGATTAGGATCTACGGGGATCTGCTTGATACTTCTATCCTCCTTAATCAGAATATAATTTTCTGGGTGAAATACTCTCATGAAGTGCTTCATCCAGACATCCTCTGGGATTAGGCAATCATCAGCTTTAGTGTTACACTCTGAGAAGTATGGGTGATTTACCATTTTCAAAAATTTTGAAGCATCCTTCATTTCAGTGGCTGCCATGAGTTCTTTTCATGCTTTAGTCCTAATTTCCAATTTCCTCTCTTCCAGTGTTGCCTTATACTGGACCCTTGCCATGGGAGGAATAGTTCTAAGGGCTTCTTTTCATTTTTTATGGGCAGCTGTACACGCGGAATTAAACCATTGGTGCACCACAGGGCACAGAGGGGGCCTATCCATCACCAAAGCGTCCGAGATAGCATAACTTAAATGTTTGTATTCTTGGACTATACAGTCATTGGCTAACTGCTGGGACAAGCAAGTGTTAATAGAATCTAGCTTTGATCTTATAATTTCCTGGTTAAATGTGATTGTTTTTTTTTCCCCCATTTCAAACGTATGCCAATATTTTTTGGGAAAGTGGTATCCCTCCTCAGGGCCTTGTTCTTAGAGTCCTGTTTGGTTTTGTAAGCTAGTTCAGTGCATAAGGGGTTATGATCACTGGCACAGTGAGATATAATCTTAAAATCAAAGATTAAATGAAAATCGGAAGAGCCAATAAGGATAAAAATCAATAATACTCCCTTCTGAGTTCCCTGTAAATGTAGGGATTTTTTGGGTATTTATAGACGCTTTCTCCCTAGCATAGACCAGATCAAACTTACATAAAAAAGAATTTAAAGCTTCACCTTCATTTGAATGGGTAAAGTGAGTTAACGACTCTCTGCCTTCAGTTGGAACACTGCACAAGTGAGGGGCTTCCTGGCAGCATAGGGAAGTATTGAAATCACCAACCCATAGGGTAACTAACTCTTCATCCTGCAATTGAGTGGATGAGTCAATAAAGTCTATCACATCCTCAAGATTTCCCTTCAGGAGACCGCGTGGTACATTATTATAGAAGTTTATTATCAGGATACCCTTACTCCCCCTAATAGATAGTAAAACAGTCATAAAGTAGGGTGAGGACCAAATTAGGGTCGCCTCCATTTGTGGTAGTTGTAGTGAAACAAGAACTAAAAGGCCACCTCTTGCCCTTCCCATTGTGGAGGTTAATGCTGGGTTGGTGTAGAGATAAGTAGCCATCCAAAAGAAACGTGTCCATTGACCAGGTCTCCTGAAGACAAATTATGTTGTGTGTCGATATGAATCTTAACCAGTCTGTTTTTTTTAATTTTGACCAGAGCCTCGCAATGTTCCAACTAATCAGTGTTAAAGGTTTATATCCTAAACATAATGCCAATTCATCCATGATATTGGCACTAGGACAGATTCCTGTCAGAATTGCCCCTTCTTCCGGTATAAGTTTATCATAGCCATCATCAGCGCTTGACCCCACCAGGTTTTCTCTGCCATGCCTGACGATATCTGTGAGTCAATCATTCTCATCGAGGGAGTTGAAACCCTGGAAACGATTAATAGTAGAAACATTTATCTGGGGATACGGCCTGACTGATCCAGGGCTATGTTTGCGGGGATCAGCAGTAGAGCGTAAAGGTAATAAGGAAGGGTCATAGAAGTGGCATAATGGATACATTTGAATCCCTTCTTCAGACCTAGTGCAATGTTCAGAATCAGCCAACAAACGGTTAACTAGACAGGAATTGGCAAAATTAATTACAACACAATCACCCTCATATTCTTTTCTTGATGAGCCAACCCATTCCACTCTGCGTGCCGTGAGGATCTTGATTCAGATCCTCATGGTAATTACATTTAAATTTAGTCCTCAACCAGTGGGCAGGCTTCCTCATTACAGCTTGAGTGTCTTTTTTGTTGCTGTCCTGAGGGGGCACATTTGCTAACACCAAGACATACAGCATGCATTCGGCGGTGGGTGCAGTGTCTCTTCATGATTGTTAATTGAAAGAACGGGGAGATTTGGCCTGGCTGGATGAAGTTCCCTTCATTTTTCCAAGGGCAATTCGTGCTCGATATTGAAAAGTCCAAGACCGTCTAAGGGTTTAACCAAAGATGAATCAGCTCTGTTAAATGGAGGATTAAATACTGGATTGTCTTTTTTAAGCACAAGATCTTGGCTATGTACTTTCCCAGTGTTAGATTAGCTTGAGTTAATAGTTTGAGAAAGAGTACTGATCACATTGTCACAAAAGGAATCAAGCCTTTTGGTTAGCAAAATCATAAGTTTCTCCTCCAGAGCCACGCAGAAAGGTTTAAGTATAGAATCAATTATATAGGTGGAGTCATATGGGACGTTCTTCTTCTCAGTACATTCATCAGTTGTGTCCAAGGCTATGGTTTGAATTACATTAATTTCTGGTAGAAGATGGCTTCTCTTTTTTTAGCCCCAAAACTTTTTTTGTATTCTTAACCCTTCTTCCCGCTCTCCTCTTCTTCAGGGGGGAATCCACCTGAGAAGAGAACACTCAGGGGTTAAGTTATCATTTGGGTCAGTGGCTTTACTTAAGTTTTGCAATAGTACACCACTATGGTCAGACTGTATAATGCCTAGGTTTAGAGCCATCAAAGGTGACTGAACCTTTTGTATGGTGTTTATAAGGACAGTGGGCTCCAGGGGTGGCCGCTGACCAGATTTCTGAGCAGACCCAATCTTTTCTTCAACTTGCTCTAATTCCGATTCTATAAACCCAATTACAGAGGATAAGTAGCTGCTAATGGTTGTTTGGGCTGAAGAGCCCAGCCCTCCTTCCCCCTTTTGCAAACAAATCTTTCTTTTCCCAATTTTAATAGGGTATTCACACACCTCCAAGGTTAAAATTAGTAGGAATTTTCAGGTGTACCTTCCTTCCTCTGCACCTTCTCCACTGGGCAGTTCTCATATAGGTGTTTTACCTCAAGGCCTAGAGGGATGGCCCAGCTCAGCCTCGAACGGTCTCGGACAGACTTTGCCCGGGCAAACAGGCAGTGCTTTCAAGCACGCGATGGAGCCTGGCCCCGCCCCGGTCTCCTCTGGGAATACGGGACACGGAATCCCCCACAACAGTGTCTCTCCTTCCCGCGGTGCGGGGAAACAAGCAGTGCTTTCAAGCGTGCAATGGAGCCTGGCCCCGCCCCCGGTCTCCTCTGGCAATATGGGGCACGGAGTCCCCCACAACGGCATCTCTCCTTCTCACAGGGCGGGGAAACAGGCAGCGCTTTCAAGCGCGTGATGGAACCTGGCCCCGCCCCCGGTCTCCTCTGGCAATATGGGACACGGAGTCCCCCACAACAGCGTCTCTCCTTCCCGTGGGGCGGTGAAACAGGCAGCGCTTTCAAGCGCGCGATGGAACCATGCCCCGCCCCCTGTCTCCTCTGGCAATATGGGACACGGAGTCCCCCACAACAGCGTCTATTATTCCTGCAGCGCAGGGAAACAGGGAGCACTTTCAAGCATGCGATGGAACCTGGCCCCACCCCCGGTCTCCTCTGGCATTATGGGACACTGAGTCCCCCACAACAGTGTCTCTCCTTCCCGTGGCGTGGGGAAACAGGCAGCGCTTTCAAACGCGCAATGGAGCCTGGCCCCGCCCCCGGTCTCCTCTGGCAATATGGGACACAGAGTCCCCCACAACAGCATCTCTCCTTAGGAGTCATTTTGTATTTAGATTTGTGCAAGGAATGAAGCCCAAATTAGTACCATGATTCAGGAGCATTTAATTTGTCGGCAGAACAAGCCCATTGATGAGGTACTACAGTATGTGAGGTACTGTAGTGACAAAATTGAATTGAAGCAGGAAGGAAGTTGAAAGAGAAATTAATGCTGATGAAACTGAAAGATGCTCAGACAGGAAATCAGGACCTGCAGATGGTGATGAACAGTAGTTGAATGTAAGGTGTGCAACAGCAGGCTAACAATGTGCCTCAGTTTAGGGGTAGAGGACAAGATGTTCGGACAGATCAGAGTGGAAATGTATTTGATGTGCAGTCAATGAAGAAAACAGAGCGTTGTCATGGTTGCAGAAATTTTGGACATTGAAGACGGGAAAGACCTTATAATAATGTGAATAATTTGGTGCTGAATGCTGGTTACTCAGACTATTGGCAATGATCAAGTTCAAATTCAGAGAATTCAAAGACTCCGAGTCCAACATGTGAATGCATCCAAAGGTACACAGCAAATACAGGTTCCACAGCAAACACAGGTCCCGCAACAAATGCAAATTCCATACCCCACGAAGACACAGCAGCAAGTGATTGTTCCTCAGCAAAATGTGAATCAAACACCAAATACAAATGTAAATCAGATGGTGTCGCATTTTCCCTTAAATGATCTGAGTGATGGGGAGTTTTCAGAAACATGTGACAGTTCTGATGATGAAGATTACATGCTAGCAGCATCCTTAGAGCAGTGCTTAATTTGAGTTGTTGGTTTCTGGTGCGGGGCACCAGCACTTATTTGGAGGGCCGGCACTTATGTTTCTTCCTAAAGCGTTTACTGCGAGCAAAAAGACATGGATGGGAAAGACGGAGGAAAAGAAAAACAAAAAGCATCACAAAGGTAGAAAGCGGAAAGCTGCTAGAGTGAGTTGAAAGGGCAGGGAGTGGCTGTAAATAGATTGAAGTGGCCCAAAATAGTTTCGGGATTACACTGCCTCAGTATTCCGTGCTTGCAGCAGCCCGTGTTTCAGTGGAAGCTTTGGGCACCGGCACGTTTTTATTTATGAATTCAGCACTGCCTAAGAGGTAGTTAAACGTGGTCCCTATGTAAATGCCAACGTATGGGACACTGTAGGAAGTTGGCTTTGTATATATTATTTCAAAGTAAGAAATATTGTGCACAGAGTCCAAGGGATCCCCTTAGAGGTAAGATAGTGGCAAAATTAGATAATTCTAATGCTCTATTTTGAGGTAGTGTGGTCTAGCAGTAGGCTTATCAGAGGGTAGTGTTAAGCATTTGTTGTACACACACAGGCAATAAATGAGGAACACACACTCAAAGACTTACTCCAGGCAAATAGGCTTTTATATTGAAAAATATCTTTTCTCAGTTTATTTTAAGAACCACAGGTTCAAGATTTACAGTAAACACTTTAAATGCAAGGTACTTCACTTGGATATTTTAGGACCTTTGAATAAAAGCAATATCATATACAGTCTTTGTAAAAATGGCAATAAGCTATTTTCAAAGTGGACACTCCTGGGGAGGTAAGTAAAGGTTAGATTAGGAGGTAAGTAAAACACGTCTCAGTTCTGGGGCATAGGCAGCCCACCGTTGGGGGTTCAAGGCAACCCCAAAGTTACCACACCAGCAGCCTAGGGCCGGTCAGGTGCAGAGGTCAAAGAGGTGCCCAAAACAGATAGATGGCTATGGAGAACAGGGGTGCTCCAGATCCCGTCTGCCAGCAGGTAATTACCTGCGTCCTCGGGGGGCAGACCAGGGGGGTTTTGGAGAGCACTGGGGGGCACAAGTAGGCACACAAAACACCCTCAGCGGCACAGGGGCGGCCGGGTGCAGTGTGCAAAGCAGGCGTACGGTTTTGTATAAGTTTCAATGGAGGGACCAGGGGTCACTCTAGCGGTGCAGGCAGGCACAGGGGGGCTTCTCGGGACAGCCACCACCTGGGCTAGGCAGAGGGTTGCCTTGGGGTCACTCCTGCACTGAAGTTCGGTTCCTTCAGGTCCTGGGGGCTGCGGGTGCAGTGCTGGTTCCATGCATCGGGTCCCTTGTTACAGGTAGTCGCGATCAGGGGGAGCCCATGGGTTCTCTCTGCAGGCGTCGCTGTGGTGGTTCAGGGGGGTCGTCTCTGGTTACTCACGAGCTCGCAGTCTCCGGGAAGTCCTCCCTGAGGTGTTGGTTCTCTGAATCTCGAGTACGGGGCATCGGGTGCAGAGTGTGAAGTCTCACTTCCGGCGGGAAACGTGCAGTCTTCGAAAGTTGCTTCTTTGTTGCAAAGAAGTTGCTGGTTTTGATCAGGGCTGCTGTTCACAGGAGTTTCTTGGTCCATTAGTCCAGGGCAGTCCTCTGAGGCTTCAGAGGTCGCTGGTCCCTGTCAGATGCGTCGCTGGTTGTAGGTTTTCGAAGTTGGAGAAAGGCCGGTAGGGTTGGGGCCAAAGCAGTTGTCGTCTTACTCCTCTGCAGGCTTGTAGGTTGGCAGTCCTTCTAGTTTCTTCAGGTTGCAGGAATCTGATTTCCTAGGTTCTGGGGAGCCCCTAAATACTGGATTTAGGGGTATATTTAGGTCTGGGAGGGCAGTAGCCAATAGCTACTGTCCTTGAGGGTGGCTACACCCTCTTTGTGCCTCCTCCCGGTGAGGAGGGGGGCACATCCCTAATCCTATTGGGGGAATCCTCCAAACTCAAGATGGAGAATTTCTCAAGGCAGGGGTCAGCACAGCTCAGGACACCTTAGGGGCTGTCCTGACTGGTGGGTGACTCCTCCTTGTTTTTCTCATTATCTCCTCTAGCCTTGCCGCCAAAAGTGGAGGCAGTGGCCGGCAGGGCAGGCATCTCCACTAGCTGGGATGCCTTGGGGCGCTGTAACAAAAGGGGCTAGCCTTTGAGGCTCACCGCCAGGTGTTACAGTTCCTGCAGGGGGAGGTGAGAAGCACCTCCACCCAGTACAGGCTTTGTTCCTGGCCACAGTGACAAAGGCACTCTCCCCATGTGGCGAGCAACATGTCTGGTGTGTGGCAGGCTGGCAGAAACTGTTCAGCCTACACTAGAAGTCGGATTGGTATTCAGGGGGCATCTCTAAGACGCCCTCTGGGTGTATGTTACAATAAATGGCACACTGGCATCAGTGTGCATTTATTGTGCTGCGAAGTTTGATACCAAACTTCCCAGTTTTCAGTGTACCCATTAAGGAACTGTGGAGTTTGTGTTTGACAAACTCCCAGACCATTTCTCTTATGGCTACCCTGCACTTACAATGTCTAAGGTTTTGCTTAGGCACTGCAGGGGCCTAGTGCTCATGCACATATGCCCTCACCTGTGGTATAGTGCACCCTGCCTTAGGGCTGTAAGGCCTGCTAGAGGGGTGACTTACCTATGCCACAGGCAGTGTGAGGTTGGCATGGCACTCTGAGGGGAGTGCCATGTCGACTTTGTCATTTTCTCCCCACCAGCACACACAAGCTGAGAGGCAGTGTGCATGTGCTGAGTGAGGGGTCCCCAGGGTGGCATAAGACATGCTGCAGCCGTTAGAGACCTTCCCTGGCATCAGGGCCCTTAGTACTAGGGATACCAGCTACAAGGGACTTGTCTGAGAGCCAGGGTTGTGCCAATTGTGGACACAAAGGTACAGTTTAGGGAAAGAACACTGGTGCTAGGGCCTGGTTAGCAGGGTCCCATCACCCTTTCAATCAAAACTTAGCATCAGCAAAGGCAAAAGGTTAGGGGGCAACCATGCCAAGGAGACATTTCCTTACAGCTACACGTTCCACTGTCAGAACTGCAGAAGTGCCAAATGTGCCCTTGTCAAGAAAAATAATTCAGATGGTAGGAGTAGCAAATAAGCAATTAAAAAAAAACTGTTACAGAACATTTCCCAGTAAAAACAGGTTTTTGTATGGGGACCGGCACCAATTCGTGATTAGCGATTCAAGTCCTATTAGCCTGTTAGGTTGTGATCTATTGTGTAAACTAAATTGTTCCTTTGGTTGTACATCCAAAGCGATAGAAATTCAAACAAATCATGAAGAAGTGCCCTGTCAAATAATAAAAAAGTACCCGCTTATCACACTCTGGTGGTCATTACAACTCTGGCGGATGGTGTTAAAGCGGCGGTAAGACCGCCAACAGGCCGGCGGTAAAAATTTTGCAATTACGACCGGGGCGGAAACCGCCATCAAAGACAGCCACTTTAACACTCGGACCGCCACGGCGGTACAAACAAACAGCACAGCGGTCACCGCCAACAGACAGGCGGGGGACAATGTACCGCCCACACTATTATGACAGGCCAATCCTCCACCTTTTCCGGGGCGGATTCACCGCGGATAAAAACACGGCGGAAACAGGAATTTCGAAGGGAAAATGCTCACCTCTACACACCCCATGAGGAACGAGGACACCATGGACCCGGAACTCCAAATTCTACTTGCAATAGTCTTCCTGCTCCTCTACCAGGAGCACGAACGCCAGCGGCGAAGACCACAGTGAGTACTGCACCTGCGACACAGGGGAGGGGGAGGGAAAAAAAAGGGATATACACACGCAACACCCCCACCCTCACCCACTACAACACACACACTAATGCATATTAATACATCACAGTTACACCCCCCAACCCCCCTGGAAGAATGCAAAGACAATAGAAAATGAGTGTAACCATTGTAATATATTAAAATCAAGTAGTCAAAAATATATATATACACCATTTACAAAATATATACCAAGCATAGTAGTCCAGGTAGTGCTCCAATTAAGTCAGTGTAACACTGGGCCCACACGGTATGGGCGAGGCCCACACAAGATCCCCGACCATGACGGAGAGAACACTGCAGGGGCATCAGACAGCAACTAAACAGGCACCTCAGGGGGAGGGAAAGGGGGAGCACCTTAGCCGCTTGAGTGCACGACGCCAAATCCACGAGGGGGCCACATGCCCACTGTTCCATCCTGGGGAGTGCAAAGCCACAGTCTCTCAAGGCACTACAGTGGGTGGCTTGCCCACTGTTCAATCCTGGGGAGTGCAAAGCCACAGTCTCTCAAGTCTCTACAGTGGCTGGGTTGCCCACTGTTCCATCCTGGGGAGTGCAAAGCCACACAGTCTCTCAAGTGGATAACAGTCTCCACTGGTTCTGGAGGGGGAATGGTGCCCAGAGTGCTTCATCCTGCTAAGGACAGAGGTAGTGGATGTATCTCTCCACTGGTTCTGGAGGGGGCCTTGTGCCCAGAGTGCTTCATCCTGCTAAGGACAGAGGTAGTAGATGGATCTCTCCACTGGTTCTGAAGGGGGCCTTGTGCCCAGAGTGCTTCATCCTGCTAAGGACAGAGGTAGTAGATGTATCTCTCCACTCGTTCTGGAGGGGGCCTTGTGCCCAGAGTGCTTCATCCTGCTAAGGACAGAGGTAGCGGATGGATCTCTCCACTGGTTTTGGAGGGGGCCTTGTGCCCAGAGTGCTTCATCCTGCTAAGGACAGAGGTAGTGGATGTATCTCTCCACTCATTCTGGAGGGGGCATTGTGCCCAGAGTGCTTCATCCTGCTAAGGACAGAGGTAGTGGAAGTATCTCTCCACTTGTTCTGGAGGGGGCCTTGTGCCCAGAGTGCTTCATTCTGCCCGTGACGGACTCAGTAGCGTTAGTGCCCCTGACGCTCATGGGCCAGCGGTGCTTGAGGCGGCGGTGCCCTGTTCAGCGGTGCTTGAGACGGCGGTGCCCTGTTCAGCGGTGCTTGAGGCGGCGGTGCCCTGTTCAGCGGTGCCTGAGGCGGCGGTGCCCTGTTCAGCGGTGCTTGAGGTGGCGGTGCCCTGTTCAGCGGTGCCTGAGATAGCGGTGCCCTGTTCAGCGGTGCTTGAGGCGGCGGTGCCTGAGGCGGCGGTGCCCTGTTCAGCGGTGCTTGAGGCGGCAGTGCCCTGTTCAGCGGTGCTTGAGACGGTGGTCTCCATTGCAGGGACTCAGCTGCTGGCGGTCCTTCATCGCCCAGCGGGCTTGTGCTGGCGGTCCTTCATGGCCCAGCGGTCTTATGCTGGTGGTCCTTTATGGCCCAGCGGGGCTTTTGCTGGTGGTCGTTCATGGCCCAGCAGGGCTTTTGCTGGCGGTCCTTCATGGCCCAGTGGGGCTTTTGCTGGCAGTCCTTCATGGCCCAGTGGGGCTTTTGCTGGTGGTCCTTCATGGCCCAGCGGGGCTTGTGCTGGCGGTGGCCTCCTGGGCAGCTGGGCTGGTGCTGGCGGTGGCCTCCTGGGCAGCTGGGCTGGTGCTGGCGGTGGCCTCCTGGGCAGCTGCGCTGGTGCTGGCGGTGGCCTCCTGGGCAGCTGGGCTTGTGCTGGCGGTGGCCTCCTGGGCAGCTGGGCTGGTGCTGGCCTCCTGGGCAGCTGGGCTGGTGCTGGCGGTGGCCTCCTGGGCAGCTGGGCTGGTGCTGGCAGTGGCCTCCTGAGCAGCTGGGCTGGTTCTGGCGGTGGCCTCCTGGGCAGCGGGGATGATGGCGGTGGCCTCCTGGGCAGCGGGGATGATGGCGGTCTTCTCCGCCGTGCTGCTCTTCCCAGACTTGCCGGGTTTCTTGTGGCCCTTCTCCACCTTTGAAGGTGTCACAGCTTCCCGGTGGGACTCCACACTCCCACCGGGATCCCTGGGAGCGGCTTTGGTGGCTGGAATCTTCCCCCTCTCACGCCGGGCACTGGCCAACTTCTGATGCTTCACAGGTGGGGGACTTTCTGTGCTGTGGCTCTGTGCCACACTGGCTGCCCTGGTGGCCGGTGCACTCCAGATTCCGATGACTACAGGCACCAATGGTCCCGGAGATGTTGTGGCTGAGGTGCTAGTTCGGGACCTATGAGACGGAAGGGGTGGGGGAGGTGTGGGAAAGAGGTCAAGGTTGGACAGGAAAAGTTTTTTTGACGCACTGGGACGGGTAGCTGGAGGGGTTTAGGAGTAGAGGAAGAGGTTGTGGTTGGAGGAGGTGTTCGTTTGCTGACTTTGGGTGAAGGTGCATGCGCTGGAGGCTGTCGTGAGGTGGAAGGCTGTTAGGTGGGTGTGGGCCTGCGTTTGTGTATCTTGGGAGGGGTGTCACAGACACGCTGGGAGAGGACACAGGGGACGTGTGAATGGTATTCGGGGTGGTGACTGCACGTGAGCGGGGTGTGGTGGTGGGTGTACTGGAGAGGGACGTAGTGGCTGTAGAGGTAGTGCATGCAGGTGTGAGTGTAGATGAGACAGGGAGGGAGGAGGGAGATGAGGAGGAGGGGGACACAGTGGAGGCAGTGGATGGTGGTGTGCCTGCATGTGTGTGATCCTTGCGTGAGTGCCTGTGGGATGTGTGGTGCTTATGTTTGCCTGAGCTTCCCTTGTGTGTTGACGTGTGTGCATGCTGGTCTGTAGATGTGCTTGGGATAGGCTGAGGTACAGGGGATTGGGTCGGGGTGGAGGAAGTTGGAGGGGGAGGCTAGCCACAGGGACAATGGCTGCCATCAGTGCTGAGGCCAGAGTCTGAAAAGCTTGCTGAAGGGCCGCCTGACCAGAATAAATGCCCTCCAGGAATGCATTTGTTTTTTGCAACTGCCTTTCTACACCCTGGATGGCATTCAAAATGGTAGACTGCCCAACAGTGAGGGACTTGAGGAGGTCAATGGCCTCCTCACTGAGGGCAGCAGGGGTGACTGGGGCAGGGCCTGAGGTGCCTGGGGCGAATGTGATGCCCACCCTCCCGGGTGAGCGGGCACGGGGCTAAGGCTGAGGGGCTGCTGGGAGGGCAGTGCTGGAAGGGGGGATGGCGGCTGTACCTGTAGATGGGGGGAGGGGGCACAGATGTTGCAGCCACTACAAGGGAGCTCCCATCAGAGGACGAGTCCGTGTCACTGGTCTCAGCTCCCGTCCCCGCCGTGGAGCTCCCCTCGCCCTCCGTCCCACTGGTGAACTCCGAGTCCGTAGTGTGGCCCTCCATGGCCATGTGGGATGCAGCTCCCTCGTGCTCCGTGCCACTGCTCCTCCGCCTGGTGATGCTAATGCACACAAGAACAGGAAGACCACAAAAAGGGGGGGATGACAGAAGAAAGACATGTTGAGTGCATGCATTACCGCTACTGCTGGCAGACACGACAGACACAGAAGCCCCCTGCACTACGCCACGCTCTTGGGCTCCACTGTTCAATTCCTGGGAAATGGCCTACAAGGCTATGGATGACATCTGCACACATAGATGACACAGGGGCATGAATAGCTGTACTTGGCACTCTACAGAGGTGGGCTGGGGTGCCACATGGCCTGCCTTACGGAGGGACCTTGCCTGCGGAACTCATCCTGGCCTTGGGAAACCCACAGCCCACCTCCCCCACCCAGACCCCTCCAATGCGCACAAAGTCAGCAGAATGAGAGTGTACTCACCCCCTTGTGGCTGCTGTGATGCCCTCAAGCGCCCATCCAACTCCAGGTACGCCACCGCCAGGATCCTGAACATCAGGGGGGTCATGGTGCGACGGGCACCCCTCCCATGTTGGGAGGCTATCCCCAGCTGAGCCTCCGCCGTCTTCTTGCTCCAGCGGCAAATGTCCTCCCATCTTTCCCTGCAGTGGGTGCTCCGTCTGTGGTAGACCCCACAGGGTCCGGACGTCCTTGGCGATGGGACGCCAAATATGTTTTTTCTGGTGGGCGTTGACCTACATGATTTGTACAGGGGGAAGAGAAAGTTATTACCAACTGCATCGTCAAAGTGATTGGCCCCCATCCCTACCCTTGCCATGTGGCACATGCACTTTCATGCACGCCGCACTCTCCCCCTTTCCTTCTTACATCCACCCCTCTCCACACAGGCATAGCCCATACAGCATGCTCCCAGTGTACTTACCTGTTTGCCTGGAGGATCGTAGAGTAGCGTGTACTGGGGGAGGACCCCATCCACAAGTTTCTCCAACTCCTCCGATGTGAAGGCAGGGGCCCTTTCCCCAGACACTTGAGCCATTGTCTCTTCGAGACTGAGGTCACAGCAGCACTTGCTGTGTAGGTCCTCTCCTGTCGAAGATCAGGTATCGAGTGATTGAATAGATGGAAAATGGCGGTCACGTCCGCGGCGGTGCGTACTGTCACCGCCGGCGTACATCGCCATTGGCTCCTGGGACCCATAGGGTCCAATGTTAACCAATGCAGCATTGCGCCGCGGTCTTCGACCGCCTACCGCGACAGTGTACAACAACAGCGCAGTTACCTCAATTCCCATTGTCCCACTTTACAGGTCAGGCAGCCGCCATTTCAGGGGCCCACATGGCTTCATTTTCAACTGCGTCACACATACCTAGGCCTAGACTCAACACACATACAGGCCACTTTTTGTGTATGAATGGTGTTCTGTGTAAGCTGTGGGTACGTACCTCTGAGTTGTTTGACTCTGTGCTCGCTGTTGTCCTTCATAGGCACCGTCCGCTGGGACATGTGAGGAGATGGCAGCATCCTCCGGTTTACCGACCGTTGGTGGACCTGTCGACAATGGAGGAAAGACACGTGATAATCACATACAGGCTTGACCGTGCCACAATCCAGGAACTGTGTACCCAGCTGGAGCCAGACCTGCTATCAGCTATCCGCCATCCCACAGGACACCCCCATCAAGTGCAGGGGCTGTCAGTGCTCCATTTCCTTGCAAGTGGGTCATTTCAAACAACAGTCGCCATAGCATCAGGGATGTCCCAGCCTATGTTTTCCAAGGTGTTGTCAAGAGTGTTGTCTGCCCTGCTGAAACACATGCGGAGCTACATCGTTTTCCCTCAGGTGGAGGATTTGCCTACAGTGAAAGGTGATTTCTATGCCCTGGGACATATCCCCAACATCATAGGTGCCATTGATGGGACACATGTGGCTTTGGTGCCCCCCACAGGAGTGAACAGGTGTACAGAAACCGGAAGAGTTATCATTCGATGAATGTACAGATGGTATGTTTGGCAGACCAGTACATCTCCCATGTGAATGCCATGTTCCCTGGCTCAGTGCATGACGCTTACATCCTGCGGAATAGCAGCATCCCTTATGCGATGGGTCAACTCCAGAGGCACCGTGTGTGGCTATTAGGTGAGCACCTGGAAGCAAGTCAGTGGGAATGGTTGTCTGGGGATATCCCTACAGGTTAGTGTGTGTCTAACAGTTGTCCCTCGCCATTTGCATGTGACTCTGGTTACCCCAACCTGTCATGGCTACTGACCCCAGTGAGGAATCCCAGGACAAGGGCAGAGGAACGCTACAATGAGGCCCATGGGTGAACTAGGAGGGTGATCGAACGCACCTTCGGCCTCCTGAAGGCGAGGTGGTGCCTCCATATGACAGGTGGTTCCCTATTCTACTCACCAAAGAAGGTGTGCCAGATCATCGTGGCCTGCTGTATGCTTCACAATTTGGCTTTGCGACGACAGGTCCCCTTTCTGCAGGAGGATGGTCCAGATGGCGGTGTTGTTGCAGCTGTAGAGCCCGTGGACAGTGAAGACGAGGAAGAAGACATGGACAACAGGGACTCAGTGATCCAGCAATATTTCCAGTGAGACACAGGTAAGAATACAAACCTGCCTACTACATGTACTTATACACTACTACCTCTCTACTGTCTGTCTTTTTCACCCAGTGTATGGTCACTGAGTTGTCACTTTCCCTTACGATTTCACAGATGTGGGTCCCACTGTGTGACAACTGCTTTGTTTCCTCATGGACTAGAGCTGTGTGACATAGGTATGTTGACATTACAAATGAAAGAGCTTTTTGCCACAGTTATTGCTAATACAGTATTCCGAAATCACAGACAGACTCCAGATTGTTTTGTGCTTTGAGGGTGTTTATTTTAGTGCTCAAAAATGGAGGGGGTAGCAAAATGGTGAGGGGTGATGGCGGAGTTCAGTCTAGTAGTCTCTCAGGTGCATTGCCCAAATGGGCATAGGAAGTGGAGCTGGGGCAGTTTAAGGACGGACAGGGTGACAAAGTGGGACAGTAGGATGACAATCAGGGTGGTCTCATTTCTTGGCAGGGGTCTTGGCATCGTTCTCTGTCTTGTTCCTGGATCTCAGGGACTGTTTGCGTGGTGGTTCTCCCTCTGCAGGGGGTGGGGTGCTGGTGTGGTGGTCCTCTGGCGGTGCCTCCTGTCCACTAGCGCCGGCGGAGGTGGTGGGCAGTTCATCGTCCAGGCTAGTGTCAGGGGCCCCTTGTAGTGCCACAGTGTTCCTACTGGTGTTGAGTACTTCCTTCAGCACCCCTACGATGGTGCCTAGGATGGAATTGATGGTTCTGAGTTCCTCCCTGAAGCCCATATACTGTTCCTCCTGCAGGAGCTGGGTCTCCTGAAACTTGGCCAGTACCGTTGCCATCGTCTCCTGGGAGTGGTGGTATGCTCCCATGATGGAGGAGAGGGCCTCGTGGACAGTGGGTTCCCTGGGCCTGTCCGCCCCCTGTCGCACAGCAGCCCTCTCAGTTCCCCTGTGTTCCTGGGCCTCCGTCCCCTAAACCGTGTGCCCACTACCACTGCCCCCGGGTCCCTGTTGTTGCTGGAGTGGTGGGTTAGCCTGGGTTCCCTGTAGTGGTGGACACACTGCTGATTGACATGTCCTGGGGACGGAAGTATGGGCCCGCTGGGTGGGTGCTGTGCTGGTGTTTCCGGAGGAAGGAAGCTCTGTAGTGGCCTGTGACTGTGTGATGGGAACCGACTGTCCCGAGGTCCCCGATGGGCAGGGCTTGTCATCTAGATCCAGTTGGACAGAGGTGCTGTCATCACCGTGGGCCTCTTCTGTTGGTGGTGTGGACAAGTGTGGACCCTCCTGTCCGGTGACGTTGGGTAGGGGTCCTGCAGGAGTATAAAGGCATGATTATTGCATCTGTGTGTGTCAAGGTGTGCAATGGGTGGGTGACCGTGTACCCCAGTGCTAGCGTTCCTGTGTGGGACCTTGTGTGATGGTGGTTTAGGGGGGTGTATGGGTATGTGCAGTGGGCATGCTTTAGTGATGGGTGTCCATGCTTTGTTGTTGCATGCAGGGCCTGGTGTTCCGATGTGTGGTTTGTGATAGTGGGACATTTGTGCCGAGTAGGAGTGATGGGGGTGAGGGCGAGGGTGGGGGTAGGTGATAGCATGCAGGTGGGTGGGGGATGAAGTAGTTAAAGGTTTGACTTACCAGAGTCCATTCCTCCACCTACTCCTGTGAGGCCCTCAGGATGCAGAATCGCTAAGACCTGCTCCTCCCATGTTGTTAGTTGTGGGGGCGGAGGTGTGGGTCCGCCGCCAGTCCGCTGAACCGCCAGGTGGTGTCTGGAGACCACGGAACGCACCTTCCCCGTAGGTCATTGCACCTCTTCCTAATGTCCTCCCGATTTCTTGGGTGTTGTCCCACTGCGTTGACCCTGTCCACTATTCTTCGCCATAGCTCCATCTTCCTTGCAATTGAGGTGTGCTGCACCTGTGATCCGAATAGCAGTGGCTCTACCCGGACGATTTCCTCCACATGACCCTGAGCTCCTCCTCCGAGAACCTGGGGTGTCTTTGCCGTGCCATGGGGTAGTGTAGGTGATGTGTGGGGTGGTGTGTGTGGTGATAAGTGTGCTGATATGTAGTGGGGTGTTGTGTGAGGTGTGTGGAAGTTATGTGGGTGATGGTGTTGTGTGCCTGTGGATGCTAGTGTTGTTGATGGTGGTGTCTCTCTCTGGCTTTCGTTCGTGATTTGTTGTCGTAAGGGTTTGTGGGTGATGTGGGTGTGTGTTTTATAGTGTACTGAGTGTGTGGGAGTGGTGTGTGTATGTGTATCAGGTGTGTGTATTTTGAATTGTCCATTGTGGCTGTGTTTTGTAAGAGTGTGTGCATTTTGAGCGCGCCGGTGTGTACCGCCAATGGAATACCGCGGTTGAAAGATCGCCGCATGGATTCGTGTGTCGTGATAGTGTGGGCGTATTTCTGTTGGCGTGATGGTGGAGGTTTTGTTTTAGTCAGTTTATCACTGACCTTTGGTGTGGCGGACTTGTGTGGGTGTCTGAATTTTGGCGGATTCCGAACTGTGGGTCATAATAGCTGTGGCGGAATTCCACAGCCACAGCGGTGTGGTGGCGGTTTTCTGCACGGCGGGAAGTGGCTTTTACTGCCAATGTCATAATGATGGCCTCTGTATCAATGATGACAGTTAAAGATTTGCCTGATGAGTTGCAAGAGACAGTTTTACCAGGAGTTTGGGATTTTCAGGAAAGGATTGGACTCAAAAAAGGAGTTGAGCCAGTAAAAATAACAGTAGAGAACGCAGTGTATCTGAGGATACCCCCTTACAACATGACCCCAGAAGTAATTGCAGGAATATCTTCCGTAATTGATAACTTAATTGAAGAAGGAGTTCTAAAAGAAATCTTAAGAAGCCCATGTAATTCTTCTATTTTAGGATTGCAGAAGCCCAAAGGACTTGGGTCAGGCCTTTTTCTCCGTTCCCCTTTACAAGGACAATCAATTCCATTTTGTCTGTTAATTCAGAATCCATGTTTTCTCGTGGTGTTGTACGCCTCAAGGGTATATGGAGTCACCATAAATTTTTCATCATATTTTGAAAAAGAATTTGGAGTCTTACAAAATGCCTTTTCATTCAGTTTTGGTGCAGTACATTGTTGATTTAATGGTTGCATCTAATACACATGAAGTCTATAGGAGAGATACAATGTCCCTGTCAAATTATTTAGGAGATAATGGACATAAAGTTTCCCAATCAAAGTTGCAGTATTGCCGAAAGGAAGTAAAATACTTGGGCCACCACACTGAGATAGGTGCAAGGAAGGTGTCTCAATAAATAATTTCAGTAATCATGCAAATGAACACATCAGTAACACACAGAGATGTCAGAATGTTTTTGGGAATGGTTGGCTACTGCTGCCAGTGGATTCCAAATGTTTCCCTTTTGCCCAAGCCTTTACAGAGCTGACACACAAGGATGTGTTGTCACGACTTACGCGCTGCTTTAACCTGGAGTGCACAGAACGAGTGGCAAGGATCTTGGTCCTGAATGTTCGGCCTTGACCCAGGTAGGGGTGACTCTTTCTGGTAGCCTTGGTGCTGCAGGCAATGGAAACGCCAAGGGCAGGCCGTGACCTTCAGAAGTAGTGCCAGAGGGGGAAAAAACCCAGCAAGGGGAAAAAACCTCCAGAAAGGAAATGTTCCTGAAACAGGAGCAAAAAGAAAGGTAAATAAAAGAGCAAAAAGAACAGGAAACAACACTGGAACGGATATGAACCAGTATTGAATACGAGGAAACAGGAGCGAAGACACCATCCAAACAGAGAGTGTTGCAGCGCAAGGAGAGAGAGAAGCACAGCCCTTATATACCAAAAAACAGGAAGCGACCCACAGGAAGTGTAAGGACGCCATCTTAGATAGGGAAACACACATAGAACATGGACTAGGAGCCATATAGAGTAGGGAACTAAAGCATGCTGAAAAGAGAGGCGTAATATGGGAAAAAGCAAAAACATAAAGGAAGGCACAATGAAAAAAGGAAGAAAAAGAAGAAGAAGACAAGAACAGGTGAGTGGGGGAGGGTTAGACCTGCCTGTAAGAGCATCGCGCTATGTAGGAACGAGGCCCCATGCCCAATTTGGGGCCTCGTAGAGTGCACAGCAGTCTGGGGCCGCGGCCCGAGCCGAATGTTTGGCTTGTGCCGCGCGCTGCCGCGCAACATGTGTCTGATCCCATACCGCTTGATGAAGAATGGTTGTGCGCTTTCTGTTCTGACACAGTTACACGGATATGCCAACAAGCCAGTGGCTTTTTTTTCAGCCACACTTGATCCTATAGCTGCTGCATTTGCTGCAATGCCTGGCTGTTTAAAAGCTGTGTCTGCCGTGTCAGTACAGGACAATGCAAAGTCATTGTCATGGGTCAACCCCTGTATATTTTTGTGCCCCGTTCTGTTGAAGTTCTTTTGACCCATACGGAGACCCGGTATCTGACTAATGCTCATTTAACTCGCTATGAGCAGGTCATCTTGGAGTCCCCGAATGCCAACATTAAAAGATGTAATGTCCTAAATGTGGCAACACTCTTACCAATTCCTGTTGAAAATGTAAATGACAGTGAGGATAAAACAGAGCATGACTATCTCGATGTGACTGAAGTGTGCACCAAAAAAAGACCTGATTTTCAAGATACTCCAAAAGATGAAAAAGACTATGGGGGTGATTCTAACCCTGGCGGGCGGCGGAGGCCACCCGCCAGAGTTCCCCCCCTCCAGAATACCGCACCGCGGTCAGAAGACCGCTGCGGTTATTCTGGGTTTCCCACTGGGCTGGCGGGCGGCCGCCAAAAGGCCGCCCGCCAGCCCAGTGGGAAACACCCTTCCCACGAGGAAGCCGGCTCCGAATGGAGCCGGCGGAGTGGGAATGTGCGACGGGTGCAGTTGCATCCGTCGCGAATTTCAGTGTCTGCAAAGCAGACACTGAAATTCTTTGTGGGGGCCTCTTACGGGGGCCCCTGCAGTGCCCATGCTGTTGGCATGGGCACTGCAGGGGCCCCCAGGGGCCCCACGACACCCCATACCGCCATCCTGTTCCTGGTGGGCGAACCGCCAGGAACAGGATGGCGGTATGGGGTGTCTGAATCCCCATGGCGGCTGCTGCGCCGCCATGGAGGATTCATCTGGGCAGCGGAAAACCGGCGGGAGACCGCCGGTTTTCCTCTTCTGACCGCGGCCAAACCGCCGCGGTCAAAATGCCCTGCGGGGCACCGCCAGCCTGTTGGCGGTGCTCCCGCCGACCCTGGCCCCGGCGGTCCGAATCACCCCCTATGTCATGTTCGATGATGGCTCCTGTTTAAGAGATACTAGTGGAACTCTGAGAGCTGGTTATGCAGTTTGCAGTCTCAGGAGTGATAAAAGCTTCATGGCTTCAGGGAGTCTTTTCTGTCCAAGTAGCTGAATTACTAGAGCATGCTGTGCTTTTGAACAGCTTAAAGTGACCATTTTCACTGACGGCCAGTATTGTTTTGGTGTTGTTCATGATTTCAGACAGTTATGGTCCCAGAGAGGTTTCATGACCTCGCTATCCGAAACGGTGGCAGAGTTTATCAATTGTTGAAAGCATTACATTTACCTGTAAATATTGCAGTCGTCAAATGTGCAGCATGTCAAAAATCAAGTAGGCAAATCTTGTAAGGCAATGCTTACGTTGACAAAGTGGCACGTTATTGTGCTGTACATGGCACATCCTGTAATGAGGAATGGAGAGATGGAAGCAGCACCAATGAGACAAATCAAAACTTCTTTCTGACAGCAATTATTGTTTAAGAAGAAGTCAAAAGATTGCAGTAAGAAGTACCCGAAGAAGAACAAAGAGGTTGGAGTAGAGCAGGTTGTGTTCAGAGAGATGAGAATGATGCTCTACTTTCTAGTGAGGGAAAAGAGGTTGCTGGACAGTTTGCTGTTTCCGATGGCAAGGTATTATTATGGACAGGCCGACATAGGTAGAGATAGAATGAACAGACCATTCAGACAAACCTGGTACAACTCCCAATTCAGATTGGTTGCCGAAGCTGTGTAGCACAGATGTGTAATATGTCATCAAATTAATGTAGGGAACACACTGTGGTTAACCTGAATCACATAGGTAGATCAGGAAGTCCTTTCAACAGAATGCAACTTGATGTCATTGAAATGCCTGTGTGCAATGAATTGAGAAATGTTTTGGTTGTGTGTCTTCTCACATTGGTTTGAGGCTTACCCAATTCACAGAAATGATAGCCTTACAATTGCAAAGCTGCTTTTGAGGAAATTAATACCTCAATTTACCTTTCCGACTTCTCTGGAATAAGATTCAATAATGAGATCATAAAATTGTTGTGTGTGGCTTTACAAATTGAGCAAAGATCGCACTGCAGTTACAGACCAGAAGCCTCAGGATTAGTCGAGCAAATTAATGTAACCCTGAAGTCTCAACTGGCAGAAGTGTGTGCATCCACAGCGTTGAAATGGCCAGATGAATTGCCTTTTGCCCTGATGAGCAAGCACAGCGTAACAACAGAAAGACAGGAGTGTCCCCTCACAAGATCATTATGGGGCATGCTATGAGATTGCCAGCTGGACCTGTAAACACATTTGTGAACATTACAGATGACTTAGTGCTGGATTATTACAAAGAACTAGCTGTTGTGGTGCATTCTTTGTTTAGCCAGGTTGGAGAAGCAGCTGCTCAACCACAACTAGAACTGTGCTACGACATGAGTCCTGGAACCTAGGTACTGGTGAAGAAGCATGTAATATATATATACACATATAAATATTCACCCAAAGAAAACTTGGTATGACCAGACATGTAACGGGGAGGCGGGTGGGACAGTGAGGAATCCACAGGTAGCTAGTGTATCCACCAGAAAAGGCATTACCGAAGGTAAGTAACTTGTTCTTCTGATGGATACAACTACCTGTGGATTCCTCACCTTATGAATAGAGTCCCAAAACGGGTGGGTGCCTGAGTGGTCACACCAAGAAATCTTGCAGCACTGACTGTGCAAAATTACCATCCCTCCTAACTTCCTCGTCCAAGCAATAATGCTTAGCGAACGTTTGGAGGGAAGCCCAAGTTGCGGCCTTTCAAATGTCAGCCACTGGAACACCCCTAGCCAAGGCTGAAGTGGCAGACTTAGCCCTGGTGGAATGGGCCCTGATTCCAACAGGAGGATCTTTCTTTGCCAAAGAATAACATATTTTAATACAAATAATGACCCACCTGGACATCGTTCTCTTATGGACAGCCTTGCCTTTCCTCTTCCCCACATAGCCAATGAAGAGTTGATTGTCCACTCGAAATTCTCTGGGCCTTTCAATATAAAAGCCTAAACCCCTCCTTGGGTCAAACCGAAGGATGGGGAGGAGGGGTAAAAGGACGACAGTGTGATGGATTGCCCCATATGAAAGGGAGTAACTACCTTTGGTAGGAAAGCCGCCCTGGTTCTTAGCACCACCTTGTCTGCATGAAAAGATGTGAAAGGGGGTTTAACACTAAGAGCCTGCAGCTTACTCACACGCCTAGCAGACGTGATGGCTGTGAGGAACACTGTCTTCAAAACCAAAAGCCTTAACGGGCAAGAATGTAAAGGTTCAAACTGTGAACCCATCAGAAAAGTGAGAACCAAATTCAACTCTCACTGAGGCATAACAAAGGGAGTGGGAGGGAACCTATTAGTTAGACCAGTGGTTCCCAACTTGTGGTCCGCGGACCCCAGGGGTCCGTGACATATTCCCAGGGGGTCCGAAGGCCTGGCTGGGCTGGGAGGAAGGCACTTCTCTAGCTGGGGCCTCTGTGCATGCGTCTTTTCATATTTATTACTTCCTTTGTTGAGTAGTTGTAAATGCACTGCAAAGCTCCTTGTACTGCAAAAATAAAAGCGTCAAGCTAACTCAAGTGATTAATGTATCTGCTGGAGAGAGATGGGAGTTTTGTGCAGTGGCAGTTTTGACTCAAAGGTAGCGCAGAGGGTTAATATGCCTGCTGCAAAGAATGTGTATCATGCAAAGAACATTATGTTATATGCATGGCACAGTGGGTTACTGCTTTTGTCACAGAGATTCTTTTGTTACTATACAGCTCATAATCGTAATCTAGCACAATGAGCTGTGAACTGTCATTAAATAGCTGCATGCAAACCTCATGGCACAAATCAGAAAGTTTTTTTTTTCCTAGTCTTTCATTTTCCCTATGCTGCTAAAAAAGGTTTGCTTTTGTAGAAATAAATTCTTATTGCTAACGCAGTGCTTAATTTGTGCTTGTTGTTTCTGGTGCTGAGCACCGGCACTTATTTTTGAGGGCCGGGGCTTATTCTTTTCTGCCTCAAGCATTTGCTGCAAGCAAAAGACACATATGGGAAAGACGGGGGAAGGGAAAAATGAAAAATCGTCACAAAGGGAGAAAGTAGAAAGCTGCTAGAGTGAGCTGAAGTGGCAGGGAGTGGCTTTATATGGATTGAAGAGTCCCGAGATGGCTTCAGGATTATGCTGCCTCAGTATTCCATGTACCCACATTTAATTGCAGCAGCCGCGTATTTAGGAGGAGGGCTTTGGGCACCGGCACGTTTTTATTTACAAATTAAACACTGTGCCAACGTCATCGCTAATCACTGTGCTGTGTTCTGAATCCTAAGTTTGTACTTCTCCAGACCAAGCAGTCTTAGAAAATGCCTACCAGTGTGGATGACGTGAATCCTACACCTTGTAGTCCCCTGTGAAGTGCGCTGACACCCTACAGTGGTATGAGAGGTGCTATAAAACAAATTAAGTACATGTGACAGAGAGGCTAGGGAGAGATGAGTGGTCCTCATGGTTAACTTCCTTTCCCCTTCACTTATTTATGTGAAAAAGCTTTCTCAGATCTTGCATACCTAAAAAAAAAAAAGAAATCACTCCGGAAACGTAGAATCTGACCTGAGGATTCTCCTTTCCTAAACAAAACCAAACATTGTAAAGGTAGTTGCCGAGATGCAGCCCCAACCTTCTCAATAAAATGTTGATTTTTGCATATTTTTTCAAAATAAAATAATTTTATCTTTAGTAATTTGAGTATTTGTTTGGTGTGTACTTGTTATATTTTTTGCGAATTACAGTTTTAATGTTTGAAAATTAAATCGCACAAATTGCTGGAGGTCCCTGGTCCTCAGGAGTCAAAAGGTTGGGAACCACTGAGTTAGACCTTTTAAGAACCTTACAACTATAGGGGACTGAAACAAGGAAGGTTGGTCAGGAAGGCACAGAAAAGCCGACAGTGCCGATAAATAGCCCTTGACAGTCGCAACTGCACAACCCTTCTGAGGCCAAGGACAATGCAAACAATAAAACATCCGACAAATGGGCACGTAAGGGATCAATTTGCTTCTCTCCACACCAATCAACAAATTTTGCCCATCTGCCAGCATAGATAGACTTGGTGGAGTGTCACCTGGCCGATAAAATAACGTCCACCACTTCTGGTTGGAGAGAAAAGGAACTCACATTGCCCTGTTCAATCTCGAGGCATGAAGGTGCAGGCTCTAAAGGTGGGGGTGTAGAACCTGCCCCTGTGAGAGGAGGTCTGCCTGTGGGGGAGACGGAGTGGAGGACACAGTGAAAGCTGGAGAACATCTGTGTACCACACCCTTCTTGGCCAATCCGGAGCTATTAAGATGACTTGGGACCGGTCTTGGCCAATCTTCCTCAGAACCCGAGGAATCGAGGGTATGGGGGGAAACGCGTAAAGCAACTGGCCGTTCCAGGACATCTGAAACGCGTCCCCCAATGATCCTTGCACCGGATACTGAAGGCTGCAGAACGACGGGCAGTGCGCGTTCTCCCGAGTGGCAAACAGGTCTACCTGAGGAAACCCCCACATCTGGAAGATGTAACGGATCAGGTCAGAACTCCGACCAGATGGTTTACTACTAAGCAAATCCGATGGTCCTGAGCTCAGGACCAGAGCCGCAGAGCCTCTCTGCAGAGAAGGTCCGACCCTACTCCTCCCTGCTTGTTTATATACCACATCGCGGTAGTGTTGTCTGTCAGGACTTGGACCGACTGACCTCAAAGGGAAAGGAGGAAGGCCTTGAGAGCCAGGCGTATCGCCCGCAATTCCAACAGATTGATATGAAACATCTGTTCCACTGGAGACCAACAACCTTTGATCTCCAGGTCCCCCAGATGAGCTCCCCACCCCAGAGTGGAGGCATCCGTTATAACTGTGGCCACTGGAGGCGGTAGTGAAAACGGCCTTCCTTGGGAAAGGTTGCCGTCCCCAGCCCACCATTGCAGGTCCGCTGCAGTGTCTCTGGAGATCGTTATCAACTCCTCGAAATCCCCTTTGTGCTGAAACCACTGCCTGCTGAGGCACCACTGAAGAGCCCTCATATGCCAGTGTGCATGAGTGACCAACAGAATGCAAGAAGCAAACAGAAAGTGCAGACGTAGGACCTTGAGGACTGGAACAACCTCTACATTTTGAAACATTGGAATCAACGCCTGAATGTCCTGAATCCACTGAGGTGGAGGAAAGACCCGATCCAATGTTGTGTCAAGTACTGCCCCAATGAACAGAAGGTGCTGAGAGGACTCCAGGTGAGATTTGGGCACGTTTATCGAAAAGCCCAGATCGAACAACAACTGGGTTGTCATCCGCAGGTGATGCAACACGAGCTCTGGAGACTTGGCTTTGATCAAGCAATCGTCCAGGTAAGGGAATACCGCTATTCCCTTCCTCCTGAGACTTGCTGCAACCACCGCCATCACCTTCGTGAAGACTCGAGGTGTGGAAGTTAGACCAAACGGAAGGACTGCAAACTGGTAGTGTTGTGACCCCACCACAAACCAGAGATACTTCCTGTGCGACTTGAGAATAGCGATATGAAAGTAAGCATCCTGCAGGTCAACCAACACCATCCAATCCTCTTTGCTCAAAGCCTGAAGCACCTGCGCTAGGGTCAGCATTTTGAATTTCTCCTGTTTGAGGAACCAATTCACAACCCTCAGGTCCAGTATAGGCCTCAAACGACCATCCTTCTTGGGGAACAGGAAATATCTTGAATAACAACCCTGACCCCTTACCTGCCCTGGAACCAACTCCACTGCACCTTTTGATAAAAGGACTAGAACTTCCTGCTGTAACAACAGGAGATGATCTTCTGTGCAAAAGGATGGCTGGGGAGGGTTGGGAAGGGGAAACTCCTGAAAAGGAAGGGCATAACCTTTCCCCACAATATTGAGGATCCAAGAGTCTGATGTGATTAACTCCCACATGCGGAGAAAATGAAATAACCTTTCCCCTACAGGAAAAACATGAGACGTAATGGGCGGAGAACTAAGGCTGCTTTCCTTGGTGCACCCCCCCAGAGGAAGAGGCAGGGTGCTGTCGGGTGGCCCCTCTTGTTCTAACTCTACCCCGCCCTCTATAGGATCTATAGGGCAGATTTGAAGGTTGCTGGCCTGCTGGTTGGGGTCTCCCACGAAAGGAAGCTCCTTGTCCGAACCCCCTAAAGGATCTGATGGGGGTGGCAGTGGAACCATACAGGCCCAAGGACTTGGCAGTAGCCCTACTCTCTTTAAAGTGCTCCAACGCAGAATCAACTTTAGCCCCAAACAATTTGTCCCCATCAAAGGGCAGGTCCAAGAGGGTTGTCTGGACATCCATTGAGAACCCAGAAGACCTCAACCACGCATGTCTTCTGGTGACAATGGAGTCTGTAGTGTCCAGACCCGATTGAATAACTTCTGTAGCAGCAGCCTGAGCATCTGACAGGAGTCCCTACA
The DNA here is from genome assembly GCF_031143425.1 of Pleurodeles waltl. Taxonomy (NCBI): domain Eukaryota; kingdom Metazoa; phylum Chordata; class Amphibia; order Caudata; family Salamandridae; genus Pleurodeles; species Pleurodeles waltl. The sequence goes on along the minus strand of NC_090446.1, from coordinate 1,123,442,692 downwards.
TTTCCAAAGGCAGATTCGGTAGCAGAGCCTTGGCCGCGTCCATCAGAGCATGTATGTATCTGCCCAAAAAACACAAGTCGCATTGGCAGATTTGAGGGCCATGCTACATGAATAAAAGTTATTTTTGGCAGACTGCTCCATCCTCTCGGATTCTCTGTCTGAAGGCGTGCCAGGGAAAGAACCGAATGAGACGAGCATGAAGCCTGTACCACCAAACTTCCCGGAGTCGGATGTTTCAACAGGAAACGCGGGTCCCCCGGAGCCACTCTAAAGCTCCTTGCAACCGATCTGCTAACAGCAGACAAAGTCACGGGCTTCTTCCAGACTTCCAAAATAGGCTTCGTAAGAGCATTGTTAAAAACCAGAAGTGGCTCCGCAGCAGCTGAAGCAGGATGGAGGACCTCAGTTAGGATATTAGTCTTGACCTCTACAGATGGTAGTAGGAGGTCCAGAAAATCTGCCGCCTTCCTTACCACAGAATGAAAAGAGGCTGCCTCCTCTGTAAATTCCTCAGGAGAGGCTAGATCCCACTCGGGGAAGTATCTAGTCCACTTGCCGAGTCCAAACCCTGATAATCTCCCAGGGGCTCAGCAATTTCTCCTTCCTCCAGGAGTTGCCTCCGATATTCTTGCTGCTCTAAAAGTCTGAGAGCCTTTCTCCTTGACCTTAACCTGCCCTCTATTCTCGCATGGAATTCACCGACGTTGAAGATATCGGCTGACGTGGACCAGGAGACATACCCCGATCTACGGATCCATCCGACGCCAGAACCAAATCCATCGGCGTTGAGGGCATACCGGCCTGCTTTACCAGCGTAGCATGAGTATGGGGCAACGTCATCGGCACCACTGGTCTCGTAGGTGATGTCACCAGTGTCGAAGGTCTTCCGGGCAACACCAACGGTATCGGCACCAGACCAACACCCTCTGCAGGGCAAAAGGGCATAAACGCACCAGTCTATATGGACCCGGAGCACCTATTGCAAAGGCCAAAGGACCTGTGCGGCCAGCCGGTGCACCACCACGGGCCACAGAATTGAAGATGTTGAACATGGCATTTAAAAATGCTGCCGGAACCGCACCCTGAGCCGGGAAGGCTGGATACCCCCGTTCCTCCTGTGGCGCCGGTGCCGGATCCGGATCCGGAATGTCCGACTGCGCTCCAGGCAAGATGCGAGGACTCTTCTGAGGCTCAACAACCTCGAAGACTGAAGGCGCCGGAGAAGCTTGAGGACTCTGAGGTGATGGAGTCGCCGTTGGGCTAACCTCCCATGTCGCACAACACCGACTTGATGGAGACCTCGATCGGGACCGACCTCTATCCGAATGATGCCGGGAATCATGCTGACGCTGTTTCTTGTGCGACCTTGAGGATTTTCCGGAAGAAGACCTGCGATCACTCCTATGCTTCTCCTTCGCCTTGGCCAAAAAGAGTTTGGCCTCCCGCTGCTTGAGCGCCTTTGGGTTCATCATCTGGCATGAACCACACTCCTCCACATCGTGCTCAGAACTCAAGCACCACAGGCAGTCATTATGCGGGCCCGTCACCGACATGTGCCCCCCGCACTCCCGACAAGGCTTGAATCCGGATTTCCGAGGAGGAGACATTGTAACCTACAATTAACCACCTTCGGTAACAGTAACTCCCAAGAGCTAGGAAAAAAACGTTATGCTTCGAAGGCACGGAAAAAAGGGAACTGACGTCAGCACGCCGACAAGGACCTCTTATTGCCACAATGACGTCAGACGGAGTCGCGTGGGAGTCGGGCAATTGTGACGTCCTCGTTGACGTAGAGAGCTGGGAAGAAAAAATTTCCGTTGAATGCTGGCGCATTGGGAGAATTCATAAGGTGAGGAATCCACAGGTACTTGTATCCATCAGATGGACTTATTACGCAGCTGATGATTGAGAAGAGAAGTTCTTTGCCTTTTGTGATGAAAATTTGAACATTTTGGAACTTGAAATTGCCTCAGAACTGAACTTTGAAATTGTATTTCTGCTTGATGAACAAAGACATTTGCTGGAAGTACTCGTAAGTGGTTATTAGATTGTTTATTAATTAGAGACATTTTAAACTTTTAGTAGTGATTTTGAACATTTGTAGGCACAGAAAATCTTGATGAACTTCCTAGAAGATCGAGAACTTTGTAAATAAGTGCAACGATTTTGAGAAGATACATTTTTGATTTCGGGTTACATAGCAAGAAAAGACGATGTAAACTGATTGAGAGCCGCTTTTGTATTTTTGAATTTTGTTTCTTGTAGATATGAGTACCAATGTGGGCTGAGTCTAGACAAGCCATGAGACCCGATCAAGGTAAAAAGAGTAAATGCAAGTATGCATGTCTAGGATTAGCAACAGTATGTGTGGCTGTGAGCATTTTATTAATAGTTGGATTGAGTCGGTCAGTGAAAGAGGAGATTAAGGGCACAATTACTCTGATGCTAAGAGTTTCAACTGTGGAATGAGATCCCCTATATGAGGATGAGAGATTGTTACACATCGAAAATTCGAAGGACAATTTGACATCCAAGGAGTATTATAAATTGTTATAAGAGTATATTGAAACTATGGAAGTGTGTGATTGTTATGTTTACACCCAGGGTAAGCAGCGCTGCCCACAGGATAAAGAACCTGTGATCCCCCAGCCTTTCCCTGGCGGTTTCCCCTGCCATGGAAAGGCTGGCGGAAGGGGTGCTCCATGGGCAGTGCAGGGCCCCACCTGCACAGCCCGCCGTGCATGACACTGCCCGTAAATCGGGCAGTGATATGCGTGATAGGTGCTGCTGCTCCCACCGCACTGCTACATTGACGACGGCTCCATGTGCCCTGGCTGTAGAGCTCTGATGCCAGTGCTGCTCGGCCAGCTCGATCGGCACCAACAAAGGACAACAATATCCGGCGGAACCGCATGGGGCAACGTCATATGAAGGCACAAATGGAAAGGGACCTTACTGCAGTTCCAGATTTGGAGCTGAGAATTCAGGAGTGGCGTAGTGCCTTACAGCAAGCAGCCACACTCTCAAGTGTAGGATGCTGCTCTAGGCTGGATGTCCCAGACTACCCCTCTTCCGATGGAGAGAGTTCTGTTATCACATGGCCTTCTGTGCAAAGCTCACATGTTCCTCCAGATATAACCCCACAGACATCAGACAATATAATTTGAGCTCAACGGTCTTTACATTCATGTTTCTGTTAATGCACACGTAGCTCTTGATAATGTATAATGCTCCTTATATGGCCGTGAACATTGGACTATCCGTAAAGTGTTGCGCAATGTAGTCCCTCTGTTGTTACATACTGCTAGTCCTCAGCCGGTCACCCCTGCCGCAAGACCAACTATATTTTGTTTTAATTGTTATCATCCAGTTTGGGTGGCCACTAGTTCTAGTGTGCTACTCTTTTGGTATTTGCAATGTTCTTGTTACAATATGTTGCTCATTGTTATCCGCTCAATAACCTATCCAATACTAGGCAACTCATTGAGTTACTTAACACACATTGCTCTGCTCCCTCTGCACACACTAGGACGTTATCAGCCACATGGAAAATATGCGAAGCGCTCCCATTTGTTCATCTTACATATGATGGCGCGCATTAACGTAATGACATGGAACATTCGTGGCATGCACACTCCAGCGCGACGCTACGCCATATACTCCTATCCGAAGCGCCTCAATTCTCATATATCTATACTGGCCAATTCTTGTGTTTTCCCGCTGTTGCCTACAGCGCCTGATCCAGACCTCACATCAATAGCCCCTGGCCTAATGTGGCAATCCAGCACTTTCAGATATCTTAGCATATAGGTATATCATGCAGATACTGATCTGTTTGATGGAAATCTGACATGTGCTGTGTCGAAGTTGCGTCGACAGATGACATTCTGGAAGACACTGCCACTAACAGTCATGGGAAGGGTAGCCCTTGTTAAGATAATAGTACTGCTAAGGCTACTATATTTTTGGGTGAATCTGCAGTTATATATTCAGCTTCCTTTTTCTGATCTATGGAGTGAGAGATACGTAATTTAATTTGAAACATCTCCTGCCATAGGGTAGCCCTCTCTAGACTTTATCGCCCATTAACTCTGGGAGGTTTGTTGCTGCCGAATTTGGAACATTACTATCTGGCTGCACAGCTGCAATGGGTGGCCCGTTGGTTCTCATCACAACAACTGGTGGACACGGCCACTGACCTTCCAGCGTGGTCACGTTGTAAACTGCTTCATTTATTCCACCCTGTGCCGCACCAGCACCAATGTTACTGAACCTAGCATACAGCTGCTACCGTAGGTGCTGTTACCTAACCAGGGACATCACACCCTATGCACCGGCTATGCAGCTATTAGAGACACCAACTGGCGCATGTACCACGACATCTGCAGAACAAGCTACCTGGCATAAAGCAGGAATATATACCGTAGGGGGTCTCTACTCCGATATCACCCTCCACACTCATGATACACTGATGGAAGCCACTGGTCTACACTCAGGTACCTTTCTATTGTATAGCTCTCTTAAGCACACCTTGCAACGTGCATGGGGTGACCTCGCAAGGGAACCCCAGGTACATTACACACTACAGTATCTGCATGTATTCGGAAAGGGGAGGCATTTAAAACGTTAGATAGCGGACTCTCTGCTTACACATATATCCGCCCCACTTGTGGTCCTCTGAGGTTGATGGGAGAGGGAAAGGGGAGGACCTTTCATGGACAAGGAATGGGCGACCATATTAGAAACCTCCATATACGTTCCACGCAACTTGCAATTTTGCCTCATGCAAAATTATGTAGCTCAAAGAGCCCATCTCACACCCGAGAAAATTAACAGATATTTTAACTGTATAGATGCTGCTTGCCCATGCTGTCAAAACCTGGGGGAGGACTTCCTGCACATGATGTGGACTTGCCCCACTCTGAGCCACTACTGGTCTCGATTTTAGCAAGCTTAGTGCACTGTGTAGACCGACCCTTACCACAGGCATGGAAGGCATGCATTCTCGGATTTTTCCCTAGGGGCAAAAAACTGAGAGCAACATCCTGTTTTCTGGATCTAGGATTTTTAGTGGCCAAGCACCTTATCACCTGTAAATGGCGGTCTCCTGAACCGCCGGCACACGAAGCATGGGTGCGATTGCTGACTGTCTGGGCGAGAGCAGAGTGCACAGCTTTTCGGCGTGAGGAGGTGTTGGGGCTATGCAACTATCTTCTCATTTCACAATGGGAACTAATGTTAACAGACATCAGCAATCCATTGGTGCCTGTGCCGCTCAATTCTGATCCCCCTGCTGTAAGCAGTGCATGATAGCGATAGCGTGCATATAATCCAGCACGCTGCATGTCTGTATACATGGGGAGAACATATAGACACCCCTCCAACCTGGAGGCAGATGTGTTGTATACAAGCCACATAGACTGTATGTGTGGGGACAACTTGCATAGCACCTATCATCTGTATGACAGCTATACTAATTCTGCACTGTAAGTACGTGGACATGTTTTGCCTATGTTTTTCCTTTCTCGTATGTTTACTGTTATAAATTGAAGTTATATGCAAACGTGTGGATCACACGTGCCTTTATACTGTACTATGTCATCTTTGAAGTATAAATGCAATAAGGAATTTAAAAAAAAAAAAAATACTGAGATGATCCCATAGTAAAATATGGGAACCAAAGTAACTGTTGCAAAGGAATACAAATGTTCCACCATTTGGAGTCACACGGAAAGAGGAGATGATCTCAGGCTATTCCTGAGAAATTAACGGACTGTTGCAACCTGACGTTTTACTGACATTTAGATTGGATGGTGCCCCTTTTGCGTGACATGATGCCACTACACTGAGGAACTATTTGATTTATGTGTTTTATATTAGGGATGCCTTCGAATGTTTAGTTCCGTTTTCTCTGCACCATTCTTGCTGATGCATCTGACTGAACTTTGCTGCTGATCTAGAGGCTCTGCTGATGAAGAATTCTTGAATGCTGTCCCTTTGAACTGATTGACATTTTACTTGTCATGTCCCTTTTTCTAGAATATAATCTATCATGTTGACACTCTCTCTTTTTAATTTTTCTAGCCAGCATTCTGTAGCCAAAGATATATTTTTCTCAAATTATTTTTGTCTTCTTTATAAATTTGCCCACATGTCTGTCCCAACACACGCATTTCCTAATTTGGTTAGCTGTATGGACAACCTATGTCCTGCCCAAATTAGCATGCTCTGCTTAATTGAACTTGACAACTGTTGATACAATCTCACCTGAGATATGTTTCTGTATCTCGGATAATTTCAATAATGATATGCTTGATTCTTCTTGAATGTCTAATTGTGTAAATGCTCATTTGATTGAATTTTTTGGTCGCTTTGGGAAACCTATGGTGCTTATATACCTTTACAATTTGAATCTGCACACTGTCTTTATGACACTAACTTTGTGGTTGTAAAATAAAGTTTTGAACTGTATTCCTGGTTGGAGTTTTCCTTCAGTGGCCACATTGGTTATGGTGTCTAAATTGTTGATGGTTTACTATACTTCTTTCTGGGCCAAAAGGTCCTTTGACATTGGTGAAGCGATTGATTCCTGTGAAGGATGAAAACATGCTTGCACCACCAACCTGTGACTCACAGCTCAAAGATGGAAGACTTAATTTGTGCTAGTGTTTTCTGGTGCTGTGCACCGGCACTTATCTAAGAGAGTATAACAAATGGTGACGTTCTCACTCTATTTTTTAAGGACAGCACAGTGTTTAGCAATTCAATGTGATAACAAAAAGAATACAACCCCTTCTTCCAGGTCATTCCTACAGTTTGGGGTCACATGCAATAATTAAAATATCACACATGTTTAAGTGTCATAGTAGTTAACGATGCCACTGCCATTCTGCAGTTCAGCAGCTGTGGGTGGTGCCAGCTGCAGTGGAATACCTTGGGCCCTCATACCTATATTTTCACAAACAGACCAATGCAAAGATGTATACTGTTATGACAATATAAAACACAAGGCCAAGAGATGCTCGGATGGCGCAACAGTGCTACAGAGCTAATGTAGCTTACTAAAATACAGGAACCCACGCCCCCTCAAGGTAAATCTGTGATATATGGACTCATTTACAGGTCGCCGGGATTGCAGATGCAACACCTGGCTTGCCCCTTTCAATTTATGAACCTGTCTTTGCAATTCATGGCCTCAGGGGTGGCAAAGACAGTGCCAATTACAGAAGGTAAACTGTGATGTGACATGCACTGTTTACATTCCGGAGCTCCAACTAGTACCTAAAGAATTAACCTCTTAGCTCTGTAAAACACATAAATAAATCTATATAACGATGCAATGCATACTCTCCTCAATAAAATACAGAAACTAAAGAAATTACACCTTTTAAATACAATACTGTTTTTCATTATTGTGAGATTATGTGTTTGGATAAAAGCATCACCTATGTGGTTTAAGGAGTGATGCCAGTCAAAAATGTTTTATTTCTAAGGAATAATGTTTGTTCGTCACATGGTTTACATCAATATATGTCTTGTCTTACGTGAAGAAATACAGATGGACAAAATCAATACTGTTTTTTTAAATGTTTTTGTTCGTCTATGATTAACTTGTTAACTCCATGGACATCATTCCCACCAGGGGTAGCGAAATTGACATCACACGCCCTTTGACATCCACTTTTACTCACACACACATGCTTACACATAACACAAATTCACACTTAAAAACACTCTATCTCGAGTAAACCCACTCTCACCCAAAAGCACGAACACAACATACATTTAAAAACATGTTTTACTTAACTTAGATGCCATGGAAGGGCATGTTCCAGTAAGATGTACTTAATTTTTATTACACTAATAATGATTAATATATTCTATGTCAGGACCAGAGGCGAGAATTACGCCTTTTTCTTTCTTCGCTTTATTTTAATAGCAGCCATGTCTGAACAAAGTAAACTACACCTCCCATGAATAACTGGGAAAAGCTCATCGCATATGTCAGATAAGTGCTTTCCCTTTTAATGTTGTAATTCATTTGCTGATAGAGCTGTGCTGGCTTTGTTGTTGCTGCTCGTTTTCCTTGCAGGTCGCCTACACCCGTGGAGGCTCTCACGCTTCTACGCGGCACGCCACTTGTAAAGTGGGAGGTGGGTGGTGCGGTCCTCTGACCACTTGGTGGTGGCCTGCCCGTCACCGCAAGGTTTCTTCTCACAGTCTCTATGGTCACCACTCCTCGTGCACTTTTTGATCATCTTTAGGAGATCAACGCGCGGAGAGACGCGGCCTGCCATTGCCCCACTGGCCTGGATTGTGATGCCCCATGGGGGTCCGTAAAAACCGAATGGGCTTGCTGAGTTTGTCTGTTCACCCTGGGGCGCATTCGACGCCCCGTTCTGGGACTGTATTGGAGGTCGGTGACCTCATGGTTAAACGCCCTTTCGGGTCGCTATTTAGGGCCTTGAGACCTCGCGTGTCTGCATGTTAGCGCTGTGCTAGGGGAACCTCACCCAGGCCTATAAATAATAATAACATATAAATAAATATAAATTGAGTGTTGCAGCATACCGCTGCCTCAGCGTTCAGGTTGGGCTCCCACTGTTACGCTGATCTTTGAGCCCTGTGATTGTGAAGGCGCCAGTGTTCCCCCATAATCTTAGTGCCATCTGCCCCCCCTGAACTAAACCCCTCGACCCATGGGCAGACTCCAAGGGATCGCCTCCCTTCTGCCTTCTGGTGTACCCGAGACACCTTGGCCCTCAAGGAAGCGTGCTGGGGTCGATCTCAACGCTTTTGCCTAGGTCAGGCGTATTTTTCTGGACCAGGCTTCTGTTGAGCCTCCAGGCCCTGCCACTTCCCGCTAGCTAAACAGAGTATGCCTTCCCATCCTCCCCAGTCTCCCGGGGAAGACAATTCTGCAAACTCCAATGACGAGTGTGATCCAGAAAGGCTGTGGTGACAGTGTTCAGGACCACCTCCTCCCCCTCTGATGGTGCTGCACCCATGCCTCAGTCAGGCATGCTGGACCCGGATCAGCTCCTCCATCAACGTCGTCCGATTGAGTTCCTGCTGATGAAGTGGCTGCCTACATGGCAGATCACTGGAGGAAACCTCTTAACAAGGAGGTTTGTAACCCTTGGCCCTCGTTTGCGAGTAAAGTCGACCTTACTCCAGACATTGATCCCCGCATGGCCACCTTTCTTGCAAAATATATCCGGGACCCTAAAAAAGGGATTGACCACTCCTGCTGTTCCTGTCCGGACAAACTGCTGGACCTGGCAGGTCCTGTGAGAAAAAATCTAGATGCGGCTTCAGGACTCCAAGGCCTCTGGCTCTTTGATTTCACCCAGGATCCTCTTGGTATGGGCACAGAGGGCAATTATTTTCACTGGCAATACCAACTGCACCATCTCCATGGAGTGGATTAGATCCCTCCTAATCAAAATCATCAACCCCAAGCTGAGGGAGTTGGCCACATCGGATGTGGGCCCTGTTGCACAGAGGGGTCTCTTCGGCAACCTGTTTATAAAGGAACTCAGCAGGTTTGTGGCCATGTTTACATCTTTGGACATGGCCCAGTCCTTCAGTAAAAAGATTTTCAATCCCCGGGGTTTCAACAGGATTGGCCGTGGAAGGAGGCTCTTGGCCAGCTGCAGGCAGTAGCAGGCCTCCTCAAGGGGTCCAGCTCCTAAACATGGACAATTCCAGGACCAATCCAGAAATCTGTGCTTGTCCCGATTCAGTCCCTCATATTTTTAGGCTTTGTTGTTGACTCAGTTCAAGCTACCCTCAGCCTCCCCTCCTGAAAGGAATCCAAGATTTGACAGGAACTTACCCGGGTACTGTCCAAGGAAGTGACTTCGCTCAAACAGATAGTGTCTGTCGTTGGCCTTCTCTCGTCATCCATTCAGGCGTTCTTTTTAATCGCCCCTACATTACTGCACCCTCCAACATCTCAAGATCTCTCATCTCCAGGATGGCCTCTCATACTTTCAGCACGTCTCTCTTTCACAAGAGGTGCAAGTGGAGCTTTGCTGGTGGCTAGCCAACATGGAGGCCTGGAATGGTCGGGCTATTTTCGGCTCCCAGACGGACCTGGTTATAGAGTCTGATGCCAGCAGAGTGGGCTGGGGAGCTTGTTGTGGGGACTGGTCCATAGGAGGAAGATTGTCAGAGCAAGAGAGCTCCCTTCATATCAATTGCCTGGAGCTACTGGCCGGTTCGTTTGCAGTCAAGTGTTGGATGAAGGAAAAGGTCCAATGATCTGTGATCCTCAAGATGGACAACGTTGCGGCAGTGCGCTACGTCAGTCACCTGGATGGACGCACTACAAGACCCTGCCAGACCTAGTCAGGAGTTTTTGGGAGTACTGCCTGCACAACAGGTTCTCGGTCACAGCGGAACGCCTTCTGGGTTTGGACAATGTGGTGGCAGACTGGCAGTCCAGATATCAGAGGGACCTCAGTTTATGGAAGCTGAATCCCTCCGTTTTCCAGGCACTGAACACTTGATCGGGTCCTTTCTTGATAGACCTTTTTGCTTCCTGCCTAGACCATCAGCTAAACAGACTCTTCTGCTGGAGACCAGATCCCTCGGCACTGGCGATGGATGCTTTCCAACAGAGCTGGGAGAAGGAAAAAGGCTATGCCTTTCCCCTTTTGTGATGATCACGAGGCTGTCAGTGCAGGTGCGCTGCCTGCTGGCAGAAGTAGTGGTGGTCACGCCTGTTTGGAGTTTGCAAATGTGGTGTTCAGTTCTGATGGAACTTTCCTGGGATTCTCTAATCGGTCTGCCTCTGTTTCCTCACCTCCTTTGGGATCTGTCCGGCAATCCCCATCATCTACTCCTGGAGGGTGCCTTGAGCCTTATGACATTGAGGATTACAGGGGTCGCTGGCATGTCCAAGGCCTTTCTTGCAGGCTGCAGATATGCTCTCCAAGACGTGGGCAGGTAGCACAAGTAAACAGTATCGCTCAACCTGATCCGATGGATGAGTTGGTGTCATCGACAAAACTTTTATCCCCTGGGGGCATCCACAGTCCACATTCTAAATTTTTGGGCCTCCTTAGCTGCTGAAGGCATGGCTTATAGGACAATCAATTCCTTCTGTTTGCTCTGTCAGTGGGTCATGCCCTAATCAAAGGTCTCCCAGTGGGGGAACACCCATTGACCCGGAAACTTCTTAGGTGGGTTTGTCTTTCCACTCTGCCGACACCCTGCTACTCCGCCTTGTGAGATGTGAATGTCCTACTCAGCCTCTTTATTTCCTGGCCAAGTAATAGACATCTGTAGCCGAAGCAGTTATTGTCCAAGCTAGCTTCTCTTTTATGCCTGATCTCTTGTCGCAATGTCTCTGACATCAGGGCTCTGAAAATTACTGGCAGAATTTTTACTCATACCCGGCCTTCCCAGACTCAACCACGCATAGCTTAGCCAAGTGTTTGCAGGCCTAAGAGTCTTTGATGGAAGAGCTCCATCCCCTGGGGGGGGCGTCAGATCCTTATTGCCCTCTCCAAGCCACACAAAACTGTCTCTTTCCCCACTGTAGCCAGGTGAATGAAGTGGGCTAAGCAGGAAGCTGACATTGATACTTGGGTTTTTAGGGCTCATTCCACTAGGGGGGTTATGGCCTCCAAAGCTTTCGCTTTGGGAGCCCGATTGGAAGATATCATGAATACTGCAGATTGGTCTTTGGACTCTGTCTTTATGAGTTTTATTTCAAATTGCTGCATTCTATGGCATGTTGGTGGTGGATAAGCTTTGAACTAGCATAATCCTCACCTCCAGTCCGGACACAGAATATACAATTTCCGAGCTTTTGTAACAGAAAATTACAATTCTTTTCAGAACACTGAGGTGAGAATTATCCCACCCAAGGTTGTGGTTCGACTGATTCCACCTCAATGACAGGTTGCTCTTCGTAACTTAAGTAAGTAACTGTTTATGAGCGTACCTCTTATTTGCAAAAGCTGTGAATAAGCCCTACTGGTTATCTCGGTCGGACTCCTGTTTAACCTTTATTGCTTAGGCTGCTGAAGTTCCCGAGGTACGTTTTTGCTTACAGTTTTCCTTCTCTTCATAGGGAATGATGTGGGTAAACAGGAATAGAGGATGTCTTCCAGCTGCTCGTCGTTGGAAGAAAGAGAGCATACTGAAATGGGGCATATAATTCACTGTGACTCTCCCTGATTGGTTCTTTGTTTAGCTCTTCCCAGTTGTTCATGGAAGCTGTAGTTTACTTTGTTCTGACATGGCTGCTATTAAAATAAAGCGAAGAAAAAAGAAGGCGTAATCCTCACCTCTGTGTCCTTAATAGAACTGAAACTTTCTGTTAGGAAAACTAGGAAATTTTATATTATTATTCACTATTAGTGTAATAAAGATTTGACAAAAAAACAAAGAGAGTGGAGCCCCAACTGACGTCCATTAGGACGAGTTGGCACTGTGTTCCCGGCAGTGAATTTGCCACCTCCGAGGCCAGGGGTTGCAAAGGCAGTGCCAGGCGTAAGAAAGGGCAAGCCAGGGGTAGCAGCCACCCCTAAATGACGTCCATGGTAAATTCTAAGCTTATGGTATACATTATGGATACCATTAAATCACCCATTAAATCACATTATGGATACCATTAAACCACAGCGGTTTGTGGCATAAATAGGCTTCTCCGTGTTTTTTTGTGTTTTTATGACATTATTTTATCATCTTCTAGCAAACACAATTTTTCATGCAATGAAAGTACGACTTGTGTAATGCTCTTATGTCAGCACCCTATTTAAAATGTAGGTGGTGTATAAAATGGAACTTTAATTTGCGTTAGTAACGTTGTGTTATTATATATCTGTGCAATTAAAAGGTACTTAACATCAGCAATGTCAGTTATTATAATGCCATCAGTATTAAGGACAAGTGACATCACTTCCAGGCAGGATTCAATTCCAAAGATCATGTGACGTCATTCCGTGCGATAATATTGGATCAAAGGGTGATTTTTCTGCTGCCCCCTAGCATTCTGAAGCATTGATACAATGCCCTGAGCCCTTTGTGTGTTACTCCAGAGAGAGCAGGACCAATGTTCATGTTATTTATTTGTGGAGGCTGCTTCCACAAGCAGAGCCCATGAGGCGACCTCACCTGCACAGTGATGGCAGCACACCTTGCCACGGTGACACACAACACAAAGAATGCTAATCCCACCTCTTTATATTCAACAGTCTGTTCCCTATCCATTTCAGCAGCTGGCTTATACCTCTCGCTCCCACCCCAAAGCTGTCCAGCCTGTCTGGGTCTAGTGTGTGGAACAACAGTGCAGGGTTTAATAAACGGCGGACACAGGTAACCCGAGTTAAGATTCTGGTACATTTCATGCTCTGGGCCACAAGCTGTAGATCATGTTTCCTGCTCTTGAAAGTACTATTGACGAGTCTTTCCTCCATTACTGCCCACAATGATTTCACCACCAGTGATGGCACCTCTTGTTTCTAATCTCTTTAAGCTTCCACTGTCATTGAATAGCTTCGGCTGCGACTTTCCCAAGCATCCGGAAGGTTTATTTAATTAAATTTTTTATTGTGGTATTTACAGGGGCGTGGGTTCAAGGGGGGGTACCCCCCCCAATAAATGCATTTTCTGATAAATAGTTGGGTACAGGTACTTTCAGTCGGGTATTGTAAGATGCCAGTCGAATTTCAGCAGGAATTTTTACATACAGACAGACAAAACGCGCGCACACTCTCCCCCTCTCTGCTTTGAAAGCCCTCCAAAATACTGTTTATTTTACAAAATGTGGATTTTCTCTCTCTGTGCTCCCAACAACCCGCATTCCTCTCCCTTTTAATTGACCCTTAAGCCCCTCTCATGCGCCCTGCTAGTTGCATAATGTAGTTTAACGGGTGATTAGCCGCGCTTTACAAGTACACTGATGGAAGAATGGACAGACTCTTATGCAATGCCTATATTCATTAATTTATGCTTCATTGCATAGCAGGTATGTGCGTTTCTTTGGTATTTCATAATATGCAAATGATTCTTTATAAATTCATGCTTAATTACTGAAGCAAAGGTTCGTATACTGCCAAAAATGTTCAGTGCTTTGCACTCACTGACGTTAGTTGTACGTTGGTATGGTTTAGATACGAATACCTAATCTATACGTACATATTTGAAATTATATGCCCTGTATAATAAACATGACATAATCTCTGTATTGCCCGTAAAATACACCTGTAGCATTATTTACATTATATAATAATAATAGGACTGTGATATTAACTGATGTGACATCACTTCCTGTGACGTCCCTCTATGTGACGTAAGTGCACATCCGCTAGTTTAATTAGCCCACCAACTCTCTTTTTAAGGACTTGTGTCATATGTGACATGATACCTATTCATCATGAGTGCAAAGTGCCAAGTAGGTATGTTTACAACGACAATGCAGGTAAATAATGCGAAAAATGATGAAGACCAATAAGCATCACCTCTCAGGCTCCAGATATGGGGAATGGAGTCCTCTTTCTAATACTCTTTGTACTCCCGTATCCTGACGGGTATTGATCTTTACTGGTATATGAACCTCATCTGAAGAGCTAGTGCTGTATATGGCTGGTATGTGAACCCCACTGAGAAGCGCTGGTATTACTGCCCTACTGAGGAGTGCCAGTGCTGCATATCGCTGGTATATGAGCCCTACTGAGAAGAAGTAGTACTGTGTATTTCTGGTATATTTGCCCTACTGTAAACAGCTAGTACTGTATGTATGCATGTAAAGCCGCAAGCCCACATCTCCCCTGCCTTGAGAGCAGTACACTGGTTACCTGTTGCCAGAAGATGCATTTTCAAGCTGCTTTGTATCACCCACAAAGCTATACATGGAACAGGACCGCTTTTTATCAGAAACAAAATAACCAAATACATCCAACAAAGAAACCTCCGCTCAGGATTGACACACCGCCTTAGAACACCACTATACAAGAAAAAGACTATAGTTGGTACATCCTTCTCCGTTCAAGCAGCCAAACTATGGAATTCATTACCCCCAACTATACGAGCCACAGATAACTTTCTTGTCTTCAGAAAACTACTCAAGAGTTGCCTCTTTCCTTCATAACCACCATATTCAAAAAACTATGGACTGCATATGCCTATGTTGATAAATAGTTTTTTCTGATTATGTGTATATTTCTAGTTATGTGTAGTTCTTTAGAAAATATGTATCATTACTTTGTCATAACAATAAACTACACACACACTCTTTAAACCTGTTTGACTAAGTATATTTACCCATGGTTCTAATTATGTATTGTATGTGCATATGTGTGTGTTTGTATGTGTGTGTGTATGTATATATATATGTGTGTGTGTGTATGTATGTGTGTGTGTATATATATATATATATATATATATATATATATATATATATATATATATATATATATACGTATGTATGTGTATATGTTTCTGTGCTTGGCATGTTCGTGGGTCATTGCATGGCTCCTGGATGGGTTGTTATACTAGATATCTATGAATTCCTGCTCTCATCTTATCACACTTATCTACCCATCATCACATGTCATATCTCTAGCCAAAGTACTAGCGACGCGCCTTGCGCCGAATGCGCCGGGTCTGATACATCCCGACCAAAACGGGTTTGTACCGGCTAGAGACACCTCCCACAACATCAGAAGGTTATTCAGGGTCATGCAATATGCGAGGAGTGATTGGCCGCGAGCGGGCTGCCTTGTTCTGGATCTGGAGAAGGCCTTCGTCTCTCTAGAATGGCCCTATTTCTTTAGAGTGTTACAACAGTTTGGTATGGGACCATCCTTTATTTGTCTAGTTAAACTACTATACACCAGGCCGCAAGTCTGGGTGAGGCTGGGATCCGAGATATCAGAGCCGATCCAGGTGCGCAGGGGTACGAGACAGGGCTGCCCTCTCTCGCCGTTGTTGTTCTCACTCGCCATGGAACCGCTAGCGGCAGCCTTGTGTAGAGAGGGGAGTGACTGGGGAATCCCTCTAGGGCAGAGGTCTTCAAACTGGGGGGTGGGCCCCCCTTGGGGGGCTTCAAGTGATCCCAGGGGGGGCGCCAAACTCTGGCCAAAAGAAATATTATACAGATAACATGCCTTTGTTTTAAGCAGAAGCATGTTATTGCAGTTTTAGAAAGGTAACAGTACTTAATTGCAATGTTTAAATAGGTTTAGACCTATTTAAACATTGCCATCTTTCTAAAATAATTGTGAAAAATTCTGAGGGGGGGCCCAAGGATTTTTATTTTTCAACTGGGGGGGCGCTGCATTAAAAAGTTTGAAGACCACTGCTCTAGGGGATGGCCTACACATAGTGTTGCTGTATGCTGACGACCTCCTTCTATACTTTAGAGATGTCACGCAGATCCCGCCGGAGGCTGGCTCGCTCCTACAACACTTTGCGTCGATATCTGGCCTCAGGGTCAATTGGTCTAAGTTGTGCCTCTTTCCCTTTGACCCGGGACTTTCAGAACTGGGACTTAATCTGGTCGGGAGCCCTGTTCCATGGCAACCATGCACGTTCAGATATCTGGGCATCCGAGTCTACCATCGCAAGGAAGATATATTAGAGGGCAACCTTGCAAGAGCGGTGTCCTCGGTCAGGTCTCAAATGTCGTTTTGGAGGTCATTAGCGCTGTCGGTAGCGGGCAGGATAGCACTCCTAAAAATTGTGGTCCTGCCACGACTTTTGTATTTTTTCTCTAATCTCCCGCACTACATTCCCCCGCCTTCTTCATGGCACTGGAGACGGGGCTGAGAGAATTCATCTGGAATGGCGGCCGTTGCAGAGTTGCCCTAAAAAAGTTGTACCTACCACCTGACAGGGGTGGACTAGCGGACCCTAATCTGGAACACTACTACCTGGCGGACCAGCTTCAGTGGACATCCAGGTGGCTAGCGGACACCCAGCTCGCAGACACAGCGTCGGAGAGAGGTCCCTGGTCGCTCCAGCAGATCCAACACGTATTTCACCCGCTCACTCGTGCGCAGACCCCACGGCAGCTGTTTCTCTGGGTAGCCCATAAATGTTTCCGTAGATCCCTCAGCTTCACAGAATCGGTGATCCCCTTTGCACCGGCCCTGGCGCTATTGGGCACGCCAAGGGGCCCCAGAGTCACATCGGACTCCGAGTTACGCACATGGCACGAAATAGAGTTGTGCACATTGGGTGATCTCTATGAAGAGGGCTGGCTGCTCCCGTCTGCTAGGCTCCAAGAGCTGGGGTTGCCGCCAGGTCAGTTTCTATTATACTGTTCCTTGATACGGGCCCTTGGGTCCGGGTGGGGAGACATCTCGGTGGCTCCTCCTGCTCACCTACTGGTTCAATATCTGCAGGTGATGGGTTGGGGTCATCGCCTGATTAGCTGGCTGGCAAATGCCCTGAGAACCCACACCGCCCTTGAGAGCGAAACGCTACCCGCGGCATGGGAGGCAGATGCAGGCGGTCCGATCGCGGTAGCGCGGTCGAGGTTTGCTCTCTCAGGCCACCTTAATGTGCCCCGTAATTCTCGATTTCGCTTAATTCAGTACTATATAGTGCACAGAGCCTACCTTACGCCAGCCCGCGTGAACAGATACTTCGCCCGTGGGGACGTGGCCTGTCCCCGATGCCGCGAGATTGGAGCAGACTTGTTACACATGGTGTGGTCCTGCCCTAGTTTGGGCTCCTACTGGAAGGTGGTAATTGACAATTTATCTGACTGCATAACACAAGGAATACCCTTCACATGGGAGGCTTGTATTCTGGGACTATTCCCCAGAAGCAAGCAGCGAAGAGCGGAGGTGCGTTCACGGACCTGGGGCTCATTGTGGCAAAGCGATTGGTGACCCGTAGGTGGAAATCATCAGATCCCCCGCTGGTGCAGGCCTGGAGGCACTCTCTCGAGGTGTGGACGGGGGCGGAGGGTACAGCACTGAAGTGGGAGGAGGTCCTGGGGCTGCGTCAGTTCCCGCTATCTGCCTGCTGGGAGGAGCTGATGTTGCGGCTGCGGAACATGGGAGGGGACTCAGTGGAAGAAGGTTTAGACTAGCACGAATGAGTATCTGCTGAAGAGGAAATGCACTGTGTGGGAGGACTGAGTGTGAGAATTGGCGAGACCCACTATGGCGCTGGGAGGCGAGAAGACAGTATTCACTGGATTTGACGCTTGGCCCAGCCCTTCTACCGGCAAACCGATTTGTTGCAATATGATCTACAGCCCGACCGGGAAACAATTGCATGCAAAATAATTGTACAGATGTCTGTAACCAGCAAATGTTACCGTTGGTTTTCTTTCTTTATTCAAAGGTTAGTTTATACAAAGTTCATAATATCTGCCCCTTAAACAGACACCCAAATTGTACACTTGTGATGGAAGCAATGTTACGCCAGTGAGTGTTGCCAAGCGACGCGCTCGCTGACGGACGTTAAATATGCTATTAACCTCTTAGACTGTACCCGAGAAACAGATTGATAATGGTAAAGCACACTAAACGAGGAAACAACACTGGATGGAAATCGCAGGTAACACAGCAAACGACCTAAATAACTGAGCAATTGCAAGTGTATGCTGCATCATTGTATTACTAACTTACCAACCAATACTTAATGTTATAATCACTGTACACCATACTATGTTAAAATGATGCTAATGTCAAAACATGAAGCAATGTAATATCCGCGGCTCAAATTAACTCATAATAATACTAAAATTGTACTCATTATTTCCCGATACTAATGCATCACTAATTCTTGTTGGGTTCCAGAGTAGCGTGCTACTCACTGAAAAGTGCTTCGACACCTCATCAGGGGTAGTAAGCGCTATATAAATACTATTACAATTACTGTGTATCGCTGGTCTATGAACCCTACTGAAAAGCCCTGGTACTGTGTATCACAGGTGTATGAGCCCTACTGAGAGCACTTGTACACTGGTATATATGCATGTATATACCTATATAGGTATGTATAGGGAGCCGGAGCCACATGCTTGCGTTAGCTCTGAGCGATGTTCGTGGACAAGGTGCACCTCTGACTAAAAGGCTTGTTACTTGAGGGCTTGCTTTAATGGAGGTGGCATGTAGAGATGGGCCTCACGAAGAAACTGAGCATGGATACAGACAGAAGGACTGCTGCCTGTCCCACATTAGCAGGAGGGGTCATGTGGCCTGATGAACTCACCACATAAAACACTTGCCAGGGAAGTTGCCTTACCTTTGGAGTGGAACCCAGGAGTGGTAAATGGTTCCAGTCATATGCAATTTAGATGTGCACCTAGCGATTGGCAGGGTGAGTTCCCACGTCAGAATCCAAGGTCTAGAGATGCAGGTCAGTGATCTCTCCCATTATGCCAGCCAGCCAGAGCCGACGATGCCAAACTGTATCAGACGCACAGTTGGGCCACCAATGAGCAGCACATTCAAGACAATCCACCTTCACGAGAGAGGGCCCCACGAGAAAAGGCCCTGGGGTCAGTGCATTTTGACATGGTGGTTCCAGATCGTGTACTCTTGAAACCACTCGATTCCCCATTTTGTTTGATATTTATTTATTTATTTGTTATAAGCAGCAGATACTATCAAACAAATGTAATTTCAAGATGCAGGGGGGAAAGAAGGGGTGTAGCTTGAGTGGGGTCTTTGGGGTGTGACACCCTCCAAATAACTACATTCTTGAATTGGCAGTTGGGCCTGGGGCCCTGAGTTTGATCTGCTATGTCTGTGTAGGTTTCTCTGGATACGAGCCAAGAATGAAAGATAAAACAGTGACCTTTGATGTAAATGGGAGGGAGAGCTAGAAAGAGTGACAGAGATACCCATCTGGTGGCAGAATTTTAAAATGTGAAACCAGATAACCTCGAATAATTAACAGCTTCCCTGCCTGTCCAAACAGTATGATACTAGGTAAATATTTTATTTTACAGACACTTCTTTTTCTTCAATATCACACATAAGCGTACTTTTAAATACTTGCGTTCAAGATGTGCGCTGTACAAGCACCTCTTATATTTGATTATATACACTGTAAAGTTGCTTCATCAATATTAGGAATCTAGGCCACGTTTGGGATTTACATGACTTCTGATGTGCCTCTTAGTTTATTAACGCATTGCCCAGGGCTCAGTGGCGGGACAAAACTTGACCCCACCCCTCCTGCAAAACACACGGAGTGGGGCCCTCTCCCCCATCCGGTCAGGACTTCTCAGGCCAGGGTCTGCTGCCCGAGCACAGTGTACTGTCCTAAGTGGGGTCAGGGAGCTAACCCCACCCCCGCACCTCGGGGACTGCAGGGGCTATTGTTAAGCCAGTGCCAGGGCTGGCTTTAGGGTGCTGTGATCAGTGCAGCCGCACCTGGTGCTGACCTGGGGATCAGTGTTCAAAAATACATTATTGGGTTTAAAAGCACTTGCTGGAGAGTTCCTTGTGTATCAAGCAGTATTCAGGCAACATTAAAAATGGCAAGATAACTATGGTGATTAATGTTCCTGCTGGCAGTATGTGAAGGTTTGTCCCATAGCAGTTTTGACTCATCATAAAGAAGGGCAGAAATGTAATTTGTCCCCTGCAAAGTACATGTACTATGCAGATCACAGAACTGAATGTGAGTGAACTATGAGTAGAGCGATAAAAATATAAAATATATGCCAGAGAGGGCCTACAGAGAGATGAGGTGCCCTGCTGGCAGAGGGATAGAGAAGGAATCTGGGGAGAAGGTCATTGAGGGTGCCAAAAAAAGATTGTTACACTGGGTGTGACCCGCTCTAAAGCCAGCCACAGGAGGGAGAGCCACAATGTTTCTACAATAACTTTTAGTAACTGTCTGCCTATGCAGTGATATAAATGGATGAACTTAGGTGAAATACTTTTTCATGTAAAAAAAATACACTTTTTGGAATTTTGAAGAGACTTTATCATATTTCTACATTATGTTTGTTGCACTATATACATGCCAAATGTATTCATAGCTTGGCTCATGAAGCCAAGCCAGGCCCTGGCCTGGCTCTGGTTCGGCCCAACCTATTAATTTGCCTGAGCACCCTCCTCTATTTGCAATTTGGGCTTACTACATGTGGCCGCCAGTCACTTCATAAAATGATTTGTAAAATGTGAGGATTACAAACATGGAGCCCTGCCCACATGCACAATGTGACAACTTTACCCTCAAGGTTTCTTGTAGCAGAAACGAAGACGAGTGAGTGCAGTGAAAATACATTTAAAACAAGTCATCACTGTAGGAAAGTACCATCTTGCCTGGCATGTTACCCCCATATTTCACTGTATATATGTTGTTTTAGTTGTATGTGTCACTGGGACCCTGCCAGCCAGGGCCCCAGTGCTCATAAGTGTGCCCTGTATGTGTTCCCTATGTGATGACTAACTGTCTCACTGATGCTCTGCTAACCAGAACCTCAGAGGTTATGCTCTCGCTCTGCTTTCCAGATTGTCACTAACAGGCTAGTGACCAATTTCACCAATTCACATTGGCATACTGGAACACCCTTATAATTCCCTAGTATATGGTACTGAGGTACCCAGGGTATTGGGGTTCCAGGAGATCCCTATGGGCTGCAGCATTTCTTTTGCCACCCATAGGGAGCTCTGACAATTCTTACACAGGCCTGCCACTGCAGCCTGAGTGAAAAAACATCCACGTTATTTCACAGCCATTTACCACTGCACTTAAGTAACTTATAAGTCACCTATATGTCTAACCTTTACCTGGTAAAAGTTGGGTGCTAAGTTACTTAGTGTGTGGGCACCCTGGTATTAGCCAATGTGCCCCCACATTGTTCAGGGCAAATTCCCCGGACTTTGTGAGTGCGGGGACACCATTACACGCGTGCACTGTACATAGGTCACTTACCTATGTACAGCGTCACAATGGTAACTCCGAACATGGCCATGTAACATGTCTAAGATCATGGAATTGTCACCCCAATGCCATTCTGGCATTGGGGAGACAATTCCATGATCCCCCCAGTCTCTAGCACAGACCCGGGTGCTGCCAAACTACCTTTCCCGGGGTTTCCCTGCAGCTGCTGCTGCTGCCAACCCCTCAGACAGGTTTCTGCCCTCCTGGGGTCCAGCCAGGCTTGGCCCAGGAAGGCAGAACAAAGGACTTCCTCAGAGAGAGGGTGTTACACCCTCTCCCTTTGGAAAAAGGTGTCAGGGCTTGGGAGGAGTAGCCTCCCCCAGCCTCTGGAAATGCTTTGATGGGCACAGATGGTGCCCATCTCTGCATAAGCCAGTCTACACCGGTTCAGGGATTCCCCAGCCCTGCTCTGGCGTGAAACTGGACAAAGGAAAGGGGAGTGACCACTCCCCTGACCTGCACCTCCCAGGGAAAGTGCCCAGAGCTCCTCCAGTGTGCTCCAGACCTCTGCCATCTTGGAAACAGAGGTGCTGCTGGCACACTGGACTGCTCTGAGTGGCCAGTGCCAGCAGGTGACGTCAGAGACTCCTTTTGATAGGCTCTTACCTGTGTTGCTAGCCTATCCTCCTTCCTGAGTAGCCAAACCTCCTTTTCTGGCTATTTAGGGTCTCTGCTTTGGGGAATTCTTTAGATAACGAATGCAAGAGCTCATCAGAGTTCCTCTGCATCTCTCTCTTCACCTTCTGCCAAGGACTCAACCGCTGACTGCTCTGGATGCCTGCAAAACCGCAACAAAGTAGCAAAGACGACTACTGCAACCTTGTATCGCTGATCCGGCCGCCTTCTCGACTGTTTTCCTGGTGGTGCATGCTGTGGGGGTAGTCTGCCTCCTCTCTACACTAGAAGCTCCGAAGAAATCTCCCGTGGGTCGACGGAATCTTCCCATCGCAACCGCAGGCAACAAAAGACTGCATCACCGGTCCTCTGGGTCCCCTCTCAGCATGACGAGCGTGGTCCCTAGAACTCAGCAACTCTGTCCAAGTGACTTCCACAGTCCAGTGACTCTTCAGTCCAAGTTTGGTGGAGGTAAGTCCTTGCCTCACCATGCTAGACTGCATTGCTGGGTACCGCTTGATTTGCAGCTGCTCCGGCTCCTGTGCACTCTTCCAGGATTTCCTTTGTGCACAGCCAAGCCTGGGTCCCCGACACTCTAACCTGCAGTGCACAACCTCCTGAGTTGTCCTCCGGCGTCGTGGGATCTTCTTTTGTGACTTCAGGTGAGCTCCGGTTCACTCCTCTTCGTAGTGCCTGTTCCAGCACTTCTGCGGGTGCTGTCTGCTTCTGTGAGGGCTCCTTGTCTTGCTGGGTGCCCCCTCTGTCTCCTCACGTAATTGGCGACATCCTGGTCCCTCCTGGGCCACAGCAGTATCCAAAAACCCTAACCGCGACCCTTGCAGCTAGCAAGGCTTGTTAGCGGTCTTTCTGCGTGGGAACACCTCTGCAAGCTTCTTCACGACTTGGGACATCCATCCTCCAAAGGGGAAGTTCCTAGTCCTCTTCTTTCTTGCAGAATCCACAGTTTCAACCATCCGGTGGCAGCTTCTTTGCAACCTCAGCTGGCATTTCCTGCGCATCTGCCCAATCTCGACTTTGTCGCGACTCTTGGACTTGGTCCCCTTGTTCCACAGGTACTCTCGTCCGGAAATCCATCGTTGTTGCATTGCTGGTGTTGGTTTTCCTTGCAGAATTCCCCTATCACGACTTCTGTGCTCTTTGGGGAACTTAGGTGCAATTTACACCTACTTTTCAGGGTCTTGGGGTGGGCTATTTTTCTAACCCTCACTGTTTTCTTACAGTCCCAGCGACCCTCTACAAGCTCACATAGGTTTGGGGTCCATTTGTGGTTTGCATTCCACTTCTAGAGTATATGGTTTGTGTTGCCCCTATACCTATGTGCTCTCATTGCAATCTATTGTGACTGTACATTGCTTGCATTGCTTTCTATTGCTATTACTGCATATTTTTGGTATTGTGTAGATATATCTTGTGTATATTTGCTATCCTCATACTGAGGGTACTCACTGAGATACTTTTGGCATATTGTCATAAAAATTAAGTACCTTTATTTTTAGTATATCTGTGTATTGTGTTTTCTTATGATATTGTGCATATGACACTAGTGGTATAGTGGGAGCTTTGCATGTCTCCTAGTTCAGCCTAAGCTGCTCTGCTAAGCTACCCTTTTCTATCAGCCTAAGCTGCTAGACACCTCTTCTACACTAATAAGGGATACCTGGACCTGGTGCCGAGTGTAAGTACCCCTTGGTACTCACTACAAACCAGGCCAGCCTCCTACATTGGTTGTGCAGCGGTGGGATAAGTACTTGCAACTACTTACCACTTTGTCATTTTGTACTTTTCATAAGAGAAAAATATACAAAACAAGTTCAGTGTATGTACACCTAACCAAAAAGTTTTGCTTTTCTTCTCTTACTCTATTGCTAAGTGCTGAAAAGTACCTCTAAAACTTTCAAAAAGTTTCTAAAAAGTTGAAAAAGTTTTTTCTGTTTCCTTAAAAAGTTCTGAAACTTTTTCTTTCTTTTTCTGTCCCTTAAACCTTTTTCTATCATGTCTGGTACAGGTCTTACTCTTGTTTTGGCCAGCACTGCTTATGACCACCTTAGCTGGAAAGGTGCAAGGAGTCTCTGCATTGATAGAGGTTTAGGGGTAGGGAAGAATCCCTCTAGAGAATTGTTGGTTAATATGCTCATTGAAAATGATAAGGCCTTAGGTGGCACATCAGGTGAGAAATTAGCAGATGGTTCACACTCTGATTCTGGGGCAGCCCCAATAAGAATGTTAGATGGTATTCTTTCCAACCTGCCCCTTAGCAGGCCACCTAGCATGGCTGGTACTAATGTGAGCTCTCATCACAGTAGGGATGTCATTCCTATAGGCCGGGTTGTTAGGGTGCCAACTATTAGGGACAGGTCT
Source organism: Pleurodeles waltl (assembly GCF_031143425.1). Taxonomy (NCBI): domain Eukaryota; kingdom Metazoa; phylum Chordata; class Amphibia; order Caudata; family Salamandridae; genus Pleurodeles; species Pleurodeles waltl. Next base: position 1,123,417,819 of record NC_090446.1, on the reverse strand, counting down.
CCCTCTGTTCATTCACACCATTCTTCTGTGTCTAAGCATGCCCAACCCACCCACCCTGATGACAGAATGTTAGAAAGGGAACTCAATAGATTGAGAGTGGAAGAGTCCAGGCTGAAGCTTAAACAGCAACAGCTGGCTCTAGACAGGGAAACTTTAGACTTAGAAAAAGAAAGGCAGAGGTTGGAGTTTGGACCCCATGGTGGCAGCAGCAGTATTACAGATAGTAATCCTGTGAAAGAGCATGATTCTAGGAATCTGCATAAGATAGTTCCCCCTTATAAGGAGGGGGATGACATTAACAAGTGGTTTGCTGCACTTGAGAGGGCCTGTGTTGTACAGGGGGTCCCTCAAAGGCAGTGGACTGCTATCCTATGGCTATCTTTCAGTGGAAAGGGTAGGGATAGGCTCCTTACTGTTAAGGAAAGTGATGCCAATAATTTTACAGTTTTAAAGAATGCACTCTTTGATAGTTATGGCTTAACCACTGAACAATACAGGATTAAGTTCAGAGAAACCAAAAAGGAGTCTTCACAAGACTGGGTAGACTTTGTTGACCATTCAGTGAAGGCCTTGGAGGGGTGGTTACATGGCAGTAACGTTTCTGACTATGAAAGCCTGTATAACTTGATCCTGAGAGAGCATATTCTTAATAACTGTGTGTCTGATTTGTTGCACCAATATCTAGTGGACTCAGATCTGACCTCTCCCCAAGAATTGGGAAAGAAGGCAGACAAATGGGTCAGAACAAGAGTGAACAGAAAAGTTCCTACAGGGGGTGACAAGGATGGCAAGAAGAAGGATGGTAAGTCTTCAGACAAGGGTGGGGACAAATCTAAAAATGAGTCTTCATCAGGCCCACAAAAACACTCTGGTGGGGGTGGTGGGTCCAAATTCTCTTCTAATCACGTAAAAAGACCATGGTGCTATTTATGTAAAGTAAAAGCCAATTGGACAACTGATGCCAGTTGTCCAAAGAAAAGCACCAAGCCTCCCACCACTACAACCCCTACTGCTACACCTAGTGCCCCTAGTAATAGCAGTGGTGGTGGGAGCAAACCTACTAATAGCCAATCCAAGGGAGTAGCTGGGCTCACTTTTGGTAATTTAGTTGGGGTTGGTCTTGTTACGGAGACCACAGAGGCTGTGTTAGTCTGTGAAGGTGCCATTGATTTGGCCACCTTAGTTGCTTGTCCCCTTAATATGGATAAGTACAAGCAACTTCCCCTAATAAATGGTGTTGAGGTTCAGGCCTACAGGGACACAGGTGCCAGTGTTACCATGGTAATAGATAAACTGGTCCAGCCTGAACAACACCTACTTGGTCACCAGTATCAAGTGGCTGATGCTCATAACAACACTCTTAGCCACCCCATGGCTGTTGTGAATCTCAACTGGGGGGGGGGGGGTTACTGGTCCAAAGAAAGTTGTGGTTGCCTCAGATTTACCTGTAGACTGTCTACTAGGGAACGATTTAGAGACATCAGCTTGGGCAGAAGTGGAGTTGGAGGCTCATGCAGCAATGCTGGGCACAATGCTGGGCATTCCTGGGCATATTTTTGCTTTAACAAGGGCTCAGGCCAAAAAGCAAAAAGGACAGGGTGACTTGGATCCTGGAACAATGGACCAAGTGCTCCCTAAAGCTAGGGTTAGTAAAGGTAAATCACTACCTACTATCCCTCCCTCTACAGTGGATTCAACTTCTGAGGAAGAAGAATTTCCACCCTGTGCAGAACCTTCACCAGAGGAGCTGGAAGCAGACACTGCTGAGCTTTTGGGTGGAGGGGGGCCTGCCAGGGAGGAGCTGAGTGTGGCACAGCAGACCTGTCCCACACTAGAGGGTCTAAGACAGCAAGGTGTCAAGCAGCAAAATGGGGATGTCAGTTACTCTCAGAGAGTTTACTGGGAGGACAACCTCTTGTATACTGAAACAAGGGATCCAAAACCTGGAGCAGCCAGGAGATTGGTGATTCCCCTGCAATACAGAGAGTTCCTCCTAACTCTAGCCCACGACATTCCCTTGGCTGGACATTTGGGGCAGATGAAAACATGGGACAGGCTTGTCCCCCTGTTTCATTGGCCTAGAATGTCAGAGGACACAAAAGATTTTTGTAAGTACTGTGTCACCTGTCACGCCAGTGGCAAAACAGGTGGCACCCCAAAGGCTCCCCTTATTCCACTACCTGTGGTGGGGGTCCCCTTTGAAAGGGTAGGGGTTGACATAGTTGCCCCCCTTGACCCTCCTACTGCTTCAGGCAATAGGTTTATTTTGGTGGTAGTGGACCATGCCACAAGATATCCTGAAGCAATTCCTCTAAGGACCACTACAGCTCCTGCAGTGGCAAAGGCCCTCCTGGGAATCTTTTCCGGGGTGGGTTTCCCAAAAGAGGTGGTATCAGACAGGGGTAGCAACTTTATGTCTGCATACTTAAAGGCCATGTGGAAGGAATGTGGTGTAACATACAAATTCACCACGCCTTATCATCCACAAACAAATGGACTGGTTGAGAGATTTAACAAAACTCTCAAATGAATGATAATGGGACTCCCTGAAAAACTCAGGAGGAGATGGGATGTCCTGTTACCTTGCCTCCTTTTGCTTACAGGGAGGTACCCCAAAAAGGAGTGGGCTTCAGCCCCTTTGAACTCCTATTTGGACACCCTGCAAGAGGTCCTCTAACACTTGTAAAGGAGGGTTGGAAACAACTTTTAAAAGCTCCTAAGCAAGACATAGTGGACTATGTACTTGGCCTAAGATCCAGAATGGCTGAGTATATGAAAAAGGCCAGTAAAAACCTTCAGGCCAGCCAAGAACTCCAAAAGCAATGGCATGACCAGAAGGCTGTTCTGATTCAGTACCAACTAGGGCAGAAAGTGTGGGTCTTGGAGCCTGTGGCACCAAGAGCACTCCAAGACAAATGGAGTGGACCCCACATTATTGTTGAGAAAAAGGTAGAAGTCACCTACATAGTTGACTTAGGCACTGCCAGGAGTCCCCTTAGGGTGCTCCATGTCAATCGCCTGAAACCCTACTATGACAGGGCTGATCTCACCCTGCTCATGGCAACAGATGAAGGACAGGAAGAAGAGAGTGACCCTCTCTCTGATCTCTTCTCTTCCACAGAACAAGATGCTCTAGTGGAAGGTGTAGTTTTGGCAGATTGTCTTACTGCTGAGCAGAAAGACCACTGCATAAATCTCCTGGGTCAGTTTTCTGAACTCTTTTCTACTGTGCCAGGCACCACTTCTTGGTGTGAGCACACTATAGATACTGGAGACAGCTTGCCTGTCAAAAGTAAGATCTATAGGCAGCTTGACCATGTCAGGGACTGCATAAAACAAGAAGTTCAGAAAATGCTTGAACTGGGAGTGGTTGAGCACTCTGAAAGTCCACGGGCCTCTCCTGTGGTACTTGTACCAAAGCCTCATTCCAAAGATGGGAAAAGGGAAATGAGATTTTGTGTTGACTACAGAGGTCTCAACCAGGTAACAAAAACTGATGCTCACCCTATACCCAGGGCAGATGAGCTAATAGATACACTGGCATCTGCCAAGTATCTAAGCACCTTTGATTTGACTGCAGGGTATTGGCAGATCAAGTTATCAGAGGATGCTAAAGCAAAAACTGCATTTTCAACCATTGGAGGGCACTACCAATTCACAGTAATGCCCTTTGGTTTGAAAAATGCACCTGCCACTTTTCAGAGGTTGGTGAATACAGCCCTGCAAGGGTTGGAGGCTTTAGTGCAGCATATCTAGATGATATAGCTGTCTTTAGCTCCACCTGGGATGATCACCTGGTCCACCTATGGAAAGTTTTGGAGGCCCTGCAAAAGGCAGGCCTCACTATCAAGGCTTCAAAGTGCCAGATAGGGCAGGGGAAAGTGGTTTATCTGGGACACCTTGTAGGTAGAGAACAGATTGCACCACTTCAGGGGAAAAGCCAAACTATTATAGATTGGGTTCCCCCTACAACTCAGACCCAGGTGAGAGCCTTCTTAGGCCTCACTGGGTATTACAGGAGGTTCATAAAGAACTATGGCTCCATAGCAGCCCCTCTTAATGACCTCACTTCTAAGAAAATGCCTAAAAAGGTATTGTGGACAGCTAGCTGTCAGAAAGCTTTTGAGGAGCTGAAACAGGCCATGTGCTCTGCACCTGTCCTAAAAAGCCCATGTTACTCCAAAAAATACATTGTCCAAACTGATGCACCTGAATTAGGGGTAGGGGCAGTCTTATCACAACTCAATTCTGAGGGCCAGGATCAACCTGTTGCTTTTATCAGCAGGAGGTTGACCCCAAGAGAAAAGCGTTGGTCTGCCATAGAGAGGGAGGCCTTTGCTGTGGTCTGGGCACTGAAGAAGTTGAGGCCATACCTGTTTGGCACTCACTTCATTGTTCAGACAGACCACAAACCTCTACTTTGGCTAAAACAAATGAATGGTGAAAACCCTAAATTGTTGAGGTGGTCCATATCTCTACAGGGAATGGACTATACAGTGGAACATAGACCTGGGAGTACCCACTCCAATGCAGATGGACTCTCCAGATATTTCCACTTAGACAATGAAGACTCATCAGGTCATGGCTAGTCTTATTGTCCTTCGTTTGGGGGGGGGGGGGGTTGTGTAGGAAAGTACCATCTTGCCGGGCATGTTACCCCCATATTTCACTGTATATATGTTGTTTTAGTTGTATGTGTCACTGGGACCCTGCCAGCCAGGGCCCCAGTGCTCATAAGTGTGCCCTGTATGTGTTCCCTGTGTGATGACTAACTGTCTCACTGAGGCTCTGCTAACCAGAACCTCAGAGGTTATGCTCTCTCTCTGCTTTCCAAATTGTCACTAACAGGCTAGTGACCAGTTTCACCAATTCACATTGGCATACTGGAACACCCTTATAATTCCCTAGTATATAGTACTGAGGTACCCAGGGTTTTGGGGTTCCAGGAGATCCCTATGGGCTGCAGCATTTCTTTTGCCACCCATAGGGAGCTCTGACAATTCTTACACAGGCCTGCCACTGCAGCCTGAGTGAAATAACGTCCACGTTATTTCACAGCCATTTACCACTGCACTTAAGTAACTTATAAGTAACCTATATGTCTAACCTTTACCTGGTAAAGGTTGGGTGCTAAGTTACTTAGTGTGTGGGCACCCTGGCACTAGCCAAGGTGCCCCCACATTGTTCAGGGCACATTTCTCTGACTTTGTGAGTGCGGGGACACCATTACACGCGTGCACTGTACATAGGTCACTACCTATGTACAGCGTCACAATGGTAACTCCGAACATGTCCATGTAACATGTCTAAGATCATGGAATTGTCACCCCAATGCCATTCTGGCATTGGGGAGACAATTCCATGATCCCCGAGTCTCTAGCACAGACCCGGGTACTGCCAAACTACCTTTCCCGGGGTTTCACTGCAGCTGCTGCTGCTGCCAACCCCTCAGACAGGTTTCTGCCCTCCTGGGGTCCAGCCAGGCTTGGCCCAGGAAGGCAGAACAAAGGACGTCCTCAGAGAGAGGGTGTTACACCCTCTCCCTTTGGAAAAAGGTGTCAGGGCTTGGGAGGAGTAGCCTCCCCCAGCCTCTGGAAATGCTTTGATGGGCACAGATGGTGCCCATCTCTGCATAAGCCAGTCTACACCGGTTCAGGGATCCTCCAGCCCTGCTCTGGCGCGAAACTGGATAAAGGAAAGGGGAGTGACCACTCCCCTGACCTGTACCTCCCAGGGGAGGTGCCCAGAGCTCCTCCAGTGTGCTCCAGACCTCTGCCATCTTGGAAACAGAGGTGCTGCTGGCACACTGGACTTCTCTGAGTGGCCAGTGCCAGCAGGTGACGTCAGAGACTCCTTCTGATAGGCTCTTACCTGTGTTGCTAGCCTATCCTCCTTCCTGAGTAGCCAAACCTCCTTTTCTGGCTATTTAGGGTCTCTGCTTTGGAGAATTCTTTAGATAACGAATGCAAGAGCTCATCAGAGTTCCTCTGCATCTCTCTCTTCACCTTCTGCCAAGGAATCGTCCGCTGACTGCTCTGGACGCCTGCAAAACCGCAACAAAGTAGCAAAGACGACTACTGCAACCTTGTATCGCTGATCCGGCCGCCTTCTCCACTGTTTTCCTGGTGGTGCATGCTGTGGGGGTAGTCTGCCTCCTCTCTGCACTAGAAGCTCCGAAGAAATCTCCCGTGGGTCGACGGAATCTTCCCCCTGCAAACGCAGGCAACAAAAGACTGCATCACCGGTCCTCTGGGTCCCCTCTCAGCACGACGAGCGTGGTCCCTGGAACTCAGCAACTCTGTCCAAGTGACTCCCACAGTCCAGTGACTCTTCAGTCCAAGTTTGGTGGAGGTAAGTCCTTGCCTCACCACATTAGACTGCATTGCTGGGTACCGCGTGATCTGCAGCTGTTCCGGCTCCTGTGCACTCTTCCAGGATTTCCTTTGTGCACAGCCAAGCCTGGGTCCCCGACACTCTAACCTGCAGTGCACAACCTCCTGAGTTGTCCTCCGGCATCGTGGGATCTTCTTTTGTGACTTCGGGTGAGCTCCGGTTCACTCCTCTTCGTAGTGCCTGTTCTGGCACTTCTGTGGGTGCTGTCTGCTTCTGTGAGGGCTCCTTGTCTTGCTGGGCACCCCCTCTGTCTCCTCACGCAATTGGCGACATCCTGGTCCCTCCTGGGCCACAGCAGCATCCAAAAACCCTAACCGCGACCCTTGCAGCTAGCAAGGCTTGTTTGCGGTCTTTCTGTGTGGGAACACCTCTGCAAGCTTCTTCACAACGTGGGACATCCATCCTCCAAAGGGGAAGTTCCTAGTCCTCTTCGTTCTTGCAGAATCCACAGCTTCTACCATCTGGTGGCAGCTTCTTTGCAACCTCAGCTGGCATTTCCTGGGCATCTGCCCAATCTCGACTTTGTCGCGACTCTTGGACTTGGTCCCCTTGTTCCACAGGTACTCTTGTCCGGAAATCCATCGTTGTTGCATTGCTGGTGTTGGTCTTCCTTGCAGAATTCCCTTATCACGACTTCTGTGCTCTTTGGGGAACTTAGGTGCACTTTACACCTACTTTTCAGGGTCTTGGGGTGGGCTATTTTTCTAACCCTCACTGTTTTCTTACAGTCCCAGCGACCCTCTACAAGCTCACATAGGTTTGGGGTCCATTCGTGGTTCGCATTCCACTTCTAGAGTATATGGTTTGTGTTGCCCCTATACCTATGTGCTCTCTTTGCAATCTATTGTGACTGTACATTGCTTGCATTGCTTTCTATTGCTATTACTGCATATTTTTGGTATTGTGTACATATATCTTGTGTATATTCGCTATCCTCATACTGAGGGTACTCACTGAGATACTTTTGGCATATTGTCATAAAAATAAAGTACCTTTATTTTTAGTATATCTGTCTATTGTGTTTTCTTATGATATTGTGCATATGACACTAGTGGTATAGTGGGAGCTTTGCATGTCTCCTAGTTCAGCCTAAGCTGCTCTGCTAAGCTACCCTTTTCTATCAGCCTAAGCTGCTAGACACCTCTTCTACACTAATAAGGGATACCTGGACCTGGTGCAGAGTGTAAGTACCCCTTGGTACTCACTACAAACCAGGCCAGCCTCCTACAATCACAGGGCAGGGAGTCCAAGCTGTTGTGTTGTATGTGACTGTAGTCATGAGCTCCCAGGGAGAACTAGCAGGCCCAGGAGGGACTGGCAGCTGCGTTACTTCTGCAGGTGAGTTTGGGGCGAAAAACCCTCAAATAATTGGTTTGGTAGTTGGGTCTGGGGGCCCTGAGTAGGTCTGTTATTTATGTGTCATTTTCTCTCCTCGTTCTCATTTCACTAAAAGGTTTTAAGTTGTTGATTTTTTTTTACAGAGATTTTAAATGTGTATGGTGACTGGGTTTCCAAAAAAGTAGTAAACCTGCACCTATAGAAAGAAGTACTCCTTGAATGTGTGCAAATATGCTACTTTTTGGAATTCACAAACACTGTCAGTAGTAGAGTTGGAACACTGCATCAGTCTCAACATTACAGGCATACTACTGGCAATCATCCTAAATCTGATGGGATACATGCGTGAAAATATTTTAACCAGTGACAGTCGCTCAAGGTAACATTTCAATGCATTGTTTTTCACTCACTGCACCAATCTAGACAGAGGCCCACCTAAAGCACATCAGTACTGGCTGCATACCTCATGGAAACAATCCATCCGGAACCTTGGTCATCTCACCCCTACCTACACCCTGCAGCACACTGCTTTATTAGTTGGGAAACTAGAGATTCGCCGCCACCCCTTCCCTGAATCTCACTGACTTAGCTACACCTCTGATGGGGAGGATAGTCAAAAGGAAACAGAAAAGTACAAATAAAATTGATTGCAGGATAAAAGATGTATCAAAGTTTAAGTGTATAGAAGGCATCAGGAGAGATATTACAATCATTCCATAGTTCAGTCCCCACCACAACTTTTTCTTTGCCATTGGAGGTGATGAGTTCAGTGTGCTTCTCACCTCTCAACAATTTGAACAGGTTCAGCAGCACACACACTTCCTCTCACCCAGTACCCCCCTGAAAGTGAGAGGTGGCTCAAGTGAGTTTATGAGAAAGAATGAGAGATGAGGAATCAGGAGGTGGGAAAGGGATAGATTGAGGAAATCAGAAAACAGGGTAAAAGACATCAGGTTTGGAAAGCGGTAAGGAGTTAGGGTACGTACCCTGGTGCTATGGATTTGGTTCCACTGCTCTCTGGGGCTACGTTCACCCTTCATAAATACACCCAATAAAATACATGTAAGAGTCTGTGAGAGCAATAGGAAGACAGAGGAAGGTGAGCAAGGGAATAGTTTGGGGAAAGAAGCACTGAGTAGAGAGAGTGTATGAAATTAGCGTTTCAGTGAAATTGGAGGGTGCAAGTGTATAAGTGAAAGGAAGTAGATAAGAGGAGTATGAGGGTAAGAGAGTGAGATGAAAAGGTGGTGAGAGAGTCTCTTAGAGACATGGGTCACAGGAGGACATGGGAGGCGGAGATGTTTAAAGGAAGTTTAAAGGGTAGGAAAAAGGGGGAAGAAGTGTAAAAGGAGAGCGTGGTTGTGAAAAGAAGGAAGGGGACGAATAACAGAGATGGGTTACAGAAATCAAAGGATGTCACATTGACCCTCGAAGGAGCAAATGAGACCACACTGCTTGAGGGGAATGCTACAAAAATGCATCTTCAGCTGGGCTGGAAAAATATATTCACCTACCTAGGAGGCGGCAACCAGAAGAGTGACCTAGTCAATGTACCTGTTATTCTGATGCACCGTGCACTGCTATGACAATGCTAAGAAGTTCACAGAGCTCTCATGACGGAGCTCTTCACGGTCTCCCCTATAGATCCTGCCCCTCCGCAAATACTTGCACAAGGTGCCAGGGTGATCGTTCCTGAAATAACTAATATGCTGAATAATTCCATATCTACGGATGAAGTTCCCGGATTATGGAAACATGCCATTGTGAAGCCACTACCTAAGAAACCTAATCTAGATCCTACAGAACTGAAGAACTACAGACCTATTTCCCTTCTACCTAGTCCCGCAAAAATTCTAAATAAACATATCAACAAGCAACTATCCTTCTTTCTGGAATCAAATAATTGTCTTCACCCCACCCAGACAGGTTTCAGGCCACAGCACAGCACGGAAACTGCGCTAATTGCTGTCCTGGAAGAAGCCAGGAAGAGCATGGATCAAGGAAAGTTTACAGCAATCATACTATTAGATCTGAGCGCAGCTTTCGACAAGGTGGATCATGAGGTGATGGCTCAGAGGATGAGAAATTTGGGTATAGAAGGATTGGCACTGGCCTGGCTGAGATCTTTTTTGAAAGACAGATCCTTTCAGGTCTTAGATAGATCCCACCTCTCAGCCAAATTCCATAACATCTGCGGGGTACCGCAAGGCTCATCACTCAGCCCCACGCTTTTTAATATATACATGGTTCCCCTGGCTGAGTTGGTGGAATCATGGGGATTCTCACTTGTCACATATGCTGATGACATGCAACAGGTGGTTTCGCTCAACTCCAACTCTAGGGAAAACACAGCCTCGCTATCCTCCTGCCTGCAAGCGGTTGCAGGATGGATGACGAATAGCAGAATGCGCTTAAATAATGATAAAACTGAGTTGCTGACCCTGGGACATAAGTCTGGCCCTCCTCAGACTTTGGAGATTGATGGTTCCAGAGAACGGATAACGACCCCTAGTGAGAATATCAAAAGCTTAGGGATATGGCTTGACCCATCTCTCTCGATGGATCAACACGCCAAGTATATATCCGGTATCTGCTTTGGCCTCTTAAAAATTCTTAGAAAGGTTTTGCATATTCTTCCGCCGGTAGCCAAAAGGCTTATTGTCGAAGCTCTTATTATTTCCAGATTAGACTCTGGAAATAGTCTCTTTGACGGATCTCCTTTATATGTTAAGAATAAACTACAAAGAGTTCAAAATGCAGCAGCACGTGTTTTGTTAGAAATCCCCAGAAGGAATTCTGTAAAGGCAGGATTGAATCTCCTTCACTGGCTCCCCGTAGACCATCGTATTAGGTTTAAGGTTTTATGCTATATACACAGATCCCTCCATAACAGGGGTCCCCATATTCTAAGAACTATCTCTTCTCCCTACAAACCTAAGAGAGAGTTGAGGTCAGCCTCAGGCTTCCTTGCTAGCCTCCCCAGAATTAAGAAATCCAGATGGGGAGGTGCAACTCTTGCTTACCAGGGGGCCAAACTTTGGAACTCTCTTCCCATTGGCCTTCGTATGACGACCAATTAACTTAAATTTCAAAAATATTAAAAAACTTTACTGTTCAAGGTTTAAGTTTCTCTCTCCCCCCTGCACTGGTCCACAGTCCTCTAGCGCTGGTAAGCCGGTCGGTAGCCACGCGCTCTATAAATAATATAACATAACATAACATAACTGCACACTGCACTGATATTCCAGTAATGCGACATTCACAGTGTTTGGCTTGCATCATGCACTGGTAATCCAGGACTAAGAGCTCAGAAAGTCCATCTTTATCCTGAGCTGTCATGCAACAATTTACAGGCGCAAACATATCCACAAAACCCTTAGAAAGTACCTCTGGTGTGACCATCACAGTGCACTGGGTTAAAGTAATGAAACATCCACCAAGCTCACATAATGCACCTTTGCATTCAAGTGTGTACCAGTATGGAGCCATTTCCAGGGCTCTTGTGACACAATGCTTATATCCCTGATATGTCCAAATAGTCACATGGTTGTGATCAGGCCTGGTATTGCAGCCTCTGTGTGCAGTTTTATACTGTCATTTCAACCTGGCACAATAAACCTTCTGCTGGGCCTAATCTTCCCTTTATAATATATATATGTCACCCCTAAGTTAGCCCCTGATCAGCACAGAGGGCCGGGTGCAATGTATTTAAAAAGTAGGACATGTACTTTTAGGTTTTACACGTCTTGGTAATGAAAAACACCTAAATTTGTTTTTCGCTACTGCAAGGCCTCTCGTTCCCACCCAATAGTATTGGAGTTACCTTATTACATTTAATAAGTTGTCACTTCCAAATGGGAACAGGAATTCAGTTCATGTTTGGTGTCCTTGGAACTGTAATGAAAAATCCTCTTATGGTAAAGTCACATTTTAAAATACAATTTAGAAAGTTGGCACTTTTCTGCCTTAGCCATTTGGTACCTGCAGCCTGTCTCTTGATCAAATGACTGAGTCAGCTGACAGGTGGGCTTAGTGCACTTCTCATATAAAGCCACTCACAATAGAGGGCTTAGGTGTGCCTGGATGGGCCATCAGTGACAGGATGGGATGGCGGAGCTGGGCATAGCCCTAAATATACTTAATTGGGATGTATCCTGCATTCACACCAAGGTCTGCATACCTACTGTAGTTAGTCTGGAGCCAGGGTGTGTGGGGTGGGGGGAGGGGCAGGAAACCTGTACACTTCAAAGGGAAATCTCTAGAAGCTTCTCGCACTTCAAAGGAAGCACCTTGTACCTCAAACACCAACTCTTCAGTACACTTCTGGACCTGTGTAGAGTCTACCAGGAAGGACTGCTGCTCTGTTGGACTGCTGCCCTGTTGGACTACTAAAGTGCTGGACTACTGCCCTGCTGTTCTCCTGCATATGTCAGAAGGATTTGGACTTGCATCTGAACCTAGGACTCCCAGAGTGACTCCAAGGGCTAGTCTGCTGACCTCCTGTTAAGAGCCACAGGGACATAGCAGGTTTCCAACCATCTGAACCATCACCTAGATCTAGCTGGAGTAAGCCCCTGAACCCCATGTGGTGTGCCCCTTCTGGTCCTGGACCCTCAGTGTGGCCACAGTGAAGCTTAATTGAAGTTTATGAGCTCCTCACGACCGGGCCTGCTGGTGCTGAAACTGTGTTCCTCGTACTACTTCAAAACGTAAGGTTCCGTCAACCCGACCCTTCGCACTACAGCATCAACCACTCACGCCGAGTGCGATCACGAAGCTCTGGCCCGACTGTCCCCTATGACAACAGGATCATCGCACTAAAGCAATGACTGTCCACAATGCCTACTCCACAAACTACGACGACAACTGGTCTCGCACCACCAGATGTCCGTTAGTGGCACCTTGGCTTTTTGGCTCTATTTACACTTTTAAACATTTAAAACTGCATATCTCCGGTTCTAGTAATCTGATTACTTTTGTTTTGGTCTTGATTTACTTGTTACATTTTCCTATATTGTTCCATATTGGTGTGGGATTTTTCTTGCACTGTGTTTTCACTTTATTACTCTTTGAAGTGCTGCATAAATACTTTACACATTGCCTCTAAGTTAAGATGACCGCTCTGTGGAAGCTACCAGAGGCTTGGGCACAGGTTTCTATGGTGTTTGCTTGTGCCTCACCCTAACAAGGATTGTGTTTGCTTGTTGAGTAGGGTTTCACCCTCCAACCACTAACCCAATTTCTCACACCTTTCATTAAGAAAATGGCAACCGTAATGGCAGATATACCCATCCACAAAATGGCAAGGACTTGAAAGACAGCTTATTGAAAAATGGCAACATATACAAATATATGGCAGTCAATGGCTAAAGGTGACTGTCCACAAGCCACTCTCTACGTATACAACTTCTTAAAGTATATTTCAAAGAATCCCTAACATAAGGTCCTGAACCAGAACTAAAACAGCACTTTGTTTTAGTTTTCACAGCCATGACACAATATCCCAGGTTGTGCAGGGCTTCCAAATCTTTTAACAATTTTTAATTATTATGGTTACAGTAAGAGTGCCTTTGGGTTTTATTAGATTGTTTGCATCTTAATTAAAAATACATCTATCAAGAAACAAGATAGACTGAGGTAACTTACACTGCTGAAATTATTTAGCAATGACGTGGCACCAATGGTGGGTAATCAAGCTGCTGAAGTTGTTTTGCACACACTTGGCTCGTCAATGACAAACATGCACTCGCCTACCCTACGTAGATCTCTGGTAAATGCTGAGATCTTCAAACCTATATTCATACCAACCAAAACACCAGCATGACCAAAATTATGATCTTTAGGAAGAGCACATCAATGCAGGACTCCCCCTGGTGGCCAACAGAGCTAGGACCGACACCCACCGCCACAACACGCCAAGTTCCTCTGGATCATCATCAACAGCAAAAGCAATATGACCACACAAGTGACTGCTGGCACCACCTCATGCTTCCATACCCTGAAGATGTTGAGGAAGATTTTAAAATGGCTTCAAAGCAGCACCTGGAAAAACATCATGCATGCCCTGGACACAAGTAAGCTGCACTACGAGAACACCAACTATGATGGGATCAACAAAAAACTCACCAGAAGGATGCAGACCATTAGAAGTGGGAAGCCAGAATCACTCTTAACTTCCCACACTGCACTCACACCACACCTCAAGGTCTTCCTCTGGCTCCTCATTCACAAATTAGATCAATTCAAATTCCTCACCTACACTTTCAAGGCAATACTTAACACTTGGCCAGCACACCTCAACAGTGATTTCTGCTTTCAGCATCTTTCCAGACACCTCTGCTCATCCGGACTCCTACTTGCAAACATTCCATGCATACACAAAACAGCTCTATTGGTCAAGCCTTCTTCTACATTTCTTCTAAAGTGTGGAATGACCTACTGCTACATTTAAGAGGCTCCTCCCCACTTTTTGATTTCTGAAAAAAGCTGAGGACCTCACTTTTTGAGTAATCCCAGTAGGCCTTAGGTGTGGCTAGACACAAACCTACTCAGCACCAGGATAATCTCCTGGGTGATAGTGCCCTTTAAAAATCTGCATAACGATGTAGGAGAAAGCTCAAACTATTTCCGCCCTCTATCACTGACATGCCACTAAAGAAAACTCAAATTATTGGAGGTCTGACTTTAGTGACAGGTAGACATATCATTAGGTCAAAAGGGCTAAAGCCAGATGGGCTGAGCGGCAATTAAGGCTCGAGCCAGGTCCCTGCTTATTTAGGGCGGCTTCACTGTAAGCATTTCTTCAGCTACTAGGACAGCGTTTGTATTATATCTACACCCGCACCCCCAAACCAATACAAGCCAACCACAGGCATATTGCCTCAGCTCATGTTCACAACATGCCCCCTTGTCTTCCTCTCAGCACCTTCTACCCCCTGTCTGAAAATGAATTCATCAACATCAAGAACCCTGGAAGAACCAGCACACCAATAATCTTCAAGGAGATACATCAGACATGTACATAAGAGATAGCCCAAAAAATAGTCTCATGCAGGATCATTCAGTCTGCATCTAAAAATCTCATACATCATTTAAAATTAAAAACATCAACACCTTTAATGAAATACAGATTCTCTCTACATTTCATTTGGAGAATCGCCATTTCATTACAAGAACGAAGGCTATCATTATGCATACTGTTGGCCCTCCAATGCCACATTCGGTATATGCTCAATCGGTCTACAAAAATGCAAAACTTCCTGGCCTAAGGATATCTTGTCACCATACCATAAGCCCCTTCTCAAGGCTTCTGCTTTCACTTGCTGAAGTGCTCAGTAGTGTAATGGACCTGGAAACACAGTCTGAATTGACAAAGACAATAATCCTATTAACCTCGCTAGAGCTCGTAAAGTAAAACAATCCATTCTCAAAACATGCTGAATCTCATTCTTTATTCTGTTTAAATTCCTCCCAGGCAATAACAACATAACATTTACAGTGTCTATGTTGAAACCCAGAATGCCCCCGCTCACAATATAGTCCCAAGCATTCCAATAAACAAATCCAAGTCTATCTGTTCCAAACATTGAGACAATACTACATGTTGTCCACATAAATAATCATCTGAATACCTCTCTCAGGTACAGAAATTTGAAATGCCTGTATACTAAAAACGTGTTCAATTCTCTCAGATTTATCACAGGCCTCCAACCCACTAGAAATAGTGTACTTACAAATCTCTTGTCCTTGTCTCTCACTTGCACAATTGCTCATTTCTCCAACTTCGTATTTATCTCTGAGTCCATTATTCTATGTTGAACTTTGCCCCAAACCAATTCTCTTGGCTTTCGTATCTCATTTGGCACTTCTATAAATGCTATCATGAAACGCTGAATCGTCTCTAAAACCCAAGAATCTTGTGTAATATTTTCCAAACTTGGATAAAATGTTTAAAAATGACCACCTACTTTTTTAAGGAAAGAATAAGTAACAGTCACTGTACTCACCTTGTATTCATGCACCTCCCTAACCTCGTCCTCGTACTCCTCTAGGTCTCGAAATTCATCCCATCTAGGGATAGAACCTTATTTCAGACTGCAAACCTCTTTCTCCTACTCTTTGACTGAAACTGTATTGGGACCTCAGAAATACTCGGTCAGCAAATAGTCCCCTTTTGTCAGCCCTTCCAAAAACACCAGCAAAAACTCTTCTGAAATTACTTTGAGTCTTAGCCAAGGCCGTGAAAGTAGATATATATTTGCTTAGGCCTTTTACCATATAATCTCCAAAGCCCAACACTTTGGGGTTCTCAATCACCTTTTTTCTCTGCCACATCTCCTACCTAATCATCATTACCGCCTTTCTTCTTCCTGCATTAAGGCCAGCATTTACATTGCCTAAAATAGTGCCCTCTGACTCCATCCCCTCAATAAATGCAAATCCATTGGAATACCTTTTAGATAGGTTTCCTCCGCCATATCTATAATATGTGCCAGAGATCCCAATATTTCTAAGAGTTTATCATGGCACAGTTTCAAAGATCTTGCTAGACCTTTTCATGGACCTCTTCCCGTTTTGAATAAAAGTTTTATCAATTCAGAGTCTAGATTAGGAGTGTAACAGACCTTGGGCCAGAAGTACATACCTTCTTTCTTGTCGCAAACGGCCCGATTCACAGAATCGGGCTGTTTGCGACAAGAAAAAAACATTTTGTTATGTACAAACTCTATTTTGCAATTCAGCAATCTATTTACCGAATTGCAACATAGGTTTTTGCGAGTCGCAGTTAGGAAGGGGCGTTCCCTTCCTAATTGTGAGTCGCAGTGCGATGTAGGATTGCTTTGTGACCATGAATGTGGTCACAAAACAATCACAGTTAGCACCAATTTCCAACTGGTGCTAACTCATTCGCAAACAGGAAGGGATCCTCATGGGACTCCTTCTCCTTTGTGAATGGTAGTGAAAATATTTTTTCAGGACAGGCAGTGGTCTCAACTTTTCATTTTTGTAATGCATCCCGTTTTCCTTTAAGGAAAACGGGTTGCATTAAAAAAAAAATGCTCTATTTAAAAGCAGTCACAAACATGGAGGTCTGCTGTGCCCAGCAGGCCACCATCCCTGTGAGGGTGGCCATTCCCAATGGGGTTTCAAATTGCTGCCTACCTCATGAATATTAATGAGGTAGGTCATTTTGGGACCCCATTGGGAATCAACACTGCTGTACATCAGGTTTTGCGACTCGCAAATTGTGAGTCGCAAAATCTAATATTCGTACATGTGGCCCCTTATCTTCTAAAATAGGTCTTGAACACTCAGCTCTCAAAAAACCCCTAATTTCCTTTTTGAAAGGCTCCTTTTTTTTCTTTTTTTTAAATACAATTTCCCACATGTTCTAAAGGCCACCAGTATGCAGTTCTTGGCTGTCTTATAATGTATGGAGAAAATATCTCTCCCCTGAAGGATTTCTTATCTCTTCCTTTGAAGTGGAAGTCACTACCTCCTCAACAAATAAATCTTCATTTACATCATCATCTTGCTGCTAGTCCATAACATATTCATCCAAACTCTGATTTTCTTGACTTATACGTTCATTATCTAAAAACTCCTCCACTAAATCGTCATCCGTCAAGCCTTGTGTGACGCTACAAACACCTTTCTTCATCGTGCTGCTAAGGACACCTTTCTCCAAACTTGTATTCTGTGTGCTGCTAAGGCACCCCTCCTCAAAATGGCACTCTCACCCACTTTCCTTTTAAAACCTATCTGCCTTTCATACATATGTTTAGTCTTTCCCTTCATTTCCTCCCTTTTTCCTACCATCACCTTCCCCTTCAGATAAGGACCAATAATCATTCCCAGAAATCTGATCTTTCTTCCTTCAGCAGTAATTGATTGATTCAGTTCTCTTAATTATCTCCTGATTAACATTTCCTCAGAGAAATCCTCCTCCCCTCTTTTTCTGGTCTCATTTTTGTTCCACCTTTTCTTATTCGTCTCCTCAGACATAGACTACTATCCCAAAAATCCGATATTTAATAAATCAGACGACCTGTGAAGAAAAACACTGTCAACCGAAGTGACAGTTGCGATGAATGCATAATCCCGTCCTCACATTCCTGTAGAGTATCCTGCAATAGTCCCGAAACCAAATTGACAGCCAAATCTCGAGTGATCACACTCGTGCTAACGTGTCATAAGCAAGATGTTGCTCATGCTTAGAAGAATCATCTGGCTCACGCCTAAGCCTTATTGCGTGCCACAACTCCCAAAATAGAAAAAGATCTTTTTTAAAAATCAGGGTGTGCCTAAAATCCTACCATTATAAAATTTAAAAAATCAGTTGTGGTTTGCCCTCACCGTGTTAAAGTCATCTGCATCCCCAAAATTTAAAAACTATTTTCCAAGCATACAATGTACACTTCAATTGTTTAGTATGCATGCTGCATAAATGAACTACAAAACCCATTGCCACTTATACTGATACTCACACGCTGCTTCCATAAATTGGAACCCATGAAACTTAATTATATTCAATTAAATCTTTCAGCATAGCCTTAGAGAACAAACACATAATGCTACTTATTTGCCACAGGAGCAGCATTTAAAAGAGGAAGAACATTCCAGGAGGGGTGTCATTATGTGTTGGAGAAGGATCTAATTCTGGACTGTTGATTTTATTGTGATGTTATGTAATTCTTTAAACTGCTGCAGGAGTGGCAGCATTAAAAGGATTTATGCATAATGATAGCGGTCTTGTAATGAAATTCACACTGAAACAGTCCTAGTGGACATTCACACTAACAGGGCTTGGAGAGAAGTAAGACTGTCAGGCCACTACTAGAAAACAACTCAGACTGACTGATAGGAGGGCACTGCTTGTGCACACTGTCACAGCTTTACTGTGAGGGAGAGTTCACACTGACAGGGCCCCGCTGGGAGGGGAGCTCTCCAACAGAAGCAAAACAAAACACAATCACATAATGGTGCATCCGATAGGTCTGCTGCACTACAGGACCTCCACTGTGAACATTCCTCCTTTTCATGTGCGTGTCTTTTCCACCTTTGTTCTATGAAAATAATTTTGTAAAATGTCACCTATCCTTACAATGCAATGCTTGTAACAGAATATATATCCTCTAAAGTGGACGGACTATTGCAATACAGTCTGCTTGAGTTGACTCAAGAAATCTGTGCACAGACCCCAACTCTATCAAAACACTGTAGCTAGTCTTGTAATTGGCATCAGTCTCCGGGTCAGTATTGTCCTGTGTCTCACACCTGCCAGTTCAGTCTTCCATAGGCCTCACCCATCAGGTCAGTCTTGTACTGGGCCTCAGCCTCTGTAAGAAATGTGGTTACTGACTGAGGAAGTTGAAACTCTTCTCAAGCAGCAACCACAATTCTTCTCAGGGTGAAGTCATAAGCAAACCTTAAAATAACCTATGCTCAACCCTCGGTTAGCTTGGCACAGAGCAGTCAGACTTAACTCAAAGGCAATGTGTAATGTATTTGTACAACACTTGAAACAGTAACACAGTGAAAGCATACTCAAAAGAATCCCACAACAGAGTTATAAAAATAGAGTAATGTTTAATAAATAAAACAACAAAAATCTAATCAGTAAAACTGGAGATATGCAAATTTAAAGTTTTAAGTTAAAATAGTGGCAAAAACACAAAGCGCCAACTTTGGATATCTGGTTGCGATGGACCCGGACAAAGTCACAGCTCAGACCGATCACGATGGAACACAAGCCAGCTACAGCTACAGGGATCCAGTTTGGCCTGCTGAACAAAGTACCATAAATCCTGGTTTGCGGAGTGTTTTGCTGGTCCATGTCAAAGATGTGTCACACAGCTGTAGTGATGTGTTGGTTCTGAGATGCAGCAAGGCTGCGGTGCGAGGTCCTGTTTCATCGGCAAGGATCCCGTCAAAGAGGGATTGCATGCGCAGTTGGGGCGATGCTTCAGTTCCAAGGAGTTGTGAGGCTGCGATGCAGAGTCCGGCACTGTTGAGGCTGCAATCAACGAGGGGTGCAATGGCCTGCATCGATGAGGTGTTGTGCAGTTGCTCTCTCTGGTACATCACTACCACTCTCATTACTTTTGTGAGACACCATACAGTAGAAGTTAGGCCAAAGGATAGACACAGAAACTGGTAAAACTGATTTTGCCATCTGAATCGAAGAAATAATTGACTGATCGCCACAAAAATGTGAAATATGCATACTTTAGATCTAGTTTCACCAGCCAATCGTAAATCAACAACCTATCTCTTAAAAGGTGACTACCCTCCATCTTGAAATGCCTGTATACTAAAAACGCATTGGCTTCTCTCAGATTTATCACAGACCTCTAACCTAGTCCCTAACAAATCCCTTGTCCTCCTCTCTCACTCGCACAATTGCTCCTCTCTGCAGGATTGTCTTTATCTCTCTGTCCACTATTGTATCTTGATCTTTGGCCTAAAACCAATTCTTTTGGCTCTTGTATCTGATTTGGCACTTCTACAAATAATATTGTGAAACCCTCAATCATCTCTAAAAACCAAGGATCTTGTGTAATACTTTTCCAAACATGGATAACATTTTTCAAACTACCACGTACTTTTTTGTGTGGAAAGAATCAATAACAGTCACTGTACTCACCTTGTATTCCTGCACCTCCCTGAACTTGTACCCTCCAGGTCTCGAAATCCTTTCCCTCTGGGGATAGAAACTCATTCCACACTGGAAACCTCTTCCTCCTCCTCCATGACTGAAATTGTATTGGGACCTCTGAAATACTCAGCCAGCAAATAGTACACGTCATGCAGTGCCGTTTTCAAAGAGGCGTCAGGCTGCTTTGCGATGCAGGTCTTTGCAATGCTTCCATCCACGCAGTAACGGCAATGCGCCAGTTCTGCTCAAGGTTACGCCCCACAGCAGAAGAGATGCATTGGTTCCACTGGATCTACAGAAGCTGGCAAAGCAGCTTAGGCCCACTTCCAAGGGCCCAGGACTGGGGTGGCACCACTTGGCAGGGTAGACTCACAAATGGTAGAGTCCAGGTGCTGTGTTCAAGGTTGCTGGAGCCTTCTGTCCCTGAGGCTCTAGTCAGGAGGCCCACCAACTAGCCTCTGGAGTAACTTTGGGGTCCTGGGTTAAACAGATGCATGTCCAGTCCTTCTCACCCAGGCGAGAAGGCAGCAGGTCACCACAGCAAGGCAGCGGTCCAACAAGACAGTAGTCTAGCAGGACAGCCATCCTTTTTCCTAGCACAGTATCTACAGGTCTAGAAGTGTACTGAAGAGTAGGTGTCCAAGGTCTAGTATTTATACCACATTGTGCCTTTGAAGGAGGGGAGAAGCTTCTAGTGGCATCCTGCCTTCCCTGTCCTGGCTCCAGACTAACTACATGGGTATGCAGTCCTTTGTGTGGAGGCAGGAAACAGCCTATTCAAGTGTAGGTAGGGCTGGGCCCAGCTAAGCTCCCCCTCTTGCCAGTGGTGGCCCATCCAAGCACACCTAAGCTGCCTACTGTGTGTAGTTGTTTCGAAGTAATACCTAAAGCTCAACTGTCAGCTATGCCCAGCAATGTGACTCAGATACATGCTACATGAACTAAATGGCTAAGCCAGGAAAATACTTACTTTCTAAAAGTGACATTTTCAAAATTGTAAATTAAAATCCAGCTTATATGTTCCCATATGTAAATTACAGCTTATTAGATGTAATGCAGTATTCTTCTAGGCCTCACCTGTCAGGTCAGTATTGTACTATGCCTCAGCCGCCAGGTCTTCAACTAGGCTTGACCTGTCAGGTCAGTACTATACTATGCCTCAGCCGCCAGGTCAGACTTGTACTAGGACTCACCCATCAGGCCAGTCTTGTACTAGGCCTCTCTACCCCTCCCCCCCCCTCCCCCCCCACACCCAAGATAACATTATCCTGCTCTGGCTTCACAACACTAGTTACCAATTAGTGAGAGGATTAAGTTCAAAGACTTTTTCCTGTTCCACAGATGGGTTCATACACGTACCTGCTCACTGCAGGTTCAACTGTTTAGCAGTTAGCAACTGATGCACAATGTCAGATCAGCTGATGAATGTTGTTTGTGGGTCCCAGAGTTTAAACATAGTTGAACTGAAGGCAAAGCCTTTCTGTTATCGCCGCCTCAGTGTGTAATCAGGTGCATCTTCCTAATTGCAAGGAAAAAATATACGTTTTTAATTCAGAAAAACTCTGAAAACTTGGCTCTACTTCCAATAAATATTTTGTTGCAGTGTCATCCAGCAGACCAAGTATCAGTTTTCACTATAGTGCCTAAATGTAGGATGGTGAACTTTCACACTATAAAAACACACAAAAACACACTGCCTTGTGGACACTGCAGAGCTCTCAAAGAAAAGACCTCAAGGGAAGAGGTGGAGTCAAGACAATTTAGAATTACTCTGTTGGAGGTCTTAGCCATGCACACGAACAGATGAATGATTGGCTAACAAATTCAGTCTTTAAGAATTTTCTGAAAAAAAGGGGATTAGATTCTACTTTTAGACATGGGTTCATTGCATTACAGAGCTTGTGCCATGGACACCATAAGAGAGGGTTCCACGTGTGTGTCGTTTAAGGGTATATGGCTGGATTATGTGCACATTTGTTAAACAATATTGCATAGCTGAAATGTAATGAGGGCCAGGTTTTGAAGGTAGCTCTCTAATGAACAGTCAGGTTTTGAAGATACTCCCTTTTCTAGGACTCTTTACAGATGATAAAAAGGATTTTACATTTTGTCTAAAATTCAGTACAGAATATTGTGGAAGATATTTGACTGATTTAGCACAGTCACCTTTCCGGTGTTTGAGTTTAACTGTATGGTTTTGAAGGCTTTGCAAATCGGTCTATGAGATTTTTTTCAAACCTTGTAGCCAATATTATAGTAATATAACCAAACCATGAGACGGGCTTTTGTTAGTTCCACTCAACGTCACAGACTACAGTGCTTATCTTGTGAGTGAAAGATCTATATTGAAGATTACCCTTATATTTCTTACGTTTTGAGATGTGGATCTTGTGCCATTTGAAAAGAAGACTTTCGTTGTCAGGTATTCCTATACCAGGATATCTGTGAATGCTTCATCCAGGCTAAGGTAATTTTCTTTTACTAAATGGAAACGTAGGTTTAGGCATTTTTCAATGTTGGGTTGACTCTCTGAATGGCTGTCCAGTTGGTTATGAATGTGGGTGCATCAGCATACATCTGAAACAGAACTTAATGAAAATCTAGGATGGCAGCATGCAAATGTATGTGTGTGTGCTATTCACATAGCTCCAACCTATCCGAAAGGCAGTTTAACACTGTATAGGGTCAAGGCAAAGATGCAATTAAGGAATGAATGGAAGGGTAGCTGGGCTCTGGGTAGAGTTATGTGCTGTCAGAATGAATAGTGATGCTGTTAGGTTGATTAAAGTCACAAAGGGCTCCATGGAGGGTTTGCAAATCACAGGGTACAAGATGAAACCTTGCAATGATCTGAAGGCGCTAGGGAATTTTAGAGGCCTGGGGTACCCATGTGAATAAAATGGGGCTGGTTGGATAGGTAGGAGGAAAACCAGTGAAGGACGTTGCCAAATATTCCCATTCAAGACTTCAGGTTATGGATGAGGGGGCTGATGGATGTTGTCAAATGTAGTTGAGAAGTTCAGCGTTATGAAGACAAGGGTAATTTGTATCTGTTGTCCAAATTGCATAATTTACTATTTGTATTGCAGCTGTCTCCTTGCTGCAGTCATCTGAAGCTGGATTGGTATTTGCAGGGCCCCATTGGTGATGATGTAGTTTTGGATATGAGCCTAGACTTCAACAGTAGCGGCGAGAGGGAGGACTTATGTTGCACAGTATATGTTACTCTTCGCAATGAAATGTATTGTCTAATCCATTGCACACTCTTTGGGCACCCTTTTTCACCCCCGCCGTGGTGCAGGTCAGGGATGTCCCACGAACCTCGTGGGCAAGTCTTTTGGGAGGTGCTGAATATTCCCTGCAATTTAGAAAATCGGGTCCCAAAGAATTCCTACACCTTTACGCAAGACAGGGAGATAAAAACGTAGCTCCAGAGACCCTTTGACATGGTGGGGGTGGGACACAAATAGACTCCTCGGTTTTGGGGCAAGCGAGGGGCAGTATCAAACCTAGCTGCTCTTAAGTATGGGCAGAAGTGAGAGCTGCCATTCGGCCCTGGTTTCAAAACAATATTTCTGATCTCTGTCCTTCGGCACAGAATGGGGCTGTTTAAGGTATATGTAACCCTGCTCCATCCCAAGGTCGGAAAGGGCTGAACTATATACTGCCCACTCATGGACATGGGTAGAAATGGGAAGGGATAAAGGAATTCCACCTGGCTGCTCAGCAGGGCCTGGAGGAGTGTGTTTCCTATACCCCTAATCCTGGACAGGCAGGGAGAGGAACGGTAGGAGGGTAAAGTGAAGACCCTTTTGTTTTTGTATCATAAATGAACAAATGCTAGATTTTTTAAGCATGCTTGCAGAATCATTAAACGTGGAAGGAAGCCCCTGCGTTTGTGTTTTCGCGTGACTCAGAACTTCTTTGCCAATTGACACAGTGCAGCCTGTCTGTTTTTTTGTATCAGAAAAAAAACTATTTCTCAAAAAAGTCACTCTTGCTGTCCTCATATTTCAAGCAAGTGGTTCACAGTCGAACAGAGGCCTACCCGTTAGGAAGGAAGCAAGAGTTGACCAGTTGACAAACCGACCTTCCAGGACCTTTTCTGGGGCTCAGCATGCCCATCAGTTAAGACCATTCGTTTAAAAAGACCTGTGCCAGTTTCTCAAGATTTCACAGCTCTAGAGGTTTTTCGCAGTGAGGTTTACATCGGCCCACAACAGTAGTGAGAAGTGGTTTAAAAGGGGTCTGCCCTGCCTTCTATGTAATCTGGTAGTCCTATCAGCCACTTTTCAAGTTTTGCATTCAGAGAAATTGTGATGCATAGCCAGTGCTCTAGGTTACTATTAGGTCTTGGGGTGAAAGCCCTTTTAATTAGCGGTGATAGACCGTGTAAACCAGTTAAGACAGATTCACTAACTTTCCAGGTTCACTGACTGTCCTTCATCCTCTGAAGGAGTCATGGGGTGCAAGTATAGACATAAGAGGCCAGTACATGGAGGCCTTTATAAGTATGGGAAGTAGTACTGCTGTAGTACTGCAGATGTAGGAGTCTGTGAAACAGCACTCCTGTAGTACTACTACACATACTCAGCAATGCCTTATGAATTGGTTCCAGGTCATTTTGTTGCTCATTACATCAGAGATGCTGCAAACAGTAAAACAGTGGCCAGAAGATGTCTGTAAGAGAGCAAATTAGCCTTGCGCTGCTATCCTTTGTAGTTCAGCTACAGGTTAGAAGAACCACCAGCTATCGATCTGCGAGGAGATGAGAGCTCCTCAGCTCGGAATATGCATATTATTGTAGACTCCACATAGTGCATAAATGTGGATTATCAGAGACACTTGAAAGAAAGTCTTAATTTTATTAATGCCACAGAGAAGCAGGATAACCCCTGTCCACATAAGCTATCCATGCCAAATTTGCGTCCCTTTTTTCCAACTTCCTAGGGATTCTAAAGGTACCCAGAGTTTCTGGGTTCCCCTAGAAGAGACCAAGAAATTAGCCAAAATACACCTAAAATTTCGTTTTTTTAAAAAAGGGAAAAAGGGGCTGCCGAAGAAGGCTTGTGGTTTTTTCCCTGAAAATGGCACCAACAAGGGCTTGCAGTGCTAAAATCACCATCTTCCCAGCTTTCAGGAACAGACAGAGATGAATCAGAAACCACATTTTTCATCACAATTTTGGCATTTTACTGGGACATACTTCATTTTTACTATTTCAGTGCTTTCAGCCTCCTTTCAGTTAGTGACAGGAATGGGTGTGAAACCAATACTGGATCCCGGAAAGCTAAGCATTTCTGAAAAGTAGACAACATTCTGAATTCAGCAAGGAGTCATTTGTGTAGATCCTACAAGGTTTTCCTACAGAAAATAACAGCTGAAATAAAAAACAATATTTAAATTAGGGTGAAAAAAACCAGCCATTGTTCTCCACATTTTACTCTGTAACTTTTTCCTGCACTGTCAGATTTTTTAAAGCAATATACTGTTAAGTCTGCTGGACTATTCTGGTTGCAGGGATATATAGGGCTTGTAGGTTCATCAAGATCCCTAGGTACCCACAGCCAATAAATGAGCTGCACCTTGCAATGGGTTTTCATTCTATTCTGGGTATACGGCAATTCATTTGCTGAAATATAAAGAGTAAAAAATAGGTATCAAGAAAACCTTTGTATTTCCAAAATGGCTACAAGATAAGGTGTTGAGAAGCAGTGGTTATTTGCACATCTCTGAATTCCGGGGTGCCCATACTAGCAGGTGCATTACAGGCCATCTCTCAAATAGACGTCTTTTTTACACACTGTCTTACATTTGGAAGGAAAAAATGTAGAGAAAGACAAGGGGCATGAACACTTGTTGTGCTATTCTGTCTTTCCCCAAGTCTCCCAATAAAAATGGTACCTCACTTGCGTGGGTAGGCCTAATGCACGCAACAGGAAAGGCAATATGGACACATCACATTTTTACACTGAAATCTGACGTGTTTTTTGCAAAGTGCCTAGCTGTAAAAATGGTACCTCAGTTGTTGGGGTAGGCCTAGCGCCTGCGACAGGAAATGCCACAAAACACAACGTGGACACATCACATTTTCCTAAAGAAAACAGAGCTGTTTTTTTGCAAAGTGCCCAGCTGTGGATTTTGGCCTCTAGCCAAGCAGGCACCTAGGGAAACCTACCAAACCTGTGCATTTTTGAAAACTAGACACTTAGGGGAATCCAGGATGGGCTGACTTGTGGGGCTCTCACCAGGTTCTGTTACCCAGAATCCTTTACAAACCTCAAAATGTGGCCAAAAAACACTTTTTCCTCACATTTCGGTGACAGAAAGTTCTGGAATCTGAGAGGAGCCACACATTTCCTTCCACTCAGCATTCCCCCAAGGCTCCTGATAGAAATGGTAACTCACTTGTGTGGGTAGGCCTAGTACCCGCGACAGGAATAGATCACACAACGGTCAATGTTGGTCCTTACATGAGGCAACTGTTGACCCTGGGGTGATCCATTCGTGACACAGGCACTAGGTATAGGCACTCAAGTGGGGTAGTGCTTTTATCAGGACAGGTGAGGAATCACTGGGTGGTAGGAATTTTGTGGATCCCAGCATATTCCTGTAGTTTGTGTGACAGAAATGCAAGAAAAATTGATTTTTTTTTTCATCATTTCAGCTTTGCAGGGTATTCTGGGTAAGAAAACTTTGGGGACTCCGCACAAGTCACACCTCTGTGGACTCCCCCGGATGTCTAGTTTCCAGAAATGTTTGGTTTTAGTATGTGGCCACAGAACCCAGGACCAAAAACACAGGTGCCTGCCTTACAAAACCAGTTTGTTTTGTGATAGATAATTCTGATGTCTCCATAATACGATTTGGGCGGTGGAATTTGTGGCCGAACTAAATTGGGGAGCTCCCAAGAGAGCACTCTCTCTCTGTGCTTGCAACCGCACTTAACTGCTCTCTGGGTTGGGCTAACCCACTATTACCCCGTGCACAAACTATGCTTGCGAAGGGACATCAGGACTGTCCTCATCACCTCCCTCATAATTTACTGGAAGAGGAGTTATCCAATGGGATTTCTCAGACTGAAAAATCACTCCCAGAGTCTGCGCCATTGTCGTATCCCTCAGATGCTGTCTCAGTATCTGCTGTCTCAGTCTCTGATCCTATGTCAGAGCTGTCCTCTAGAACCCGAGTGAAGGCGTCAGCAGCAGTCATCCATCAAGATGCCATCTCTTCTATTAGCTAAACTGTTGCTCTAAAACACTAGCCTACGTAGACAGTCACAAAATTGCTGGTGTGTGTGTGATACGTGCAACAGTAGAGGTCACCGACTGAAAAATCACTCCCAGAGTCTGCGCCATTGTCGTATCCCTCAGATGCTGTCTCAGTATCTGCTGTCTCAGTCTCTGATCCTATGTCAGAGCTGTCCTCTAGAACCCGAGTGAAGGCGTCAGCAGCAGTCATCCATCAAGATGCCATCTCTGCTATTAGCTAAACTGTTGCTCTAAAACACTAGCCTACGTAGACAGTCACAAAATTGCTGGTGTGTGTGTGATACGTGCAACAGTAGAGGTCACCTTACCTGCGCTTCATCCCTCAATCAGCACGTTCTTTCAAAACTCTAAAAAAACACCTTGTCACATACCATTCGTCACAGTCTTTAGCACCTCCTGCGCCCAGTCCAACAACCATTATTGGTGCTCCCACTCCCATGTCCTCCTCCTAGGATTCCCTCATTACCATCAAGCAAAAGTGCCTTTCTTCTCTCCATAGCCGCCAGTCATCCCACACATACATTTGATTAGTATTATGGCGTAGGAAGTGGCTCACTTTACTAATGTACTCAGCTATTTACATAAAATACAGATTTGCTCTTTGCAGTAGGCATATAAACCTTCGGCGCTTCTTTATGGCACTAAAACTGCCACTAGACAAAAGTCTGATCCTTTTGTAGCAGAAACATAATCACAATACTTACTTGACTTTTTTTTATTGCTGCCTAAAAGCTACAGTTGAAATGCTTCAGATGAAGTATGTGCATTGCTTTGAAGACGCAAGCTGCAACTAAAAGACAACTGGTGGCAAATATATATATATATATATATATATATATATATATATATATATATATATATATATATATCACTTTGATATGTGGGTCTGGTGCTCCTGGGGGCCGATCGCAACCCCCAGGGAAACCACACATGCATTGACAAAAGTTACCCCGGGGGAGGGGGGCGCGATCGAGCACAATCGTGCTCGATCACGACCCCCCAGGGGCCACCTACCTCATTATAAAAAAAGTTTTCCAAGGGGGCCGACCCCCCCAAGTGAAATCCCTGGTGTCTAGTGCCGTTTCCTGGCCCTCGATCGCAGCTGTGCTGCGATCGAGGGCCTGGAAATGCATTCAGGAAGACGGGGGAAAGACTTCATACCACAGTATACACTAAGGACACCCGGAAGCCCTTACACAGAGTAGCTTTTGAGCTCCTGTATGAGGACTCTACACCCTTTGAAGTTGAGGTGGGTTTTAAAACCAGGAGAATATCAGTCATTACATCAGGGGCCCTTAAATCTGGAATCATTTTTAATGTAACACAACTTATTTTTTAATGTTATTAGTTTTTATTTGTACTTTTTAAAATAGTTAATGTTAAGGATTAAACTTTAAATTTATTGCTTGAATATGTTTTAATTTGCTGCAACATTGGCAAAATACTGTTGGACTTTTCTGCGGATGCCGAGCATTGGAAAATGCCCCTCACTTACCATCACTGGTGGAGCTGCTGTGTTTAAGATGATTACCCTCTTTAAGTTTCTTTATGCTTCACAGAACTGCTTCTATAAAATGCTGTATGAACTTTTCCTGCAAGTAGATAGAGAACTAAAGCGATTTCTCTGGCAAAACAGACACCCACGGATCATTCTGCAGACACTATAGAGAAACTGCTACAATGGTAGGATTGCTCTCCCTGACCCCAGGGCATACTATTGGGCATCCCATCTGTTAATAATAAATGATTGGGGGTGGGTTATATGCTGTGACCCGGTTGGGGGGTCTGTGTAGGTGGGGGGTTTGTATGTTCTCGTTTTGGTTTTTCTCTAACCTTTTGTTCCCTCCCTTTTCCCTTCTCTCCGTTTATGGGGCTGCCTGTTGGGGTGAGGGGCTGCGGCTGTGCCACGTTCCTGTTGGATTGAGTTAATGATGCTGGGAGGTGAGACATTGGTCAGATGTCTTACTTGGAATGTGCTTTTCTTGAATGATGGATGCAAGGTGAGACTTATGTCAGCTTATGTTAAGCGCCAGGCCATAGATATATGCATGTTGCAGGAGACTCATTTGGTGGCGGATAAGCAGCATCGGTTAAGGGCTGGCTGGATTGGCGAATGTCATTGTGCAGTGTTTTCAACCTATGCTCGTGGGGTGGCAATTTTGATTTGCAGGGGATTACAGTGGCGCACTGAGAGAGCCATTATGGACCCAAATGGCTGATATGTCTTGATGCGTGGCATGCTGTTGGACAGAGCCTGTCGACTCATCTCGGTTTATGGCCCGAACACAGATGACCCCGAATTCTTCCGCGAGGTGTGGCGTTTTTTTGATTCACTGGGCAGCAGCACAATACTCTGGGGGGGCGGTTTCAATGTTGTTCTAGATCCTGTGTTGGATAGGGAGAGCCGGCTCGGCCGCAGCATGTTTCTGCTGCTGGGGCTCTGTCATTCATTATGGTGGAGGGCGCCTTGGTGGACTTATGGAGGGCGAAGCATGCAACTGCCCGGGAGGGTACATGCATTAACTATGCTCATAGTAGTTGGTCCCGCATTGATCGTTGGCTTGGTTCGAAGGATGTGGAGCTCTGGGCGCAGTCGGTGGAGCATGTGGCACGAACCTTGTCAGATCACTTGCCGGTCAAATTGGTGCTGGCAGTCCCTGGCGGGCCTGGACGAGCGCATTTGTGGTGCCTTCCTCATGGGGCGCTGAGAGATGCTGAATTTCGTTTGGACGTTCGTGATGCCATCATTCACTACTTTGCTGAAAATCGCAGCTCTGTGAGCTCGGCGGGTACTTTATGGGAAGCTTTTAAGGTGGTGATCCGCGGTGTCTGCCTTGCGAAACAACATGGTGTGCTAAAAATGCGGAGGCAGGAGTTGGCTGACTTGGAGGGTCAGATTGTGGAGCTTGGGAGAAGTTTGGCAGTGAGCTGGTCGGGTGCCATCCTGGCAGATTTACAAGAGGCTGTGTCGCGGTACGAGGAGGCCTCGCTTCAGGAAGTTTGCTTCTTGGGGAAATATGCCAGAGCGCGACAATATGTCGAAGATGAGAGATCCAGGCACACGCTGGTGCATATGCTACGTCGGCCCTGGGCTAGTAATTATGTCACTGAGATTGTTAGTGCAGAGGGGGAGCGAGTGGTGGGGACGGACAGCGTGATGCAGGTTTTCACCAAGTTCTTCGCGGATCTCTATGCGGCGCCTACTGGGCTGGATACCAATGCGGCTCAGGACTACTTTTCTAAAATCTCCTTACTCTGGTTTGACGATGCGCATCGATCTTACTTAGATGCCCTCTTCACTGTTGAGGAGGTTCTGGCGGCGATACACGGTTTGCCAGGAGATAAGGCCCCTGGGCTAGATGGTCTGACTCCTGCATTCTATAAGGAATATGACAACATATTGGCCCCTTACCTTTTGGAGGTATATGCCGAATCCATGGAGACTGGGGTTCTACCTGTCTCTTTGCAAGAGGCTTTGATTGTTACGATTCTAAAGCCGGGTAAAGATCCACACTGCTGTGACTCATATCGCCCGCTCTCCATGATCAATATTGATAATAAAATCCTGGCCAAGATGATTGCGACACGGTTACAACCGTTGCTTCCGAAATTGGTACTGCCGGATCAGTCTGGGTTTGTACCTGGTAGATCCATGTCTCATAATGTGCGCACGCATTTTGCGAGCACGAGTACGATTGAGGCTGAGGAGAATGCGGCGGCTGTGTTTTTGGATGCCACCAAGGCTTTTGACTCGCTAGCGTGGGAGTACAGGTTTGCGTTGCTTGTGATTGTGGGCATGAGTGCGTGTTTCGTGAAATTGATCAGTTTGCTGTACTCAGAACCCACGGCCAGACTGCGACTAAATGGCAACATTTCTGGACCCTTTCAGATTGCTCAGGGGACTCGACAAGGGTGTCCCCTTTCCCCACTGCTATTTGCAGTTCCAATGGAGCCTCTTGCACCGTATCTGAGGCAATATCATAATAAGAGAGGGCTCCTGTTCCGACAGCGGCCCATTTAGCTTTCTTGGCATGCTGATGACATTGCGCTGTATGTGCGCGAGCCACAGAAAAACTTAGATGTGCTTCTGGATGAGATTGTATGATTCGGCAGCTTCTACGGTATTGCGATTAACTGGTCCAAGTCGGTGGTGCTGCCCCTCTCGGCGGGGACGGTGGAGTTTTCCTCCCGGCATCTATCTAGGTGTTTGGCTCAGCAGGGATGTGGAGACCCTTTGGATGGCTAATTATGGCAAGGCGATTGCTTGGTTGGAGGACAAGGCTGAGGTGTGGTGCTCGTTGCGGATGCAAACTGTGAGCGGTGCCGTACCCCGGATGCTGGCTTTCTGCGCGTAGCTTGAACCTGTGGGGATGTCCGCACCTATTTGATGAAGGTAATGGAAACTATCGAGGAGATACCTGGTCTGCGGCTGCCTTTTTCCCCTAAGCTGGCGTTGCTAGTGATGAAGCAGAAAATGAAGGTTTTGATTTATTAACGCTTAAACGTAGTGCTGAAATAATCATGTGTGACATTAACCGAATTAATTAAGATTGTACGGGGACAAAATGTGCCCTCAGAGTAGTTTGCCATCATTTATACGCGTGCTTTATATAACGTGGTGAATTAGAATTGCACTAATCCGACATAATCATAAACGTGTGCTACGATTTGCTTGTTTGAAATGCTTTAGCTTAGCATTACTTTAGCAGAGGCTTTGGCCTAGCTGCCTGGTCTCACGGTTTAGATGCTCGTATTTTTCCACTGTGCTATTAAACGTGTATTTTAGCTTGAAGCTGTACTTTTCCACAGAAACTGTTCACATGCTTATCTAAAAATTTGGTGCCAGCCTGGCATATTTTCTCTTAAATTCAAGGTCGACTTGCAGGTGCGGACAATGGAGGCTCTGAGAGTAAGCTAATGGGAAAACAATGTTGCAAATTACGTACCCATCTCCAAGGATAATGTATGCTTAAGTAAAGGCTTGAGGACTGTCGTGTTTGATTGGTCAATTTGAAGCTAACCTATGAACCCTCCAATGGAGACCCTACTGGACTTGAACTGTTGTCTATAAAACCCAGGTGCACGAGAAGAAGGTAGCCATTATGCGCTATGATTGCCAGAGATCATTGCTCTCTGTCATCGGACATCCCGCCATTTTGACTTCGTAGCTATTATGGCCCACTTTGCTGCGACGCCATTTTGAGAGACTTTGATGCTTTCTCTAATCGAGAGAAAGAGACTTTAAATGATTCTTGCCCTAGAGACTGTAACTTTGATTTGATCCCTTTGCATGAAGTAATAGTTTTACCTTGCTGCCGTGAGGCAATTGCCCCGTACACCCCTGCCCCTTTGTCCCGTCCTATGCTGATCGAGAAATGGTACCCATGATGACCGAAGAACGGTACCTGTGAGACGAAGACTTCCTTGTGTGCTGATCGTAATTGGTAAATATGAGAAGAAATTGTAAAATTGCATTGTGTTTCTTTTAGGTAACCAACTGCTGATTTTGGTAAGAGCCCTAGTTAGGAGTTTTTCTAAATTAATGTTGCCAAATTGTTTTTGCATGAAGTCCCACATGCTGATGCTAATTTGAGGTTAGATGAGGATTCCATATGTCGCACGATGCAATTTGAGATCTTGTTATGCTGACTAAATGTACGCAATTAGTTCATTACAGATTATCGTATTAGTGCTTTGCATTGCCATTATCGAATGCCTTGTGATTCAAATGCTTCATAGATTACACTTGTTTCGACGTTATGGACAGCTATTAATGTTCATATATGTTTATCATTTGGTGTTGAGACACATTTACATTGTGCTAGCTTTGTTAATATAGGGAAATAAATTCACTAACTTTGCAATAAACTGGTGTGGTTATTCCTGACTGAAAGGTCAGGGTTCGCCGAAATGTATTCTGGATTAATTGTTAAGTGTTATGTTGTTCAAGGTGTTGCTTATGTTCGTTATTGATTATTGATTTGATGCGATTGATCGATATATGAGTACAGAGAGTTCCCACTAAGTCAAAAGATTCATCGGCCTAAAGAGCGCCCAAACGTAGGTAAATTTGTTACCACGTTCCGCTCTATCAGTAGATGGTAGCAGAGGACGGTTTCGTCTTTTGGGACCCTGTACTCCTAAAGTACATGGTGTCGAATTAACGGTTACGCATTTTGAGACCCCATTCAAAAGGTTGAATTAGATTTTTCTTGGATAAAACGATTGACAAGATGATGATGGGCTAGGTCCACCACGACTTTCCCGGGATCTCGGAGCTTGCGAATGGAGAGAACGGAGGTGTGGAACCAGCGTTGGTGGTACTAGTGATGGTATGAGTGAAGTTAGGGTTTTGCGCTTGCACAGCTTAATGCCGCAGGGTGTGTGAAAAGGTTGCGAGGGTTTTCTTTTAAGGATAGCGGAGGTGCGACTCCGAGTGTAGAAGTAGTGAAGTCGTCGAACTTCATAGAAATAACGGAGGTGCGGCTCCGAGTGTGAGAGTAGGGAAGTCGTCGAACTTCATGTGCGTGTGGCGCTTTGTGCATAAAAAGGTCCACGTGGTTGTTGTTGTTGAGACGGGCCCTGCGAGGTCAAGAGACTCCGGAGTATGGTGATCCATGTTGTGGTCTGGGCGGTTTAGTAGGTTGATCGGGCGTGGTCAACAAGTCGGGTACGTGTGTTAGGGAATGAAAGAAACTTCGACTTCGGGCTTTGACAAGATTCTAAGTGCACTAGAACAGATCATTGACAAGTTGAGAGTAGGTCTGCGGGTCAGATTTGCTTGCGAATGTGGGGACTGAGAAAGACCGAATAGCGGCCGAGGCTGGTGAAAGAGATCGAATAGTGGTCACGGTTGGTGAAAAGTCCCTAAGGTCCTGAAGCGATTGTGTTACCCTTCCTGTAGTAAACCGACAGATCTGTTTTATTTTTGGTAGCTCGCAATTTTGCAAAAGTTGTTACGAGAGGAGGTGAGTGAAGGAGGACTGGCCGCGAGGCTTTGTCAGCCGCAGTGTGTGTGAGTGTGACGTCACTAAGAGCCGCGCTGGGATAGGTTGGTTGAAGAGAAGGGTCGCGCACGGATTGGACGCAGTCCGTGGGGCTCGATTGGAAGGGGAAAGGCAGGTGAAGAGTATTCCGGGGATTAAAGTCACCTATTGATTACAAATTTTGTGCAATTAAAGTTACCTATTGATTAAAGTTTTGTGGAATTGAAGTGAAATATTGGTCATAAACTTTGTGAAATAAAAGACGAGAAAATGAAATTCTTTAAAGCATTCAGGAGCGCGATGAAGGGGGAGTCTTACATTAAAGCGAACGTAGGAGAGGAGACGCCGCCCGAGGGTACACCAGCTTACATTGTGATGGAAGAAAAGGGGGTAGCTCCGTGCCTTTGGCTAAAGCAGTGGCATAAGTTGACAGAGAAACATGGGAGCGTAGCGTTTCCGATATACGGGACATTCAATATAAAGATTTTAGAGAATTTGAGATTCACGATGTATGACATGAAGGTGCCTCCAAGGCCAGCACAGTTTGAGGCTCTAGCAATTTGGGAACTAATGGCCAGACAGCAACAGCAAAAGAAGTTCGAGACCAGAATGAGGAAGGTAGAAAAGACACTAGCGGATGCTAGATGGGATAATGCACAGAAGGTATGGAGGTCAGATGTATTGCAGGGGATAAAATTGTTCCCCGCAATTACTAAGGAAGGAGAAGAGACAGGGAAGAAAGCTACCTGTAAGACAGACAGAAAGTGTTCTAAGGATAGAGAGGACGAGGAAAAATCGAGAAGGGAAGAGGAATTAGAGGATGAGGAGTTGATAATGCAATTGCTGAACGACCGTCCACCGCCTTATGCAGAGAATGGACAAGGTCCAAGTACTAGTTCTGCCCCTCCGGCACCGGTACAGAGCAACGAAACACAGAGTCCAGGAGCGTCATCGGGATCTAAGGACCCGAGTCTGCTGCTTACCCCGCAGATACCGCAGGTTAGGAGAATATATCCAGATGTGCCCGTGTTGAAACCAGCAGAAAATTATCAGCCGCAGATGCCAGGGTACTACAACAGTGACAACAGTGCAGGAATGATTCTAGATCCAACAGTAAGGGGAGTACAGAATGGTTACAACCCAACAATGGCACAAGCTGACTCAACTCAGTTTATGATGCCTCAAAAGCAGATGCAGGGAGGAAACGCACACGTTCAAATGGCGGGAAGCCAGATGGGCATGCCGGCAATGATGTCCCATGGTGTGGGAATGAACATGCCACAGAACATGTGGAATGGACAGAACCCGGATGCGATATCGTTACCCATTACTGTAGGTCCAGTGGTACCTCTGTATAGTCAGCCTAATTCGGGTCTGAACAGTCAGGGATCAATGCTGCAAAATGGGACAGAGAGAAGGTGCATAGAAAACACTCCAGGGATAACTCCGATACCGGCTCAGCCAACTGGGTCTGGATCCTTGATGGAGTTTAGTCCCGTATGTGCGCAGTCAACACTGGTGAGGTCGAGCCCCCCACTGATAATACCTCTTACATCGAACACTGAAAAGCTGCCACAGCCATCGATGGCAGTTGATGTGAACGCTACCCTGATGGGGGTGAATGCGCAACAGTTGACACAGTGGTTCAACAGCCTGAATTCCACACAAAGTCCAGCTAGTGGGAAAGGAGAAGACTATATGAATAGGGTCAGGTTGAACATGGAAGCACAAGAATTGGTGGAA
The DNA here is from genome assembly GCF_031143425.1 of Pleurodeles waltl. Lineage (NCBI taxonomy): Eukaryota > Metazoa > Chordata > Amphibia > Caudata > Salamandridae > Pleurodeles > Pleurodeles waltl. The sequence goes on along the minus strand of NC_090446.1, from coordinate 1,123,381,430 downwards.
GGGACAATGGGTGTGAACAGGTTAGAGTCCTACACAGAAGAAGAGCTGAGGTATCTATGTCCCAGAATTACGAAGGAAGTGAACAAGATACATAAGAGCTTGCAGGAAGCAGCTGACAGAAACGGGGTTGACATAGACAAGACGAAGCACTTGAGCAGGAGCTACAGGTTAGATTTTGGGACCACAGATTTTGAACACATGAGGTCAGCAGGCATGAAGACACACCTTAGAGAATTGTTGCAGAGTGCACAAGTGTGGAGGTGCTTGGACAAGTGGGAAAGCAGGTGGGTAAAGAGGAAGGATAAGAGGAGGGACAGTGCTACAGAGCACAATGAGAAAAGACCGCAGAGTGGTGATACAGTAACAATGTTACCAATGAGGGAGACAGCAGGAGGAAAATTAGTACATGTACCATGGCACAGAAGCGACATTCAGTCCTTTACGGACGATTTTCCCAAACTAAGAGAGAAACCAATTGAATGGTACCAGCAGACTGATAGGTTTGTGAAACTTGCAAAATGTCTCTGGGAAGACCTGAATACTCTGTTTGAGATTGTGGTTCCGGCAGATTTGTGGGAGGATTGCAAAAGAGCTGTAGGTTGGCCGACAAGTGAACCAGAGAGACACAGGGAAACAGGCGCACCATCACCTATGGTGATGAGCTTGTACTATAAGGTGATTGAGCATTTGAAAACAAAGGTACCCGCGAAAAACGTGGATTGGCAGAAGATTGACCGAACTGCCCAAGAGACTAAAGAATCGATTCATAGTTACTATGAGAGGTTGTTGAAGGCGTTCAAGAATTACAGTGGCACGGAAACAATTGAGGCGAAGGACATGCTTCATTTTGTGTTCAGATTTGTGGAAGGGCTGAGGCCAGAGATAAGCCAGATGATAAAGTCGCATTTGATTTGTTGGCAGTCGAAACCGATCGATGAGGTCTTGACTTATGCGAAATACTGTAGCGACGAAATTGAGGTAAAACAGAAAAAGTTGAAAGAGAAGGTGATGATGATGCAGCTTAAGGCAGCTCAAACAGGTTTGCAAGGTCTGCAAGGTTTGCAAGGGATGCAAGGGTTCCAACAGCAGGTACCGCAACAGCAGTTGCAGTTGCAGGGAAACATGGCGTTTCAGCCACAGGCCAGAGGCAGAGGCAGAGGAGGTTTTGTGAATAATGGTCCGGATTTGAACACTGTTGTGACGGGTGTGCAGGCAATGAAGAAGGTGATGCCGTGTCACGTGTGCGGGATCGTAGGACATTGGAAACGCGAGTGCCCGATGGTGGTGCAGGAAGGTGCAGGTGCAGGTGCAGGTGTAGGTGTTGGTCAGCAAAACAATGATGTCAATGCATTTCAGACAATGAGAGGACCGAAAATGAGAGGTCCAAACGCAAATTTTCAGACTGTAAATCAATTGCAGGGATTGCAACCTATGCAGCCACCGCAGATGCAGATGCCTCGTATGCAGATGACGCAAATGCAGCCGATGCAACAGCAGTTACCTATGGTACCTAATCAGCAAATGCAAATACCTTTGGCACCAATGAGTCAGCAGCAAGTGATGGTTCCTCCACAGGTAACGGGTCAGGTAATGAGTACAAATGGCACCGTACAACAGTTCCCCCTACACAGTGAGAGTGGAATAAACAACGTATGGGAGAGTGAAAGTTCAGGGGAAGAAGGAGATTGTGTGCTTGCAGCATCCTTGGAAGTTGATCAAAGGGGTCCGTACGTAGAGGGAAGAGTAATGGGTCATCGTGTCTCATTCTTGGTTGACACGGGAGCCACACGTTCAACCGTTAAGAGCAGTGAAGTTCCAAATTTGCCTCTCTCAGGGAGGACAGTTCAAGTGGTGGGAGTAGCAAACAGACATCTGACGAACCCGATAACAGATCCGGTTCCAGTCAGCATCGGTAACTATCAAGGGGTACATCAGTTTGTGGTGTGTGACTCAAGCCCGATAGCACTGTTAGGAAGAGACCTATTGTGTAAATTGGGTTGTTCGATAATGTGTTCAAACAAAGGAATAACAATAGAAACGAGCAATGATGGGGAAGAAGAGGACAGTGTAGAGGGGGATGAGATGGAAACAGTCGACGAAGAGTATCCTCTGATTTGTCTCTTCCCGATGATAACTGAAGAAGATATCCCAGCAGAATTACGGGAAACAGTCGGAAAGGAAGTGTGGGACATGACAGGGAAAGAGGTGGGATTGATGAAAGGAGTGGAACCAGTGAAAGTGACTGTAAAGCCCAATGCAATCTTTCCCCAGACCCCACAATACCACATGCCACAAGACACCCTCATGAAAGTTGCCCAACTCATTGACGAATTTGTAAAGCAGGGGGTACTGAAAGAAGTGTTAAGCAGTCCATGTAATTCACCAATAATGGGACTAATAAAGCCAAGTGGAAAGGTCCGACTCGTACAGGATTTGAGGAAAATAAATGACATCATAATAAAGTGCTGCCCTGTCGTACCGAATCCAGCTGTGATAATGTTTCAAGTTCCTTGCGATGCTGAATGGTTCTCAGTCATCGACTTGTCACAGGCATTCTTTTCTGTGCCTCTTCATGAGGACAGCCAATTCCTCTTTTGTTTCAAATTCCTAGACAGAGTGTACAGTTGGTGTCGAATCCCTCAAGGGTTTTCTGAGTCACCGTCAATCTTCAATCAGATTCTAAAGAAAGATCTGGAAGCATTAGAGCTGCCATTCGAGTCAACCCTAGTACAGTACATTGATGATCTACTGGTTGCATCAAAGACAGAAAATGGCTGCACAGCCGATACCATTGCTCTGTTGAACCATTTGGGAAGGAATGGTCATAAGGTGTCTCCTTCCAAATTACAGTTCTGTCAGAGGAAAGTGAAATATTTGGGTCACCAAATAGAGAAAGGGTCACGGAGAATAATGAAGGAAAGAGTAACAAGCATACTTCAGATGAGTCCACCAAAGACAAGGAAGGAGGTGAGGAAGTTTTTGGGAATGGTGGGATATTGTCGCCAGTGGATTCCCAACTTTTCGTCTCTAGCGAAGCCCCTACTGAAAATGACCCAAAAGGATGCTTTGGATGAAATTGAGCTGAAAGGAGACGAGATGGACGCTTTTGTTGAACTGAAAGAATGCATGTGCAGGGCTCCAGCTTTAGGTATGCCTGACTACACAAAGCCTTTCACATTGTTTTGCCATGAACGTGATGCATGCTCTTTGTCTGTCTTGACCCAAGCCCATGGTGGCGTGAACAGACCAGTAGCATATTTTTCAGCTACTTTGGATCCGGTTGCGGCAGCACTCCCAGGGTGTTTGCGCGCCGTAGCAGCAGTTGGTATCAGCCTCACTCAGAGTGAAGGAATAGTGATGGGACACCCAGTAACAGTCATGGTCCCTCACTCAGTTGAGATACTTTTGACCCGCTCCCGAACGCAACACATGACTGGAGCAAGACTCACAAGGTATGAAACGATAATTCTGGGCTCACCGAATGTGCAGCTGAAAAGGTGCACTACGTTGAATGCAGCAACCTTGCTTCCTGGAGAAAATGCTGAAATTGAGAACGCTGAAGACGTCGAGCATGACTGCCTTCAGGTGACTGAATTTTGCACAAAACCTCGACCGGACATCAAGGATACTAAGCTTGATGTAAATGACCAAATTCTTTTTGTTGATGGTTCATGTCTAAGAGATGGGGTGGGAATTTTGAAAGCAGGATATGCTGTATGTACTGTGACAGGGGTCTTGGAAGCGGGATGGCTCCAAGGAGTCTATTCTGCACAAGTAGCAGAACTTGTAGCCCTTACTAGAGCATGTCAATTGTCTGCATTGATGAAAGTCACCATTTACACTGATAGCCAATACGGGTTTGGGATTGTGCATGACTTTGGACAACTGTGGTCACAGAGAGGTTTCCTGACTTCTTCAGGATCCCCAGTGAAAAATTGGGAGAGGATAAGGGAGTTGTTACATGCCATTCAAGTGCCAGCTGAAGTTGCAGTGGTAAAGTGCAGTGCTCACACAAAAGGACAGGACTATGGGCCTGATTCTAACTTTGGAGGACGGTGTTAAACCGTCCCAAAAGTGGCGGATATACCACCTACCGTATTACGAGTCCATTATATCCTATGGAACTCGTAATACGGTAGGTGGTATATCCGCCACTTTTGGGACGGTTTAACACCGTCCTCCAAAGTTAGAATCAGGCCCTATGTGTCTCTGGGAAATGCCTATGCAGATCAGGTCGCAAGATTTTGCGCTTTGAACTGTATATTACTGAGAGATGATTGGAATACGATAAATGAGCCAGAACTCGAACCAGCTGAAGCATTTGCCTTGAAGATTGTAGATACAATAGAGGAACTGAAAGCACTACAGAACAATGTCAGGGAGGATGAAAGAGATTCATGGGTCAAATCACAATGCATAAAGAGACAAGACGAGTTATGGGTTTCACATGAGGGAAAATTTGTTTTGCCAAATAGTCTCTTATCACAGCTTGCGCGGTTCTATCATGGGCAAGCTCACCTAGGGAGAGATGCCATGATAAGATTGTTCAAAACTGATTGGTTTAACCCCAGATTTCGTCAAGCTGCAGAAGCAGTTTGCCATCGATGTGTCACTTGCCAGCAGATGAACCCAGGAAAGGGGACAGTTGTGAACGCGAGTCACATTGGTAGGGCAAGCGGTCCTTTTAGCCGAATGCAGATGGACTTCATTGAGATGCCTGTGCATGGGGGTCTGAAATATGTGTTGGTGATTGTGTGCATTTTTAGTCACTGGATTGAGGCATATCCCACACGTAGAAATGACAGCCTTACAGTTGCCAAGCTATTGTTGAGAGAGTTGATACCACGTTTCGGATTCCCGATCTCTTTAGAATCAGATAGGGGAAGTCACTTCAACAATGAGGTAATGAAGTTACTTTGCGAAGCACTGAACATTGAGCAAAAGCTACACTGTAGCTATCGCCCTGAAGCATCAGGACTGGTGGAGCAGATGAATGGTACGCTGAAATCGAGAATGGCAAAAATATGTGCATCGACTAATTTGAAACGGCCTGACGCATTGCCCTTAGTGCTAATGTCAATGAGAAACACTCCCGATAGAAAGACTGGATTGTCTCCGCATGAAATTCTCATGGGCAGGGCTATGAGACTTCCTGCAGTTCCCGCAAACATGCTTTTGAATATTACAGATGATATGGTGTTAGACTACTGCAAAGGACTGGCTGACGAGGTTCGCTCTTTCTCTCACCAGGTGGAAGCGACCACCTTGCCACCGATCCAAGGTCCAGGACACGCACTGAAAGCAGGTGACTGGGTCGTGGTAAAGAAGCACGTGAGAAAATCGTGTTTGGAACCCCGTTGGAAAGGCCCTTTCCAAGTGATCCTGACGACAACTACCGCTGTGAAGTGTGCGGGGGTTCCCAACTGGATTCACGCCAGTCACACAAAGAAGGTGTTGTGTCCCACAGATGAGGAAGTTGAAGCGCTGAAAGTACCAGTGCCTGATAAAGCAGTGCCGAGTGCTGAGACAGAACAAAAGCGAACTGAAAGCGAACAGGCAGAAGCAGGAGAAAAGGAGGTATTCTCCGACAACGAAGACATCAACTCGCTTGGGGGAGACCAAGGAGAAAGTTCAGACAGCGACGAAGAGGCTGCAGGTGACAAAGAACCTGAAGCAGCTGAGGGTAGCAAAAAGCCTGAAGCAGCTGAAGGTGACAAGGAGCCTGAAGCAGCTGAAAGTGATACAGAGCCTGAAGAAAATAACGGTGACGAAGGGCTCGAGAAAAGTGAAAAAGCAGGAGAGCCTGATCAGAGGAGGGCTTTCCCAGAAGCAGACGATACAGAAAAAGAAAAAGAGAACGTGATTGATTCCCCAGAAGGAAAGAACGAGGTAGAACAGAACGAAAGAGTTCAAACCTCTACAGAGAAGACTGCAGGTCCACCAAATGGACATGGTGCAAAGAGGAGACTAAGGTGGTCATTCTGACCCTGGCGGTCTTTGACCGCCAGGGCGGAGGACCGCGGGAGCACCGCCGACAGGCCGGCGGTGCTCCAATGGGGATTCCGACCGCGGCGGTAAAGCCGCGGTCGGACCGGCACCACTGGCGGGGTCCCGCCAGTGTACCGCCGCCCCATTGAATCCTCCGCGGCGGCGCAGCTTGCTGCACCGCCGCGGGGATTCCGACCCCCCCTACCGCCATCCAGATCCCGGCGGTCCGACCGCCGGGATCTGGATGGCGGTAGGGGGGGTCGCGGGGCCCCCGTAAGAGGGCCCCTACATGTATTTCACTGTCTGCTGCGCAGACAGTGAAATACGCGACGGGTGCAACTGCACCCGTCGCACAGCTTCCACTCCGCCGGCTCGATTCCGAGCCGGCTTCATCGTGGAAGCCTCTTTCCCGCTGGGCTGGCTGGCGGTCTGAAGGCGACCGCCCGCCAGCCCAGCGGGAAAGTCAGAATTACCGCCGCGGTCTTTCGACCGCGGAACGGTAACCTGACGGCGGGACTTTGGCGGGCGGCCTCCGCCGCCCGCCAAGGTCAGAATGAGGGCCTAAGTATCTCACCAATAAAAGAAAAGGGTAAAGAAAGTTTGAACGAAGGAGGAAGGCCGAAAGTGAAAGAGAAAAGAAAAGAAGTGACTGTTGTGGATCAATCGTCAAGTGAAGAAAAAGACTTGACAAAAGAGGAAAGTACCAGCGAAGCAGAGTCGAAAAGAGAAGCAAAATTGAAAAGGAAAAGAATACCAAACAGGAGGTATTCCGGTCCTGAATGGGCATATGCAGTCAATGATGATTGGACTGACTAGTTTGTATCTCTAAGCATCGAGAACGAAGAAGAAGAAGAGATACCAATAGAAAAGAAAAGTTTCATAGACTCTGTCGATTGAAAGAGTAAATGATATTGCTTGCTACAATATAACGTGAAAGAAACAACCAGCTGAGACATTGTCAAACCGGATGAGACATTTGCTGAACTGATAAAGACTGAGTTATTGCCGAATTGAGACAAATGCTGCTAACCGATAAGTGACTGGCCTTTTGAAGAAGACGGTGTGAATATTGTGCTTGTTCAGCTTTGCAACTGAATTGCTAAATAGTTTCATTTATAAGTGCTTCTAGCTCTCTGATTCTATACAGATCATGATGCCAAACAATAGAAAGAAATTTTGTAAATATGTGTGTATAGGCTTGGTAATTACATGTGTAATAATAATAATGGCAATTGTGTTTGGAATGCATGGAAAGGGTGAGAATGAGACTATTACTGCTTCTACTATTGCTCCTGTTACTGTCACTGAACTAACACCATTGAAAAGATTAGCAATGGATGAGAGGCTCTTGCATGATAAGAAAGAGCTTTCGTATAACGTTTTCTATCGCTTGCTAACAGAGTATGTTGAGACTATGGATGCGAAGGATTGTTATGTGTGTACACAGATACCGACGTCAGTAAAAGAAGGGGTAACTTATCACCACATGCCTCTTACATATGGGATTGCGTGTAGTATAGTAATGTCTAGGTTTTATGGTCAAACTAACATACAGTATTTTTACTCGAATTATGATGTTACCTTTGCTTATGTTCCTATAATAGCGCAGCTAAGGGAAACTGCAAGATATTGGGATTACAAAATTATGAGGGATTTTTTCGAGCCAATGCAACCTTTTGAAACGGCTCATGCTCATAGGGAGAACCTTACTTGCTCCGTCTCTGCTGTAGAAATAAGCTTTTTAGATCGCACAGATGATAGAAGGGCTCAAATGAAGGCGAAATTAGAAAAAGAACTGCAGAAGAGGACTTCAGTAGATAATTATGATTTTGCTGCTATAAAGACACAAGGGAGAATAGCTTTAGATGCTTGGCACGTAGGGAAATTTTGTATATATCGAGGTGAATCTTACTATGATAATATTTTTGTAGGAGCGAGTGAATGCAAACATACGTTTATTTTTAAGGCCAAATGGACATTCATGTTGGATGGACTTGACCCTGTCATTCCAGGTGTATATTATATTTGTGGGCATAATGCTTATTATCGCCTTCCCAAGGGATGGTGGGGGAGATGTTATTTGGGTATAGTGTTCCCAAAGGTTTATCAACTGGATGACGTATCGATGATTCAAAAGACATCTGGATCCCATCATATCCAGAAAAGAGAGACCGCAGCTGCTGTGGTAGGTGATATATTTGGAGCCATGATTCCTTCATTGGGAGTTGTGTTGAATTCCATCAAAATACGAAAGTTGTCTACTATAGTGGATAACATGCTGACAAAGTTTTCAGGTGCTATAATCCTGATAGATGCTGAGCTTGCAGCGGAAAGAGCTATGACTCTTCAAAATAGGCTTGCTTTAGACATTCTCTTAGCAAAGGATGGAGGCGTTTGCAAAATGATTGGTGCACGTCACTGTTGCACCTATATACCAGATAATAGTGTGAAGATTAAAACTATGCTTGCTAACCTAACAAAAGAAAGTGCAGATTTGAAAGAACTGAAAGAACCAGGAGTGTGGGAGAAGGTTGGAAAAGGAATAGCTTCAGTGGGACATTGGCTTGGGGGAATTTGGAATGGAATATTATTGAAAATAATAGAAGGGATATTAATAGTAATAATTTGTGTATTTGGAATTTGGGGAATAAAAAGGGGAATAATAATGATTATGGAAAGAATTAAAAGAAGAAAGGAAGAGAAAATTATGAAAAGAATGGCGGAAGAATACAAAGCGCAAACTAGGGGAATTAAAAGGAAGAGGGAACTGACAGAATTTTAATGGAATAAAATTTGTGGGCTAAATTTGTGTGATGACTAGTAGTCATCAGAGGAGGGATTGATGAAGCAGAAAATGAAGGTTTTGATTTATTAACGCTTAAACGTAGTGCTGAAATAATCATGTGTGACATTAACCGAATTAATTAAGATTGTACGGGGACAAAATGTGCCCTCAGAGTAGTTTGCCATCATTTATACGCGTGCTTTATATAACGTGGTGAATTAGAATTGCACTAATCCGACATAATCATAAACGTGTGCTACGATTTGCTTGTTTGAAATGCTTTAGCTTAGCATTACTTTAGCAGAGGCTTTGGCCTAGCTGCCTGGTCTCACGGTTTAGATGCTCGTATTTTTCCACTGTGCTATTAAACGTGTATTTTAGCTTGAAGCTGTACTTTTCCACAGAAACTGTTCACATGCTTATCTTAAAGTTGGTGCCAGCCTGGCATATTTTCTCTTAAATTCAAGGTCGACTTGCAGGTGCGGACAATGGAGGCTCTGAGAGTAAGCTAATGGGAAAACAATGTTGCAAATTACGTACCCATCTCCAAGGATAATGTATGCTTAAGTAAAGGCTTGAGGACTGTCGTGTTTGATTGGTCAATTTGAAGCTAACCTATGAACCCTCCAATGGAGACCCTACTGGACTTGAACTGTTGTCTATAAAACCCAGGTGCACGAGAAGAAGGTAGCCATTATGCGCTATGATTGCCAGAGATCATTGCTCTCTGTCATCGGACATCCCGCCATTTTGACTTCGTAGCTATTATGGCCCACTTTGCTGCGACGCCATTTTGAGAGACTTTGATGCTTTCTCTAATCGAGAGAAAGAGACTTTAAATGATTCTTGCCCTAGAGACTGTAACTTTGATTTGATCCCTTTGCATGAAGTAATAGTTTTACCTTGCTGCCGTGAGGCAATTGCCCCGTACACCCCTGCCCCTTTGTCCCGTCCTATGCTGATCGAGAAATGGTACCCATGATGACCGAAGAACGGTACCTGTGAGACGAAGACTTCCTTGTGTGCTGATCGTAATTGGTAAATATGAGAAGAAATTGTAAAATTGCATTGTGTTTCTTTTAGGTAACCAACTGCTGATTTTGGTAAGAGCCCTAGTTAGGAGTTTTTCTAAATTAATGTTGCCAAATTGTTTTTGCATGAAGTCCCACATGCTGATGCTAATTTGAGGTTAGATGAGGATTCCATATGTCGCACGATGCAATTTGAGATCTTGTTATGCTGACTAAATGTACGCAATTAGTTCATTACAGATTATCGTATTAGTGCTTTGCATTGCCATTATCGAATGCCTTGTGATTCAAATGCTTCATAGATTACACTTGTTTCGACGTTATGGACAGCTATTAATGTTCATATATGTTTATCATTTGGTGTTGAGACACATTTACATTGTGCTAGCTTTGTTAATATAGGGAAATAAATTCACTAACTTTGCAATAAACTGGTGTGGTTATTCCTGACTGAAAGGTCAGGGTTCGCCGAAATGTATTCTGGATTAATTGTTAAGTGTTATGTTGTTCAAGGTGTTGCTTATGTTCGTTATTGATTATTGATTTGATGCGATTGATCGATATATGAGTACAGAGAGTTCCCACTAAGTCAAAAGATTCATCGGCCTAAAGAGCGCCCAAACGTAGGTAAATTTGTTACCACGTTCCGCTCTATCACTAGGATATGTAGAGGAGGTTCTGTCGGCCCACAGACGGTTGGTGGGCATACTGTTGCTGCTTGCAAAGCGTAGGGTGGCAATGTGCTGGGGTCGCGGCCGGGCTCCCCGCGGGTCTGATAGGTTGCATGACGCCTCGTTCTGTCATGAACAATTGATGACTTTTGGGGAATTGGCCCATGAGGGTGCTCGGCCGCGGGATATTTGGGGGACGCTGCATACTTATCTGGAGTCCCTGCAGTAGAACCTTTGTGGATGTGCGCTGGTTGGCAGCTCACCTGGTGGTGTGGCTGATGAGGGCCTTGCTGCGCTATGGCTCCTGTGTGTGGATTGATCCCTCCCCTCCTTCTTTCCCGGTTATTATTTTCCTTTGTCTGTAGTTGGTTATGGATGTTCTTAGCTCATGAACGTGCAACATTGCTCTTCTTGTCCCCGGACTCTAGTTCCTAATGGCTTACCACTTCAAGGGAAAGGTTCCGGCCGAGCCGGCTGTGTGGATATACACTTGTGCTCCTGTTTGACCCAATTGCTGCTGGTGGTACGGTTTGGGGCTTCTTGTATATTGATGAGGGACTTTGCACTGTTTCAGTCCTGTACCCTCTGTTCTGTGGGCTATTTCGATGCTTGTTACTTGTTTGTTGAAAATTAATTTAAAAAAAATAATAACAATAATAAACGATTGGACTTATGTTGATGGATCCCATCCAACGTATACATTGGAAAGAACACAATTCCAAACCAAATCCTACTTATATCACTTATTATTTGGCAACAGAAAATTGCGACACCTACTACCTGCAGCCCAGGTGATGAGCGAGGCATAGCATAAAGCATCCCAAAGCATTGGCTGGGCTGATAAAATCACAAGAGAGACTCCTTTATAGGCGAGAAAACGTGCTTAAAGAAGTCACTAAATTGAAAGGGTTTAGAGACTGGGACACAATAGGAATTTCGAAGGTGGGAGACCTATTACTAGAAGGGGATCTGATGCCTTTCTCTGTCCTACAACAAGAGAATCTCCTCCATGACACACAGTACGACCGATATCTCCAACTACAGTATGCATGGAGGGCTGAATCTATACCGATGGAAATACCGGAGTACTCACCCTCAGAGCGCAGATTACTGATGGGAGTAACACCTGATAAAGCGGTCTCAACCATATATAGAACACTTAATAATAGTATGCAAGATACCCTTCTAAAACTATAGTCCACTTGGGAAGCAGTAGTAGGCGAATTAGAAGAAAGATGGGAAGCAGCTCTTATGTTCACTAGAGAGGTAGCAATCAAATCTCGCTTACGCCTCATTCAACCTAAAATACTACACCAAATCTACTATTATAGGGTGCACTTTCATACTATGGGTCAGGCAGTCCCTCCGGCCTGTTGGAGATGTGGAGACTGCAGGGGTGACTACTTTCATACACTTTAGTCTTGCCTGGTAATACGTATTTACTGAAGACTGTTACTCCCGTTAATCGATCAGCTATAGAAGATAATGAGACCTGCGTTGTTTACAACTGTACTGCATACACTCTTGCCGCCCTCATCTTATTCTTCTGAATGTGTGACAGTAATCTGTTGTTTTGCATTGTTAATAAAAAAAATCAATAAAAATATTGAAAAAAAGAAATATGTTTCAATTGAAAATTATAAATAACAAACAATATTTTATATTTTATTAACACTTTACAATTCCATACACACAAAGCAAATAAATACATGTGTGTGAAATTCACCTAAAACATAGTTAAAGTGCAGTTATAAATTAAAACTGAAAAACAACTAAAATTTACAAGTTATGGTTCGGAGCACAATCCATATTTCGCACAAGTCATGCAAACCATAATTTGTAAACCAAATACAAAGCTTTTGACCTCACAATATATATACCAATGAATAACAATAGCTAAAAGCAAAATGTAAATAAACAACAACACAGAAAAGCTTGTTAGTTCGTAATAAAACATAAAATACACTCAACAAACCACAGTTAAAAACTGAGTTATGGTCCAGGCTCAAACACCACAAACCACTGCAATTTGCCAGTTGTGGTTATCAGTACACACAACACAGGCCATATGTGTGCCACCCACCAAGTTGTTCCCTTATTTGCTCTTTCCCTTCCTTCAGGACTGTTTGCACATTGGTGTTTTAAACATGGCGGACAGCCAAGTTAAGTTGTGTGTTTTGTGTGTTGGGAACCATAACAGGAAAATTTCAGTGGGTTGTCATGTTTGAGCCAGAACCGTAACTCAGTTTTTACTTGAGGTTTTTCTATTGAATTGCATTGCAACTACTTAATTTCAAACCCTGCTGCACATGTCTGTCTATGGCCAGGCCCTGTATCTAACCTGCTACTAGCAGTCAAAGCTAGCTGGTCATGGCCGAAGGCCATGCAGAGTGGGGGCTTGGTGTAGAGCCTAGGCTGTGGCTAGGTGCTCTACCCAACCAACTGCCATCAGCCAATCCTTGCTGCACGCAGCTCTTGACCATGCCTGGGGGGTTGGGCACAGCACCTGACCTATGACCAGGCTCTACATCCCGCCCACTGCCATCATCCTACCCCTGCTCCACATAGCCTTTGGCCATGTGCGGTTGGGGTTGAGTGCAGGCCCACCCCAGTGTCCTACATCCTGCTGTCAGTTGCGCCCTGCTACGCATGTCCTGAAGTCTTGTTCTGTGGAAGATGGGTGCAGGGCCTTGCCAGGGGCCAGGGTCTATACCATTCCCTATACCTGTAGCTACCTTCACAGTGCACAACCTTCTGATGTGCGTAGGAGGGGCTGGGCGCAATGGTCTTGATCTTTGATTGTTGTCAGATACTGGTTAAACTATTTGTCTTTGGGTTTTTTTGATCAGCATGAAAGCCTCAAGTCAGAAGTGATTTGAGAGTCAGGAAACACTCAAGTTAAAAGTGATTCAAGAGACGGCAACAAAATGGTAGTTGGTACCAGCATCTACAATGGCTGCTTGTGTGACTTATGAATATTTTGTGACTTAAGAGTCGCACTACTTTTTGTGTTTTTTCCTGGTGAGGGACTTGAGTTTTCTGTGCCTCTGGGTACACCTTAGTACTTGCTTTGCACCTTTGAGAGTGGTCCCACAGGGCTGTGATTTTTTTTCTCCACATTTTCCAAAGCACAACGCTTTTAACTCGCATCTGACCCAACAGTTTCAAGGTGGCCAAAGAAAATTAAGAGTCCGTATCCAGCCAATCACATTTCTTAAAATGCGATTGACAAGAATGTTGAAGCAAGAACCTTAAATTAAAATGGTAGGGTTGTACAAAAGTGTCAACTCTTTAAAGGCAGCTCAGCAACTTTTTAAAATGCTAACATATCAATAACTACTAATCAATTTTACAACAAACCAACAAAAGTGCACTCTTTCTGAGTAAATATTTCTTTTCAGGCCATGTCTGGTGTAAAACTGATCAGGTGTCAGGCTCTTGGCCTGAGCAAAACTTCCTAGAGGAGCTAAAATGGGAGATCTTATTATTTTTTTAATTGTTTGACACACCCTAAACTTTTTTTTACCTTGCACATATCTGCATGAAAATGTGCATGTCTACCCTTACAGGACTAGGCTAGTGGTACGCCAAAGTTTGGGCAAATCCGTCCATGAGGTGAAAAGTTAAAGACAAATTAAACAGGCAATAGCAAAACCAATAGGTCTCACCTTTGCGACCTATCTGCTTTGCTAGTGTTTTTTTTATTGATTCTGTACACCATGGGTACTCACAAACATTTTCTCCATGCCAAAATCAATGGTCTGTGGTGTGGCCGAGGGCTGTATTAAAGCCAGTAGGGTGAAGGTCAGGGGACAGGAGGATGTAAATTGGTTGTAGGTGGAGTGAAGGATGAACACAGTCCTGGACTGTGATTTGTGGAGTTATTTTTAGGGTTTTGTTCCATACTACCTTCTAAATTATGCCCATAGGCTCTAGAAGGGACACAATTTTGTTGATACCGTGCTGTGCTGTATCTGAGTCACCGTCCTTTACCACACTCTGGGGTTAGCCTTGTCTGCTGGCTGTTGCTACCTTTAGAGTCAAACATGCAAAGGAAGCAACTTCGTTATGAAATGGGAATTAAATAGAATCTTAGGCCTCACCATCTCCTTATTCTTTAGTCTCATATCTGTAAACATTAGGAATGCTTGGAAACAGGCTCAGAAAAGGTAGCAAATGCTGAATAAAACCCCTGCTTTGTCGAGACCTACAGTATAAATGTTCTTGTAAAATTAGCTTATTGGATGGTTCTTCTAATTGTTGTCACTGCACACACTTCCTTTATTGTTTTTGATTATATCACTGTGTAGCTTTAGATTCTTGTGAAAGTCCTCTGAATGTGTCCTGGCATTGTTTTCAGGGGATCCTAGTAAAATCTGCTATAATGTTTTATTAATATGGAAATTACAAATAATACTGTAATCTGTATAGATGGTTCATTGATGAAGACTATCTTGTCTGTTAACACTCAATACTGAAGTAAAAACTGAGAAGTGTGGGCTGGATATTTGAGCCAGTGCTATTTAACAGTATGTTGCTTCCTTCAATACCTCCGTAAAAACATGATAGGTGAAAAGAAGTGTTCCATCAAAGTCTCATGCGTGAATGACATATCACAATTGGCATGTGCCAATAGTGCTGGACCAGTTTTCAGAGTGGGGGTGTTACCATTAATGTTCATCACTGAAGTCATAAGGTTTGTGTAAGGATGAAGTATGTAGCTAATAGCACATTTTAAAGTGCGCTTTTGGAAATATACTACTGACGTGTGGTGTGGTAGTGCACTGCCATTTACAGACAACAAATTTTTCATTGAAATGACCACTACATTTTCCCAGACACACTATTTTACTGATAAAACTATACAGAACACAAACAGTAATAGTTGGAAATCAGCATCACTAAGAGTACTGATTTGTTGTGATCATATTAAAAGCTTTGTTTCCACTACACTTTGCAAAAAATACTTTATTTGTGCTTTTGTGAGTGTATGTATATTCTGGCATAATTGTACAGTGCATTTACAGGCATTTAAATTATGTGTTGTTGGGTGCTATCCTACAGCCTTTCCTTTCACACTCCCAGTACCCAGCAAGATTGCCACATAAATCCTCTCACTCTGCAGTCACAAAAAGTCAAGCATATACCAAATTTGACCTCTGTCATTCTATGTACAAAAAAGATGGCAATACAAAAACAAAATGGAAAGGCATCTTTATTGATCATTTGACTTCTGAACTCTGGTTATTTTAGGGGTACCTCAGCCCCCCGCCTCACACTTACCTATCACCATCACCTATGGCGTGGGCGTGAAATTGAGGAAGGCTATAAGTTATGCTATTGGTAAAGAGCACAAGCTCGTAGACAGAAATTTGTTCCTCACAGGCATGCATAATTGATTAACTGGTAGCACCAGAAATAAGCTGAATCAGTCATGCAGAATGATAGGAGGCAGGAAATGTTTTCAAAGGCACAGAGCACGTTTACTGCTTCCTGAAGTAGCATACAAGTGAAACAGCTGAAAACACATGCACTCCCGGAGTGCTTCACGAAAAAAAGGGTTTCCTGAAAGCAAGCACTCATGGAAGAATACAAGGAGCCAGTCAGAGAGGTGGTAATAGGCTATACTTCACAGAGGGACGAAAACATGCTGTACGGTATAAAACAAATAAAGCCAGCAAATAGAAAGCAAGCACATGAGAGTCGCAACACAAAAAGCCAATAGTAAACAAAGGGCAGAACACATTCCTGCCTAAGCTTTGCAACCAGACACTGCACTGCCTGAGAGGCTTCAACCTAAAATTGGCTTAAAAAAAACAAAGCTTACAGAGACGTTCTAAGTAGGCTATTTTAAATGCTTGAACCATAGAAATTTAACTGTTATAGTCAGAGTTATTTCAAGTAATTATAACTCGTGTCCTAAGGTAACTATAACTTGCGCCATGCACAGTTTTTTCATCAAAAAGTTAACTGCAAATATTACGTTGATATTATCAATGATGTTATCAAAGATGTGAAGAGTGCCGTAATTTGTGAGGTAATTAGCAGCGCATGGCGAGGGCACAAGTTACAGTTACCTTAGGGCATGAGTTATATATAGTTATTCCAGCATTGCACGGCTGGGATTGGCCGCATGGACTGGCCCTGCGGCCAACTCCTATAACCACCCAATCCTATGCTGAGAATGGCCTTCAGCCGTGTGCAGTGGAGGTTGTCCGCAGGTCCTAGCCTGCAGCCAGTCTCTGCGGCCAACCCCTATACCCACCCAACCCCACGCTGCACACAGCCTTTGGAGCAAATATTTAATGTTTTTTTTGGGAGGGGGGGGCTGCATAGCCACCCCCCTTCCACCCCCAGGCCAATCTCCGGGGATCTCATCTCCCGGAGCCAGGCCTAGATATTTAATTTTTGGGGGACCGGCCATGTGACCTAGGTGCCCCCCCAGGGCACCAGGTCTCAATGCTGGGGACCATAGAGGGAGCCTGAAGGCCCCCACTGTCCCACCTGGCTCCCTGCCTCCTGCGAAGCCAGCACTGCTGTCACAGAAAGGGAGCTGCTAAACCAACTTCCCTGTAGAAGTGTTGGCAGCCAGTCACATCTCAGCACAAGATCGGGAGCGGTAGTGAATCGGGAGGGGTTGCGAATCCTTCTCATCGCTATAAATACAAATGTGGATTTTCTGTAATTTCTCTAAAACTACGGAACAGGTTTACACCAGATAACAAAGAGGTTGCTTTCTAGATCAAGAGCTACATTTCTACGAAATGTGGTGTAATTCTGTCCAGTGGTTGAGGCACTTTTGCTGTTCAAAATCCCAAGGTAAAAATGAAAGGGGGAAACGCCTTTTGCTCCCCCCCTTTTTCTCAGCCCTGCTTGATGGATCACCCCAAAACTTTCCAGACAGCAGCTGACGTGACTGGCAATTTTTTGGGGGAAAGTTTAGTGAAGATTCATCAACCAACACCAAAGATATAGGCATGTAAAAAAAATGCTTTCTATATAGAAACTAGGTAAC